>NC_139527.1:7087203-7287048 GCF_947247035.1 Vipera ursinii
ACACACACACACACACACACACACACACAAAGACACACACACCTCCTCTGCGTTGAGAGCCAATGGGACAATTCACTGCGGAACAATTTAACAATTCTTTTTAATTATTTAAGATAAATAAGAAAAAATATTTTAATTTTTGTTAATCGCCTTTCATTCTGTCCCTCCTTTGGCATCCTTTCTTTAATGGTTCTGTCCCATCATTTCTTTGTTATTAGTGTAACGTTTGTCCAGCAACGAGTTCTGCCACGGCGAGTTGGCCACGGCGAGTTGGCCACGGCGAGTTGTCATAGACCTGTGCCAAAGTCTCACACTGCCTGGTACAAACTGCAGGTGCTTCAACAGAGAAGGCTTTAAAGAAGCCTTTAAAAGATATTGATTTAATATTTAGGATTTAGATCTATTAGAATATAGTTTTGAATTATAATACGGAAGTTGGATTGAGACAGTAAAGGCTACTTTATTAGTAAGTGATGAGGTACTAGGGATGAGAAATAGAATCTATTTGTGAAATATATTTGTGAAATAAAATAAGAATGTATTTAACTAAGCAATATGTGTATTTTAGATATGATAACTACTATGTAATAAAACAGGGGAAATTTGGGCTACCCGAAAGCTAAATATTATGGATCTTAAAGGCTAAATTGGAGCACTGTAATTGAAATTAGGTAAAATTTAAAAACAGGACATACCGTAAGTATAAGTAATAATATATTGATAAATATCTTAACTGATCATGTTATAATTAGAAATGTATTAACTTGATTGTGATATAGTAATTAAGGGAAATAGAGAGGGAAGTGGAAACTCAAATCCTTTGGCCACCTAATGAGAAGGAAGGACTCACTGGAGAAGAGCCTCATGCTGGGAAAGGTTGAGGGCAATAGAAGAAGGGGACGACAGAGAATGAGGTGGATGGATGGAGTCACTGAAGCAGGAGGCGTGAGCTTAAATGGACTCCAGAAGATGGTAGAGGACAGGAAGGCCTGGAGGAACGTTGTCCATGGGCTCGCGATGGGTCGGACACGACTTCGCAACTAACAACAACAACAAATGCAGAAGAATCTTCTCAACTCACAGTTTGCACTGCTTGAAGTTAGATAAAGGTCAGGGGAATTCAAGGGAGACTTGGCTCACCTGTAACTATGTAGGGATTCTAGGCTGATCCTACTTTTAACTCCGCCCCCAGTCCTTCTTCTACACCCATATGTCCATTTTTGTGTTGTGTACAAGGGACTGCAGAAGATGGTGGAGGAACAGGAAGGCCTGGAGGAACGTTGTCCATGGGGTCGCGATGGGTCGGACACGACTTCGCAACTAACAACAACAGCAAGAAGAGAGGGAATCTTTGATGATGTAACCTGAGATATGCACAAAAGATTTTGTTACTGGACTTCTGATTACCCAGTAACCACGTTGCTTCCGAATTATTTGGCTGTAAAACTGGAAAATTAATAAAACTTGCTTTAAAAAACAAAACAAAACAGAGAAGGCCCTTGATGGTCATAACTGGGGAACAACCCGTCTGAGAATTAAATTTCGTGGGCCGGGTGAAGGTCACAGATGGAGGAGTGAAAAGTTGTTGTTCTTGTTTTGCTACTTAGATCCAGAGGGGTCCTCGGGCTTCAGCAGGGCAATTAACCCCGTTGAGTGAAATGTTAAAAAGCTGGAGCTGCTTGCTCAAGAGCTGCCTGGGTTTGTTTGGAAGGTGATATTTTATTCCCCTGACCCAACTTTGGATCTCCTCTTTCACCTTTGCATGGAGACGTGGCTGCAACTTCTTTACGTTCCTCTTTGTGATGGTTTCTCTTTGCAATTAAAGGAGATGGTAGGGGAGTGAACGAGTGAGAGAAGCCAAGATATTGTAGTAGTAGTAGTAGTAGTAGTAGTAGTAGTAGTAGTAGTAATAGTAGTAGTAGGAAGAAGAAGAAGAAGAAGAAGAAGAAGAAGAAGGAAGAAGAAGAAGAAGAAGGAGGAGGAGGAGGAGGAGGAGGAGGAGGAGGAGGAGGAGGCATGTGGAAGGAAGGCATCTCCAGTGCACTTACCCTAGCTTAGTGGCACGCAATTCCGCCTTGGTTATTTTTATAAATAATCCAAGATGGCGAACATACCTAATGCTCTTTCTTCCTCCTATTTGGCCATGGGTGCTAAGCGGATCCTTGCATTGGTTAAAGGAATCAAGCATTAAGTGGATCTGGTTCCCCCGCCACTGGCTCTGCCTGTTGGAAGCCAATGGCGGTCACAGGGCCCAAAGCTGCTGCCACTGGTCTCATTGCAGGTGGTCCTCGACTTACAACAATTCATTTCCTGACCGTTCGACATTACAAGGGCGCTGAAAAAAACGACTTAGGACTGTTTTTCGCACAGCCAGGGCAGCAGAACGTGGGGCTCAGTTGTAAGTTGAGGACTAGCCGTGCATGCCGGTTGCCAAGTAGTGCCCGAATTTGGGTCGCATGACCCTGGGGATGCTGCAACGACTGTAAGTCCGAGGACTGCTTCTAAGTCCCTTTTTCAAGGGCCACGGTGGCTGACTTTAAAGCAGGGGTCTTCAAACTTGGCCCTTTTATGACTCGTGGACTTCAACTCCCAGAATTCCTCAGCCAGCATGGCTGGCTGAGGAATTCTGGGAGTTGAAGTCCACGAGTCATAAAAGGGCCAAGTTTGAAGACTCCTGCTTTAAAGGGTCACTCAAAGGGAAGGTCGTTAAGTCAAGTACTGCCTGATTTTTTCTTCCAAATGCAAATCCCCTGTGATATCAAACATACTTTTCTTAAAAAAAAAGAAAGCCCCGAGGTAAAGCTTATAAAGTAGGGGAGGGGGAAAAATAGAAACAGAGAAAGCTGCGTTTTCTAATTCTGGCAGAGAGCAAAAAAACAGATTTCTAAATGTGCCAAAAATGAGCGTGTTTTTTTTTCTTTTTCTTCCCCCCTTTCCTCTTCTACCCCTTCCCCCACCGGCCACACGCAAGGAAGTTTGGGAAAAAGCGGGTTTTATTTTTAGCCCGGCAACGTGTTCCTTTGTTCGCTCCAGTAAATGCCGTTGCATCACAGTAAGTGATCCTTGGCAGACGCAGCATGAACTGCAAAGCCGAAGAGGGAAGGTCTGAGTCAATACCAAAAGCATTTACGGCACTACAAAGCACCTTAGAAAGCCAACGGAAGAGGAAGGAAAGTAACCCAATCCATACTTGCAGTCAGGAGCCAAGCCCATTAGTCCAGCCAGGAAAGGAGAATTCACTTTATCTGTATTTATTTATATACCGCCTTTATCATTTTTACAAAGAGTTCAAGCTGGCGAACGTATCGGACACACATTCCTCCTCTGATTTTCCCAACAACAATCCTGTGAGGTGGATTGGGCAGAGAGAGGAAGGGGGGGGACTGGCCCAAGGTCATCCTAAGGCGGGACTAGAACTCGCTGTCTCCTGGTGATCGTCACCCAGCTGTCTTTCATGCCTAAGGCAGAACAAGAACGCGGTGTCTCCTGGTGATCGGTTCAAAGTCACCCAGTGTCTTCATGCCTAAGGCAGAACTAGAATTCACAAGTATCCTGGTGATTGGTCCACAGTCGCCCGGCTGGCTTTCATGCCTACGACGGGACTAGAACTCAAGAGTCTCCTGGTGATTGGCCCAAAGTCACTCAGCTGGCTCTCATGGCTAAGGCAGGACTAGAACTCCCAGCCACCTGGGTGATTGGCCCAAAGTCAGCCAACTGGCTTTTATGGCTAAGGCAGGACTATAACTCCCAGTCACTCAAAGTCACCCAGCTGGCTTTCATGCCTAAGACGGGACTAGAACTCACCGTCTCCTGGTGATTAGCCCAAAGTTACCCAGCTGGCTTTCATGCCTAAGGAGGGACTAGAATTCACCGTCTCCTGGTGATTAGCCCAAAGTTACCCAGCTGGCTTTCATGCCTAAGGAGGACTAGAACTCACAGTCTCCCAGTTTCTGGCCTGGTGCCTTAAACTACAACACAACTCTGAAATATAACCCGTGCCTAACACTCATTTCTTTTTCCAGCCATCATCACGTCGAGTGATTTCCAAAATCTCATTCCTCTCTTCGAAATCTCACCTTCTGATCCTCTGAAAGCGCTCAAGGTTTCTCCCCAATCTAGACAGCAAAACAAATGAGCCCGGAGACAAGGGGAAGGGGAAATCAAAACCCTTTCGAATGTGTATTCGATACTCCCAGGGGGTGTGTGTACTTTCCCCCCCCCCCAAGGACGAGAAACTGGCGTGCCAAGCACCCAGGAAGGTTTGCAGAAAAGTCCACGCTTTTTCCAAAAAATCAAACGTGAAGATAGATTTTAGCAGTCGTCACGCTTCAAATTGCCATATTACAATCTGTGGGGTATGTTGGTTGCGCTTAAGGAATACAGTCGGTCCTCGGCTTACAGTCAGATTTGGGAGCAAGAAGGCGACTAAGTGAGTTGCGCCCACTTGGATAGCCCTTTTTTTTTTTGGCCACGGTTATCAAGCCAATCAGTGCGGTCGTTAAGCGAAACACACACTTGTTTAGCAAATCCACTTTCTCCCCCATTGACCTTGCTTGTCCGGAAGCTGACCGGGGAAGGCTTGCAAATGGCGACTACGTAAGCTCAAGACGCTGCAACTGCTGCAAAAAAAAAAAACACGTACCCCAAGGACCCAAATCCTTAATCACGCTGGCCACAGGGATGGCGCAAAGGTTGAAAGCGCCAAGGCCGCCCGTAAATCAGCATTTTCAGTGCCACTGTGAGTTTGAACGGGGGTCGCTGAACGAATGGTTGTTAAGCTGAGGACTGCCTGTAGTGGCAATCTTTTTTTTTTTTTGAGTTGTGGAGGGGGGACTTAATGCTCTTGAAAACTAAGGTTTTTTTTTAATGGAGCGGTCTTAAAAGTAGGGACAGTTAAAACTTCCTTTAGAGAAGAATTTGAATCTCATTAAGTAGCACTTTCTCGTTGCTTATTAAACACAAGTGAGCTTGGCAATATAGCTGCATTTATCACTAATGCCAAAAATGTTAATTGTGTACATCTCTCTCTCTCTCTCTCTCTCTCTCTCTCTCTCTCTCTCTCTCTCCCTCCCCCTCTCTCTTAAGTGGAAACCGATTAGCGGGGTATCTTCAGTGAGGGACGACCAATTTGCTATAATAAGTTATGCTTTTAAAGGTTATCAAAACCCCCAGGGCTAATAGCCAGACCGCTCCCTTTGCACGAGATAAGGGGAAGGGCTCTTTAAATCTGAAATCCTTCTGTTAAATAGATCATTAATTCAAAGGGCTTAACAATGAGACATTATGCCCACCAGATTGCCCTCTCAAAAGACTGTGGGCCAGAACGGCTTAATTTTAGATATTAGGCTGTGATCCACATACTGACAGCAACAGTTTATTTTTTTTTAATTTCCTTTCCTTCCCCTTCCCTTCCCTCCCCTCTCCTCCAGTCTTCCCCTCTCCTCTCCTTTCTCCTTTCCTTCCCCTTTCATTTATTCCCTTTCCTTCCTCCCCTTCCCCATTCATTTATTTCCTATTCTTTCCACGCATGCTGGTTGCACTGGAAAAGTCAACCCAACAAGGCTGGGCTCCGAAGATAAGTAGGGTTAGGCCTGGAGATTTTTTGAATGGGAGACTAACAGGAAATCCCAGGACTGTAGGCTGGTAATAGAGGTGGGGAGGCTGGGAAAGAAATACAAGGAAGAGTAGAAAGTGACGGCTTAGCAGTAAAGGATAATATTTGTAGCTCAGGGTTGAACTGTGGGGTCTCTGAGCTTTTGTTGTTTTCTTGCAGATGTTTCATTACCCAACTAGGTAGCATCATCAATGCTGGTAGGTTACCAAGTTTGGTAATGCAACGTCTACAAGAGCACCATCAAGTTCAGAGAGCACCAAGGACCCCACAGTCCCCTTCTTCCTCCTCCCCTTCCTCCTCTCTGCACACCCCACTCCCTTTAGCACTGATGATGTTACCTAGTTGGTTCATGAAACGTCTGCAAGAAAACCACCAAGATCACAGAGCACCAAGGACCCCACAGTTCTCCTCCTCCTCCTCCTCCTCCTCCTCTTCATCCTCCTCTCCACAAACCCCTCTCCCTTCTAGTTCTGATTATGTTACCTAGTTGGGTAATAAAACATCTGCAAGAAAACAAACAAGCTCAGAGAGCATTAAGAATCGCACAGTCCTCCTCCCCCTCCTCCTCCTCCTCCTCCTCTTCCTCCCCATTCTCTTCTAACACTGATGATGTTACCTAGATGTAACATCAGCAAGGAAACCACCAAGCTCACAGAGTGCCAAGGACCCCAGAATCCTCCTCCCCCTCCTCCTCGCAAACTCCCCTCCCTTCCAGCCCTGATGACGTTACCTAGTTGGGTCACGAAACGTCTGCAAGAAAACCACCAAGCTCAGAGGGCACCAAGGACCCCACAGTCCCCCTCCTCCTCCTCCTCCTCCTCCTCCTCCTCTTCTCCACAAACCCCTCTCCCTTCTAGTTCTGATTATGTTACCTAGCTGGGTAATAAAACATCTGCAAGAAAACAAACAAGCTCAGAGAGCATTAAGGATCTCACAGTCCTCCTCCTCCTCTTCCTCCTCCTCCCCATTCTCTTCTAACACTGATGATGTTACCTAGATGTAACATCAGCAAGGAAACAACCAAGCTCAGAGACTGCCAAGGACCCCAGAATCCTCCTCCCCCTCCTCCTCGCAAACTCCCCTCCCTTCCAGCCCTGATGATGTCACCTAGTTGGGTCATGAAACGTCTGCAAGAAAACCACCAAGCTCAGAGGGCACCAAGGACCCCACAGTTCTCCTCCTCCTCCTCCTCCTCCTCCTCCCCCTTCTCCTCTCTGCACACCTCACTCCCTTTAGCACTGATGATGTTATCTAGTTGGGTCATGGAACGTCTGCAAGAAAACCACCAAGCTCAGAGAGTACCAAGGACCCCACAGTTCTCCTCCTCCTCCTCCTCCTCCTTCTTCCCCTTCTCCTCTCTGCACACCTCACTCCCTTTAGCACTGATGATGTCACCTAGTTGGGTCATGGAACGTCTGCAAGAAAACCACCAAGCTCAGAGGGCACCAAGGACCCTTCAGGTGATAGCTTGTTTCATTAAATGGCAGTTCAGCCCCAATGGGAGGGGGGGAAAAATCTTAAAATGCTCAGACTCTGTCTTAATTAACTCACTGCACCTGGACTTGGAAAATTCCTTTTGACAGTTCTTAAAATTCGGCAATTTACTTACTTAGAGGACTTATATCGCCGCCTATCTGATATAATGATTCTAGGAGGTTCACAGCCAACCATAAAAAGCAAGATAAAAACTTGCCAACAGGAGGATTGAAGAGACCTTATTGAAATCTATATACGCCGTTTATTTCCTTGGCCTCGCTTAGCTGGGGAGGGCTCAAAAGACAGACTGGGAACGTAATCGCCAATCATTTCTACACTATTATAAAGAAAACTGCATGGATATGTCTAATGTTTCCGTCGTTGTCAAGTCTGACCTCTTGAACCAGAAGCGATGAAAATGATAAGGACAAATTTGTGAGCATTTAGCAGGCAACCCACAAAGACCGTTTTACCCAGCAATTATCCGAGTGCTCCTGGGCTTGATTGAGGGCGCCCTTCCTAACTGTGAAACCACAACTATTGTCTAGGTAACGCAGGCAAAATTGTGTTGTTGTTTAGAATTCTCGGTACGTCCTTGAAAGGTGGGTTCAGCCAAGGGAAAGAGAGATGGGACCAACATCACGTAGTTCTGAGGTGGTTTTTTATCGGGTCTCCCCCCTGTTTGGATGACAGGATGGGACCAACCTGGGCTGGTTTCACCAAGCTAAGCAGATTGAAACCTGACGATGTCTTCAATCGACCGGGAGTCCCAGGGCTGCAGGCTAGCCTGGAAGCCATCAAAGTCATCGTGAGGAGGCTAGGATGAACCATTTCTGCCCCGTGGCCAACCAAATTAGAGGCACGTGTCAAAGCCGTCTCCAACTTTGAGGTTGTTTTAGGTCAACCTCAAGCTCAGACAAGCTTAGGTGGCCAACTTCCATGAAATGAATAAGACCGCCTCATCTTTGTAGAAGTGAAGCTCAGTTCTGGAGACAGTTTTTCGTTTTTAAGAATAATATGTCTCTTTCAGGACTTAACTTGGCTATGTTCGCATCAGCTTTCCAACCTAGCCGGCTTTCTAAGGTGGGACTAGAATTCACTGTCTCCCGGTGACTGGCTCAAAGTCACCCAGCTGGCTTTCATGGCTAAGGCGGGACTAGAACTCACCGTCTCCTGCTGATTGGCTCAAAGTCACCCAGCCGACTCTCATGCCTAAGGTGGGACTAGAACCCACCGTCTCCCAGTGACTGGCCCAAAGTCACCCAGCTGGCTTTCATGGCTAAGGCAGGACTAGAACTAACCGTCTCCCGGTGATTGGTCCAAAGTCACCCAGCCGGCTTTCATAGCTAAGGCGGGACTAGAACTCACCGTCTCCTGGTGACTGGCCCAAAGTCACCTAGTCAGCTTTCATGGCTAAGGAGGGACTAGAACTCCCAATCTGTTGGTGACTGGCCCAAAGTCACCCAGTCAGCTTTCATGGCTAAGGCGGGACTAGAACTCCCAATCTGCTGGTGATTGGTCCAAAGTCACCCAGATGGCTTTCATGGCTAAGGCGGGACTAGAACTCACCGTCTCCTGTTTTTGAGCCTGACGCCTTAATCACTAGTCCATAGCCAGCTCTTGATACTGTGCAAGGTTTCATTTAGCAACCCTGGGCTTCCCATACCCAGTTGCTTACCCATTCTGTGCTATGTTAAGCAATGCTACTAGAAACTTTCAACATGAAAATGCTGTTTTCCCCCTTTGCGTAATTACTTCTCTAGAATACTGCCGTGCCTTTAAAGAACCTGGCTTGAAAAATCCAAACCCAACTTTCATAGGTGCTGGAATAACCAGCGTACTTGGAGGGTGGTGGGGAGGGAAACAACAACCTCTGCGGAATGCAACTTGGGATTCAAACCATCAGCCGGGAAAGAAAGAACGTGGAGGACGTTTTTGCTTTTCCTGTTCTTAATCCAGACTTCTCAAAGTAAACACTAGCTAAGTTTCCGGACTCTAACCGCACAGCCTGGGAGCTGCTCGTAGCGGTTTGGTTTATTCTATATTAGTTTCCCTGTGTTTTCATTGCGATCAGGGCAACTTTTCACATTGGGCTAAGTGTGCTTGGTGCAGCTGGCCAGCGCCTTGAATATAGGCAGTGTTCCCTTTGCAAAGTCGAGTCATTTGACAGTGACTGATCTTGTTGAAAAATGGATGGAGACCAAATGACTGGATAGCCAGTCTGTTCTAGTGCGTAAGGCACCAGGTTAGGAACCGGGAGGCTGTGAATTCTAGTCCCATTTTAGGAATGAAAGCCAGTCACCAGGAGATTTCAAGTTCTAATCCTGCTTTAGACATGAAAGCCAGCTGGGTGACTTTGAACCAATCATCAGGAGACGGTGAGTTCTAGTTCCGCCTTAGGCATGAGAGCCGGCTGGGTGACTTTGAACCAATCAGCAGGAGACGGTGAGTTCTAGTTCTGCCTTAGGCATGAGAGCCGGCTGGGTGACTTTGAACCAATCAGCAGGAGACGGTGAGTTCTAGTTCCACCTTAGGCAGGAAAGCGAGTTGGGTGACTTTGAGCCAATCAGCAGGAGATGTTGAGTTCTAGTTCCGCCTTAGGCATGAGAGCCGGCTGGGTGACTTTGAGCCAATCAGCAGGAGACGGTGAGTTCTAGTTCCGCCTTAGGCAGGAAAGCCAGTTGGATGACTTTGAGCCAATCAGCAGGAGACGTTGAGTTCTAGTCCTGCCTTAGGCATGAGAGTCAGCTGGGTGACTTTGAGCCAATCAGCAGGAGACGGTGAGTTCCAGTCCCGCCTTAGGCATGAAAGTCAGCTGGGTGACTTTGAGCCAATCAGCAGGAGACGGTGAGTTCTAGTCCTGCCTTAGCCATGAAAGCTAATGACTTTGGGCCATTCCCCCACCTCACAGGGTTGTCGTTGTGGGGAAAATAGGAGGAGGAAGGCGTGTTGGATATGTTTACTGCCTTACGCTATACCAATAAATACCTTAATCAAAACAACACTAATCTCAAAGGGACAACTCGAAAACCAAGAAACGGACAAGGCCTGGGCTCCACCGTGGCAGCCAAGTCCAGCTCCTCAACCAGATCCTCGAGAAAAGTAAACTGTTTCCCTACTCCCCACTTTACGCCCATCCCAAAATTTGGGACCCTGATTGATTGATTGATTGATTGATTATTTTATTTATTTTATTATTTTATTTATTATCTATCTATCTATCTATCTATCTATCTATCTATCTATCTATCTATCTATCTATCTATCTATCTATCTATCTATCTAGCCAACCAACCAACCAACCAACCAACCAGCCAACCAACCTCTGGGAGCTGAGAAGCGTTAACCCTGTGAGTTTGTCCCGTTTCTTGTGAAAGAAACCTCTGCCCTAGCACAGAAAGCCATCCAGGTGTTATCTCGCGAGCCCGGCCTTTTCCTCGGCTCTGAAAGCTTCGCCCCACTCCTTAAACCAGAAGATGGTTCTCCGGAAGCTGACCTGCAGAAATTGAGGCTCTGTTCTGGAGTGAGCCATTTCCCTTCCCCGTTGCGGGCAGCTGAGAAGCACAGCAAAGCATCTGACATGGTTCCTTCCCTCCCCACCCACCCACCCGCCCCGCCCCGCCGTGCCAGCTGTATTGATGCCGGGAGAAAGCCTTCTGCCAGCTTCCTCCTCTCTCTCTGGGATTATTCTGCAGCTCGAGCAATAAGGCAGCAAAACAATTTCCTGACAAAGTAGGAAATGAGCGCTGGAATGAGTTCAGGAACTTTGGGAAGAGAGATTTAATTGCTTGGAACTTGGAGACGGCCTCAGCCGAGCCAGCCTGCTGGTTCTAAAGCCGTGGAGGCACAATCGCGGGGGTGGCCCGACGCTCCGACGAGATGGATGCTGCTTTTGCAAGGTGTCGGATTAAACGTGACAAATTTGTATTGGGAGATGAGGAGAGATTTCCCGCCCCCCCTTCCCATTTTTTTTAAAAAAAACTGGCTCTTCCGCGGATCACCTGCATGGAAAGCCTTTAGAATACATCTAGAACTTGATTTCGGGCCGGGTTAAACTGACAGAACTGAAAGAGCTTCGATTTATATTAATATTGATCAGTAGACCATTCGTCCATGAGCGTTGGTCTGAACGTAGAACAAAAAAACAGAACATTAGGCAACAGTGCCTGATTTCTCTTTCTGCGCTTATTTCCACCAGTTTGGAAAGAAGATTATTTCTCCTCAACTAAAGGGAGTGGAAGGTGGCGTCCTTGGTGCTCGCTAAGCTGGGTGGTCTTCTTCCAAGCATTTCATTACCAAACTAGGTAGCGTCATCAGTGCTAGAAGAGAGTGGGACACAGAACAACCCCCACCTCCCTTCTAGCACTGATGATGTTACCTTGTTGGGTAGTGAAATGTCTGCAAGAAAACAACCAAGCTCAGAGAGCACAGAGGACCCCACAGTTCAACCCCAAGCTACAAATATTCTATCGGAGAGAAAGGTGAATCGAGAGAAGACATGCACAGACAAAAGTTACTGATCTTTATAACAGCTTGCATGTAGATGACAGGAAGGTCCCTGAAGCTGCTCTTCAAGACACATCTCCCATTGACATAATAAATTAAAACCAAGAAGCTGAGTATTTTTTTAAAAAAAAAAATCTTGCTTTTCTGCCCCCAAAGCCCTCAAGAATCAGGTAGAATGCAAATGCTGTTAAAAACTAGAAAGAATCTCTATCTGAAAGAACTGCTTGTTTCATTACAACTAAAAAAACAGTAATCCAAAATACTGTAGTTTTGGTCCATAGTAGAATTCTAACAATTTTTTTAAAAAAAACAAGGTTGCCAGGTGGTTAACTTTATAAACGGTTCGGAGGGAGGATGGATGGGTGGATGGATGGATAAATGGATGGGTGGATGGATGGATAAATGGATGGATGGAGGATGGTTGGATGGAGGATGGATGGATAAATGAATGAATGGAGGATGGTTGGATTGATGGATGATGGATGACTGACTGGATGATGGATGATGAATGAATGGAGGATGGTTGGATGGATGGATGGATGAATGGATGATTGAATGGATGGAGGATGGATGGATGAATGGAGGATGGATGGATGATTGAATGGATGGACGGATGGATGATTGGATGGATGGATGGATGATGGATGGATGGATGGATAGATGATTGAACGGATGGAGGATGGATGGATGGATGAATGGATGGAGGATGGATGAATGGAGGATGGTTGGATGGATGGATGATTGGATGGATGATGGATGGTTGGATGATAAGCAAACAAACTTGCAGATAAGAAATTTGGCAAATGTATAAAAACTGAATAACTTATACTCATTCTATCAAGAATACCAATTTTGTTCACAATCTGGAACAAGAGCACAGAGAAGTCACATTCTGAGAAGGGGGCCGATCTACAAGAAAAACGGTGTAATCCAGATCTTGGCAGTGTGCAACCTTTCTTCCATGTGAATACTCACACTAAGCTTACATGGTTTAACATGTGATTTTAAGCCATAATATATTTTTTTTGCTTCTTGCTTTCCCTAATGTAAAAATCTATTCCAAGCAATAGATCACATGTTTTGGCAGGGTTTTGGCAACCATGTATTATTCAATGCTCAACATATACTAGTGTGTTTAGGCTATGCTGACGTCAAAGCAGAATCCAGATTCTTTGTTAATTCCTTATTTTGGGCTCCATCCTCTGGTAAATTTGCAAAGACAAATCAGGATTTCCACAAACCAGTCCGCACTGTTCATCTGAAATATTAATTCTGGCTCAGCAAGCAATAGATAAAGCCAGTCTTGACTTAATGCTGCATCTAATTACAGCTTCCATCAATAAGAGGGAAGACAAATACACATCCAATCAGTCCCTTTGCACAAGTGGCTGAAAATAATTCTTCGGTTATTTAGTTATGGATTTCTTATTTAGAATTATTACGGCTGTTTTGTGCTATGCATCATTTGTTTATTAACTGCCAAGGGTTTTAGCAGGTTACAGTGGATTACAAGTTGAGTAAACTACAAACATACATAAATATATACACACATTCCAGGACTGTCAGTTAAATGGATTAGAGCTAGCATTAGGATGTTATCAAGCAGCATATAAAAACACATATTATATATATAGATCAAAATGAAATCTGGCTCTCTTACATCAATCAATTAATTATACTTGGCAACAACTGCTGGTAAAAAAGAGAGAGAGAGAGAAATGGTTAAGAATGGTAAGCTGCTAACAAGGGAAAGGGCGGTATATAAATGTAACTAAATAAATAAATAAATAAATAAATTTTCGAGCATTTGAAGCAGAGCTCTCTGTTTCAAAACTGCGGCTTGGACAAATTAATGTTTTGGCTTGCAGGAATCCTCTTGAATTCCATGGTCAGTTAAGGCAATGTTTCATTCTAAGCAAAACTGTCAAAACATTTGGAGATTCTTGGTGGGGCAGAAAGAAAAGGGGAATTCAGTCCACAGGAAGCTTTCGGCTTTCAATATTTGTGACTTCTTTGTTTGGGAATACGAAGAAGGTTGTCGGCCCAAATGGAGATACCCTGATACAATGCAAGGAAGAAAAAGTTTCTCATTTCTTTAACTGATTTTTTTCCCCCTAAGAAGTGTCCCCACTTAAGATTTGCTTTCTTTTGGGAGATGAGGGTAGTCAGGGACGCGGTGGCTCAGTGGGTTAGGAAGCTGAGCTTGTCGATCAGAAGGTCGGCAGTTTGGCAGGTTGAATCCCGAGTGCCGCGTAACAGAGTGAGCGCCTGTTACGCATCCCAGCTTCTGCCAACCTAGCAGTTCGAAAGCACGTAAAAATGCAAGTAGAAAAATAGGGACCACTCCGGTGGGAAGGTAACAGCGTTCCGTGCGCCTTTGGTGTCTAGTCATGCCGGCCACAGGACCACGGAGACGTCCTCGGACAAGCGCTGGCTCTTCGGCTTTCAAAGGGAGATGAGCACCAGCCCCTAGAGTCGGAAACGACTAGCACGCATGTGCGGGGGGACCTTTACCTTTTTATGCTTAGAAAAAAGAATTAATATGATGCTTTCTTCTCTCAAACCTGAAGGTCTGATTGCCTTCAGAAGCTGTGGGTGCTCCATCACTGGAGGTTTTTAAGAAGAGACTGGACAGCCCCTTGTCTGAAATGGTCTAGGGTCTCCTGCTGGAGCAGAGGAAAGAAGAAGAGGACAGCCAGGAGGAATGTGGACAGACACCGTTAAAGGGGTGTGGATGAAGTGCTTCATCGGGTGGCCTGCAGGGAGAGATTTTCATGGGGAAAATCTATCTGGCCGATAAGAGTTGACAACAACCTAATGGCACATAGTGAATGCGTCAGTGAAATACACACATTGATTCCACAAATTAGTATGATACGGAAAAGAAGAGCGTATGCTGTGAAACAGAAACAAATGAACGAACAAAAAAACAAAAACAACAAAACACCAAGGGACCCTTGCTTGCAACTCATCCAAAGATGCAGAAATTTAAACCCACGAAGACACCCCTCTGTCTCAGGCTGTATGAATGAATGAACCTTTATTGTCAAAGTACAACCGTGTATACATTGAGATTGGCTGAGCCTCCCTTCGTGCCCCCACCCCCCAAACTTACAGTGACACAAACCCTCCATCTTATGACACCATGTGAACTAACTGTATCCATTTCCCTTTCAAGAAATCAAAGAGAACCTTGGCGGTTCGAACTCCTTTATAATTCTTCAAGGCATAAAGCATCCTAAAACTATATTTGTACAACCCCTTTGTTTATGCTTAGAGGTTCCCGTGGTTGCTTTAATGTCTGTCCATGGAGAGAGGGAGAGAGAGGGGAGGGGAGAGAGGGAGAGAGAGAGGGAGAGAGAGAGAGGAAGAGGGAGAGAGGAAGAGGGAGAGAGGGAGGAAGAGAGAGGCAGAGAAGGAGGGAGGGAGGGAGAAGGAGGGAGGGAGAGAGGAAGAGGGAGAGAGGGAAGGAGAGAGAGACAGAGAGGAGGGAGGGAGGGAGGGAGAAGGAGGGAGGGAGAGAGAGAGAGGGAGAGAGAGAGAGAGGAAGAGGGAGAGAGGGAGGAAGAGAGAGACAGAGAGAAGGAGGGAGGGAGGGAGAAGGAGGGAGGGAGAGAGAGAGGAAGAGAGGGAGGGAGAGAGAGACAGAGGGGAGGGAGGGAGGGAGAGGGAGGGAGGGAGGGAGAGGGAGGGAGGGAGAGAGAGAGAGAGAGAACTTTTAAAAACTTTTAAAAAACAAAGCACACCGCGTGGTCAGCCTCCAGCCACTTATTCATGCTTCTCTTGAAGACTGCCAGAGTAACTTCAGCTCCAGTAATTCCCAAATGTTGT
Organism: Vipera ursinii; assembly: GCF_947247035.1. Taxonomy (NCBI): domain Eukaryota; kingdom Metazoa; phylum Chordata; class Lepidosauria; order Squamata; family Viperidae; genus Vipera; species Vipera ursinii. The sequence continues at coordinate 7,102,631 of NC_139527.1, forward strand.
CAACAAGGACAACGGTCCTTTGTACAAGAGAAGAGAGTGAGAGAGAGACAGAGAGAGAGAGAGAGAGAGAGAGAGAGAGAGAGAGAGAGAGAGAGAGAGAGAGAGAGAGAGAGAGAGAGGACTGGAGAACTTTGAGATATTCTCTTAGGAGTTTCGGATCAATCAGAAATTATTCTGACCTGGTCAGAAATTTCTTCTCCATCCTGCCAAGCCACAAAGACGCTTTCTCTCCAGGATATGGCAAAAGCTTACATTTACAGAAGCTACACACCCAACACACTTCAACAGCACATCCCTGCTGCCCTGGGGAACAAGCCGGACGTTCAAACAAAACTCAGAAAGATTCTCCTGATCACCTCCATAAATTTCCCATCATCGTCGTGAGAAAGACTCGGTGTTTTCTTAACAAGCCTTATAATTTGTCTGCACAGCAGCCTCCGGTCTCTTTCGGTTTTTTTTTTATTTATTATTTCTGATTAGGCAAGGAGTATTTTTAGGCGCTGAACTGATGCAGCAGGGTGCTTCCTTCCTTCCTTCCCTCATTTCTAGCAAACGTATACACACACACACACACACATTCTCTCACTCACACTAACACACACACACACACACACACACACATTAAGATGCAGCTGGGTTTTTGCTTCTAAGTGGGAATGTGAAAAATGTGGCTGAGCTTTCTGGCAGTGGACCCGATGCATCTCAATTTGGTGCTTTCATGAGGCCGTGCAAATGTTGATATATTTCATACTTCAGCTCTTAGGCAAAAGGGTCGGAAAAAGAACAAGCTGTATTTCCTGGCTTTCCCAGCCATTTTCAGCTGGCTCCCTCCGTGGTTCAGAGAAGCAAAATTAGGACGAGAAACAGGGTGTGCTGTAATGAGTGCCACCAACTGCTTAACCCCTGCTTCAAGTGTGATTCATATTTGTTGGCGGGCATTCCCACGCCTCACTTGGGAAAGAAAGAAAGAAAGAAGAGAAAGAAAGAAAGAAAGAAAGAAAGAAAGAAAGAAAGAAAGAAAGAAAGAAAGAAAGAAAGAAAGAAAGAAAAAGAAATTTGAATTTTATTGAATTTATATATCGCCCTTTCCCGTAGGACTCAGGGCGGTTTACAGGGTATATAAAACATCAATACAAAAATTAAGAGCAATTAAAAAAGATTAAACTAAATCCCTGAATGAAAATATAAAACCCCAGTTAAAACTCAGCCTGGGGAAAGAAAGAAAGAAAGAAAGAAAGAAAGAAAGAAAGAAAGAAAGAAAGAAAGAAAGAAAGAAAGAAAGAAAGAAAGAAAGAAAGAAAGAAAAGAAAGGGAAGGAAGGAAGAAAAAGAAAGAAAGAAAGAAAGAAAGAAAGAAAGAAAGAAAGAAAGAAAGAAAGAAAGAAGAGAAAGAAAGAAGAGAAAGGGAAGGAAGGAAGGAAGGAAGGAAGGAAGGAAGGAAGGAAGGAAGGAAGGAAGGAAGGAAGGGAGAGAGAGAGAGAGAGAAGAGAAAGGGAGGGAAGAAAGGAAGGAAGGAAGGAAGGAAGGAAGGAAGGAAGGAAGGAAGGAAGGAAGGAAGGAAGGAAGGAAGGATCTGGCCATGCAGCGGCCTTTCAGATGTATTTAGGAAATGGCTGCTTGTTTTTACATTGCTTCCTAGCCCCCATTTAAGTGATGTTACTTTAATATATTAAACAACCATCAAAAATCTGGAAACACAACAGATCTCTGAATCTTTTTAAATTTCCCTGGAACTTTCCTAGATCCAAACTTCATGCCTGGAGACTAACTACTGTATATTTTCTTGGCAATCATAAGGCAGTAATCTGAAAATTATGTCTGGATGTTGTTTTCCAACGTCACAGTCTAATCTCTACATCCCTAGGCTTGCAACACTGTTCAGCTGCCTCAAGGTCAAGCAAGGTCAACGTGCCCAGTCAGCTGTGGTGAGTTTCGCCCTTTTTAAGTCTCCTTTTAAGGCCATCTGAATGGTGATCACCCCAGTTAAAAAAGAGTGCTTTCCAAAACTATGCTTTCCCCAAAAAGTTGTTGCATCTATTTCCAAAGATGCAACTACATCTTTGGAAATTTGCCAAACTACACCAAGTGTAAAACTTACAAGCAATGATATAACCATTGTTCAAAGTTACAACGGGCCTCCCCCAAAGCTGCTTTTGACCCAGTTCTGAAGTTTTCATGGCTGCACAAACAGCCAGAGTCAGATAATGACATTTTGGGCATGTGGCAACCAACCAGCTCACCTGTATGGTTCATAGTCATTGAACTGAAATTTACCATTTATCAGATTCCAACCTTTTTTAATCTGGTTTCCAGCAAAAAATGCCTATAGGAATACATTGATGGATTTAACGTCCATGACATTTGCTTAATGGCATGGCATAGACTTAATGTCCGCTGCAAAAAAAGTCATAAAAGAGGTCACTTGGAAGCATGGACTTAAAACAGTCATGACTTATGATGGAAATTCAAACATCCGTTATGGTTGCGAGTCAAGGATTACCTGGCTGTAATCCTTGACTTTCTGCAACCTGGCAATCCCTCAAAATATTAGGAATAGGATGTGTTAACTGCATCCAGTTTGGGTCGCCACGATGTAAAAAAGATGTCGAGACTCTAGAAAGAGTACAGAGAAGAGCAACAAAGATAATTAAGAGGCTGGAGGCTAAAACATATAAGGAACGGCTGCTGGAATTGGATATGTCCAGTTTAATGAAGAGAAGGGCGAGGGGGTACATGATAGCAACTCTTCCAATATCTCAGGGGCTGCCCCAAAGAAGAGGGAGTCAAACTATTCTCCAAAGCACCTGAAGGCGGGACAAGAAGCAACTGATGGAAACCAATCAAGGAGAGAAGCAACCTAGAACTAAGGAGGAACTTCCTGACAGTGAGAACAATTAATCAATGGAACAACCTACCTCCAGAAGTGGTGAATGCTCCAACACTGGAAGTTTTTAAGCAGAGACTGGACAGCCATTTGTCTGAAATGGTACGGGGTTTCCTGCCTGAGCAGGGGGTTGGACTAGATGACCTCCAAGGTCCCTTCAAACTCTATTATTATTATTATAAGCATCTTTCACTGCATGATTTCCAAGAAACAAGCAAGTGAAGTCTTGACCCCTTGGCTGTCCACACAGCAAATACGGAGACCAAGTACAGGGAGTCCTCACTTTACAGCCGTTCGTTGAGTGATTATTCCAAGTTGTTACAACAGTACTGAAAAAAGTGAGCTTTGCCACACTTACGACCCCTGCAGCGTCCGTGTGGTCATGTGATCAAAATTCGACGACTCGGCAACTGGCTCGTCTTGATGACGGTCGCGCGATCGCCACCTGCGACCTTCCCAGCTGGCTTCCAACAAAACCAATGGGGGGGGGAAATTGGCTGAAAGGCCACGTGATTCGCTTAGCCATTTCAGTGATTGGCTTAACGGCGGTCGCAAAACAGGGCAGCCTCGCTCGGCGGTGGAAATTTGGGGATCGATTGGGGCTGTGCGTGCCGAGGACTAGAAGCGGCACGGGGTGGCGGCTTGCAGGTCTCTTCCCGCAACTGGGCGGCTTCGCTGTGTGTTAATAGTTGCACCCTTTTCCAAAATAGCACCTAGAGGGGGAAAAAGCAGAGCTGGCCTCCGATTCCCCCGGCTGTGTTTCTCTTCTCGTCCTCAAGCCTGTTTCTGCCAGATTTGGAAGCCAAGCGGTGGTGATCACCATGGAAACCTTTAACTAAGGAGACAATGCACAGGGCATCAATCCCCGTCACCCCCTTACAAGACGTTGGCGCGCAAGCTGTGTGAAATATAATTAAGCGGTGATTAAGCGAACATCTAGGTAGAGGCGGGCTCCTTTGTCCCTAATCTGCCCTCTGGATAAATATCAACAGGATGGGTTATTAAGAAATACGCAAACTAAAAGAGGCCGGATAAAGATTTCTCTGTTCTTTTCCCATTATCGTTCTCTCATCTGCGCACGATGCTGCTCTCAATGGGTTGTCTTTTTTTTTTTTCTTTATAGTAACATTTGTTCAAACAGTCTCTAGGCTGGCCTTTTCGTTTCTTTGTGGTTTCGCTTTTTTGAATACAATTTCAACTAGTTTCCATTCAGCTAAAAAGATACAGGGGTTTAGCGGCCTGTACAGAGGAAGAATCCAGACGGATTCCAAGGATTTAACAACGGAATTCAAACCAAGGATAAAATAAAAAGAGTCTTCCGAAGCCAAACTTCACTTCGATGGGAAGTGGGGTAGCACTTTTCATTTCACTGGTTAAAGACGGCTCTCGACTTACAACTAAAACCGAGCCCGCATGTTGCGCTCCTCGTTAAGCGGGTCGCCACATAGCTGCGCCTTCATTTTAGAATCATTTTTGCGGCAGTTGTTAAGTGAGCGTGGCAGTTAAGCAAATCCACTGTCCGCAGAGTTGGGGTTCTTTCGTCAGAAACTGGAAGTAAAGATCCCTTTCTGGCAAAACCATGGGACGCTGCAAACATCCGTAAATGCAGGTTTGATTGCTGAGTGCACAGAAGGCAACCAATTTCCTTGAGTAGGGGGTTGGACGAGAAGGCCTCCGAGGTTTTTCCAACATGCACTCCTGTTAAAATGTTGCATATATTACCCGTCCAATCAACTAGCACGCCGAATGCAAACAGAAAGAGTTGAAGGATTCTGAACGTCAACCCAAAGACTCCCTGCCCCCCATTATTTCCAGAGAAAATTAATTAAATAAAGAGCGATGTTGTTGTTTTTTTTCTCTTTGGGGACCCGGATCTACACGCTGGATTTGCAGAGCCATGAAGTTTCAAGTCTGGCACTTGCCAGGTTAAGGAGAACGAAATGCAAATTGCGCCAACCTGGGATACAGGTGCAATTAACTTCAGCTCTGAAGCGCCAGTCTGATTTCCCCTGTGGTTCTAATGCGAAGCACGTTTTCTGCTCCGGCTCCACCTTTTTACCCTTCCTCAAACTCCTTCGGGACCTGGTAGCTGATGTTTTTCGTATCTTCGGCTTGCAGAGAGGGAGAGAAAGTGCACAAAAAGACACACACACACACACACACCGCAAATAACCAGGTCCCGCGGAAGACCGTACCAATTCAAAGCACGGATCGGGAAGCTTAGAGAGAGGCAAATTTTTAAACCTTCCCTCCTGTTAAAAAGCTCTCTTTCTAACCACCTTGCTCAGGTTGAAAAGAATATAGGCCCATGGTGGCGAACCTGTGGCACGCAGAGCCCTCTCTGTGGGCACGTGCGCCGTCGCCCCAGTCCTAGGCCTTCAGCTGGGTTTTATAAAACCTTTTCGCTTTAGGCCTCCGCCACCGTGTGCAAAAAAAAAAAGGTTCCATCAATCAATCAACTTCGACTTCTTGCGGGGGAAAAAAAAGTTCTCGCAAAGTTGGAATTGATTGAACTTTTTAGTCCCCACCCAGTCTGCCGTTACCACCGCAGCCACGCCCACCCAATGGGCCACACCCACCCGGCACCCGATGATACATAAGTGGGTTTTGGGTTGCAGTTTGAGCGCTCGGTCTCTAACAGGTTCGCCATCACTGATATAGGCAGTCCTCAACTTACAACCGTTGGAAGTTACGTGGGACCCAGTTCCAAAGTTCCATCCCCCCTCCCCTCACAAGTGACTGCATTTGGGCCCTCAGCAACTGGCTTGCGAGCTGAATGGTGTGAAGAAGCACAGCCACCTTGAATTGAATAGAGATAAACAGATGGCGATTGCAATCACACAACTGAAGTTCCTATAGTTTTAGATTACACACTGCAGACCCCCTTGGAAATCACCTGACATCCTTGGAAGTAGGGTAGGAGATTAAAAAAAAAAAGAGTCCCTGTGGATTTTACTCCGCTAGTCGTTGCCGACTCTAGGGGGCGCTGCTCAGCTCTGTTTCAAGGCCATCGAGCCAGCGCTGTCCATAGACATTTCTGTGGTCATGCAGCGCAGTTACCTTCCCACCAAAGTAGTACCTATTGATCTACTCGCATTTGGGTGCTTTCGAACGGCTAGGTTGGCAGGAGCTGGGGTTGAGGACGGGAGCTCATCCGTCACGCAGCGTACAGGGTCTTGAACCTGGCTGTCAGTTCCCAGCCAAGAAGCCCAGCATCTTACACACTAAGCCACTGCACCACCAGGGTAGGAGATAAGCAGACGTGTAAACAAGCAAATGAATATCCAACTCTGTTCTTCTCTGCAAGCAGGATCCCCCAGCCAGCTTTGTCCCGAGGATGCAAAATTTGAAAGAGAGACGAGAATTCTCACATTTCCAGTGGCTGCATGTCCGCACACTGGGCGCCACCGAAAAAAGGCCAAGTTTGCACCGCCTCTGGGTTCTTCTGTATCCTGTGGCTGACCAATTTCAGCTTAATGCAGAAGAGAAGTCTGCCAAAGGTCTAACACAGGAGGGGGAATAAGAGCTGAGTTAGAAAAGGACGCCAAAGAACTATTTACACCCAGCGACTGACTCAGCTGTGACATGACCTTGATTGTGTCTTCTTGCTATGGAGAACATGAAGTGCCAATAGCTTCTATTCAGCACCTTTTGCCAGAAAAAGAAAAACAAAAACAAAAAGCAACAAACTGGGGACTCTTTCCTTGGCTGTTTTCACTGCTCTCCTTCACTCCTTCCTTCCTTCCTTCCTTCCTTCCTTCCTTCCTTCCTTCCTTCCTTCCTTCCTTCCTTCCTTTGCATTGCTTTTTTTCCCCTTCTTTTTCCCAGATTGTTTCAATGTCTGAAAAATATTCCTTGCCTCGTTATTTCTTTTAGGATCAACTCAGGGAATGTTTAGGCCGTAATCAAAGGGACAAACAGATCCAGGTTTCCCGTTGACGGGATGTGGGAGAAGAAGGCAAGGATAAGAAGCATGCAATGTTAGGACAGGCAGTCCTCGACTTACAACCATTCGTTTAGCGACCGTTCAAAGTCGTAACAGCGCTGGAAAAAAAATGACTTAACCACCAGTCCTCGCACTTGCAACTCCTGCAGCATCCCCACAGTCAGGTGATCAAAATCCAGGCACTTGGCCACTGCTATCTCACCAGGCTCAAAGTTGACTCAAGCCTTCTGTTCTTCCGAGGTCAGTAAAATGAGGAGCCGGATTGTTGGAGGGCCGGAAAACCCTGTGAAGCAGTATATAACTCTAAGGGCTATTGCTATGGCCCTCCCTCCCTCCCTCCCTCCCTCCCTCTCTTCCTTCCTTCCTTCCTTCCTTCCTTCCTCCCTTCCCAATGGCTATAAGGCAGCATTGCAGGCTAACTCACTGCCCACAGCCAGCAGTTCGATCCTGGCCATCTCAAGGTTGACTCAGCCTTCCATCCTTCCAAGGTCGGTAAAATGTGGATCCAGATTGTTGGGGGCGAAAGGGTGACTCTGTAAACCACTTAAGAGAGGGCTGTAAAGCACTGTGAAGCGGTCTATAAGTCTGCTATTGCTATGGCCCTTTGGCCCTTTGGCCCTTCCTTCCTTCCTTCCTTCCTTCCTTCCTCCCTCCCTCCCTCCCTCCCTCCCTCCCTTCCTCCTTCCCTCCCTCCATTCCTGCACAGTGGCTACAATGCAATACTGCAGGCTAACTCACTGCCCACAGCCAGCAGTTCGATCCTGGACATCTCAAGGTTGACTCAGCCTTCCATCCTTCCAAGGTCGGTAAAATGAGGATCCAGATTGTTGGGGGGGGGGCGGCGAAAGGGTGACTCTGTAAACCACTTAAGAGAGGGCTGTAAAGCACTGTGAAGCGGTCTATAAGTCCAAGGGCTATTGCTATGTATTTACAATAGTTGCAGTGTCCTGGGGTCCTATGATTGGCCATTGGGGACCTTCCCGGCCAGCTTCCAGCCAGCAAAATCAACGGAGGAAGCGGGATTCCCATAATAGCTGTGAGGGTTCACGTAACAATTGAAGCCACTCGCTTAACAACCACGGCCAAAAAGGAGGTCACACTGAAAAAGCGCCTTGCTTAGCCACAGGAATTACGGTCCCAACCGTGGTCGTAAACCGAGGATAGCTGTAGGCTGAACGGGCACCCATTTTGCAACCAAGCAAGCCAACTGTTAACACAATGTCGACTTATTACCGTGAATTATCAACCCGGGTCGTGTAGATCGGATTTTAATTCTTTCCAGATTGGCCTCAAGGTAGAATCGCACAGCCGCAAGTGCTTCTCATCTCGGCAAGGTGCATCTCCAAGCAAACCTAACCTACCAGGGGGGGGAAGAAAGAAACCCCCCCCGAAAAGGTGGAAGGAAAGCAAAGGCACCCTCTTGCTTTTCCTCCCAGCGATTCTTCAAAAGCTGAACCTCCCGGTGGGGCTCTGCTCTCCCAATATTTTGAGGACCTTGTGGAGTCTGGCAAACGGTTGATAGCCGAGATTTATTTATTTATTTTTGTTTGAATAGCATTCTGTCTGTTTGAAGGGTTATTTATATTTGAAAAAGCAGAAAGGGAGAGAATAGGTGTCCTAGTTTCAAAAGAACTGAAAAAGAGGGGAAAGGGTGGGGGGGGGGAGAGAGAGAGAGAGAGAGGAAATAATGTTTGTGCAGCACGCTCCAGAGCCAACACAGTGCTAGGCTGCATTAACAGAGGGACAGAATCAAGATGAAGTGAAGTACTAATACCACTTTACAATGCTTTGGTAAGGCCACACTTGGAACACTGCATCCAGTTTTGGCCACCACGATGTAAAAAAGATGTTGAGACTCTAGAAAGAGTGCAGAGAAGAGCAACAAAGATGATTAGGGGACTGGAGACTAAAACATACAAGGAACGGCTGCTGGAATTGGGGATGTCTCGTTTAACGAAGACAAGGACGAGGGGTGACATGATAGCAGAGTTCCAATATCTCAGGGGCTGCCCCAAAGAAGAGGGAGTCAAGGAATTCTCCAAAGCACCTGAAGTCAGGACAAGAAGCAACGGATGCAAACTCATCAAGGAGAGAAGCAACCTGGAACTAAGGAGAAACTTCCTGACAGTGAGAACTATTAAATCAGCGGAACAACCTGCCTCCAGAAGCGGTGAATGCTCCAACACTGGAAGTTTTTAAGAAGAGATTGGACAGCCATTTGTCTGAAATGGTATAGGGTTTCCTGCCTGAGCAGGGGGTTGGACTAGATGACCTCCAAGGTCCCTTCCAACTTATTATTATTATAGCAAGAATTTGTTATGTAGGAGGGGAATAAATTGGTCTACAGACCTCCATACTCAGCCATGATCTATTTTTACCCCCAAGGGAAGTTGAAAATGCCGCAATGAAGGTGTTCACGTGTCTCAATAAGCTACTAGCCCTTACTGATACATTACAGCGGTTGAGTTCGCACGATAGCAAAGACATTTTTAGAACTGGGAGAGCATTATATTTCTGGGGGAAAAGATCTTACGTTTGCGCAAATGCGGAATACATACGGTTCAGAGAGTCCTCAACTGGCAGCAGAATTTTCACTGATAAGCGAGGCAGTTATGAAGCCCAGTTCTACAACCTTTCCCCCTGCCCCATGGTGGTGAAGCAGAGACAGAGATGTGTAAGAGAAGACATTACAATGTTCTCAACGGTCCATTCACCCAAGTTGGTTGACCACATAAAGGAGACCATGTCCTTATCCTCAAAATACTCATGACGGCCAGCATCACACTGACAGTCCAATAACAGGACACACCACAAGTTGCATTTGGAGAACTTTTAAGTTTCATGCTCAGCCATTTGACGCGCAAGGTACACCTGGTGAGGAGGGTTTAAACGTGTGTGGGCTCTGCTGCCTTTCTGGTTATTCATCTACTCGGCTGAGTTGCTTCCCAAATATAATATCAGGAGAGTAAATCAGATAGCACTCGGGGAGTAAATACCAATAAAAGAGATTCCTGCCTCCTGGGAGAAGACAAAGATCAGATGCTTTCTGTGTGGATCGGTTTAGCTATTTAAATTGCTCTGTTAATCCCTCGGACCTCTTAAGTTCACAAGGATACCTGAATATTGAAGTTATTTCCCCATGGGGAGTGGGAAGTCCAGAGGTGGTATTAACAACGTAGTTTTTGCACAGCAAAAGCAGAGGCGGTTCCCAACTGAGGACCACAACAACTAGGAGGGGAACTTCCATCGCTAAGCAAGGCAACCATTAAACGGGTCCTGCCTGAATTTATGATATTTTTTGCCCAAGCCAACCACCAGGGCTGTTAAGTTAAATCACGCGGCCATTAAGCAAATCCAGTTTTTTACCCATTGGCGTTGTTGGTTGGAAACCGGCCGGGAAGGCCACAATTAATTAATTAATTCTTTAGTCAATGTGCTTGCCGCCCATCTCATTTCAAAGCAACTCTGTGGAGCAGGTGACCGCGGGATGCTTCAACCGTGCTGGCGCCTGAATTACGATCACGTGACCACCGGGACGCCGCGAGCCTCAAGTCTCTCTCTCTCTCTCTCTTCGACGCCACTGCAGCTTTGAAAGTTGCTAAACGAATGGTTTTTAAACCCAGGACTACTCGTACCCTTTCTAAAAAAAAATAAAATAAATAAATCTTAAAAGACGGTTGTAGGTAAGATTCTGACCGCAACGTCCGTGCGCCAGCAACCTTGTGTAAGGCCCATTCCCATCCACTTCAAAGCCAACCACGTTAGGGGTGATAGTTTTAATTGCCTCTCGTGGGGCTTGCGACTGTTTTGCTGGCCTCCAAGAAACGGCTCCGGTTAAACTCTTTGGGCTGCCCTTTAATAATCTGACTTTTCATCCACACTTGGCCCACTCAGCAAGGGATCATCAGCAGATGATCATAAACCGTGTTTGTGTGTGTGTGTGCATAGGGGAGGAAACGTTTTTTTACACCACCCACCAATCAATACAGAGGCATTGGGTTGTTGTTTTTTTTAACCAACCACGGAACAAAACTTGGCAAACGAACAGGGAAAGAAAATCGAAATGGACCAAGTCCACAGAGCACGAAGACAAAGCAGAAGACCCGTTTCGTTTTAACGGGAGCGCCGGAGAAGCAAAGGCTTTTATCCTTCTTTCTGGAAAGAACACCTGCTCTCCAAATGGACAGGCGGTTGGTTCGCTTCTGGTTTCGCCTGCCATTAGCACGCACAAACCGGGTGCCACTCAAAAGCTAGTGCCATTGTTTTCATGAAAGGCATTTATTTTTATTTTTTGGTCCAATCACAATCACCGAACATTGTCTTCTCTGACAGTGCCGGGAGGACTGGGGGAACATGCTTTTGCAGACAATTAGTACAAATCTGCCTGATGCCGTCAGTGCTTAAAATAAACCCTGTATGCTAAGTAGCATCAGAGCAAGTTCAAAAAACCCCAAGAGGGAGGAGGAGGAGGGGGAGGAGGAGGAGGAGGAGGAGGAGGAGAAGCCAGGAGAAAAATGCAAGGGGAAAAAAGGCAAACAAAAATTAAGAAGGAAGCGATTGGCACACACATCTTTGGCAAACAACAGCCCCCCCCTCCTCCTCCCCAGCGTTCCTGTTTCAGCTCACTGAATAAATGCAGCTCCTTCTGCATTTTAACTAGTCAGAAATTGATGCCCTGTAAGACCGTCGGGGTTACAAGTCCAGCAGCTTCTAGAATACATTTGGAAGCTGTCCATTTGTCCAAGCAGATGGCAGCCGGACACCAAGGGATGGATGAAGCAGCAGCCTTGTGGGGGGAAAAACTGTTGTGTTACAGAGTGTGGCTTGGGCACCCATCAGAATTTATGAGATTTAGTATTGGGCGTGTCTAGTTTAATGAAGAGAAGGACAAGGGGGGGACATGATAGCAGTCATCCAGTATCTCAGGGGCTGCCCGAAAGAAGAGGGAGTCAAGATATTCTCCAAAGCACCAGAAGGCAGGACAAGAAGCAACGAATGAAGGAGAGAAGCAACCTAGAACTAAGGAAGAATTTCCTGACGGTCGGAACAATTAAACAGTGGAACAACCTGCCTTCAGAAGCGGTGAATGCTCCAACACTGGAAGTTTTTAAGAAGAGGCTGGACAGCCATTTGTCTGAAAGGGTATAGGGTTTCCTGCCCGAGCAGGGGGTTGGACTAGATGACCTCCAAGGTCCCTGCCAACTCTGACATTCTGTTGTATAGCTGCCCAACTCATCCAGACGGTTTGCAAAATTTGAAAAGAAACAACAACCCACCATATAAAAACCCACAGCAAGCCCCCAGGCCACCCACTCCCAGCAGCAGCAACAATAATCAAATCAGTCGCTTGATTGGCTCCATCTCCATTCGTGGCCCATTGGCAAAATCTCTTTTTAGCACTTTTGGAAAAGCAATGGGGATTCTTTTATACATATATATATATATATATATATATATATATATATATATATATATATATATACACACACACACACACACACACACACACACACACACACACACACACACATATATATATATATATATATATATATATATATATATATATATATATTTTAAAAAATGGGTTTAATTAAGGAGAAAAAAAGAAGCTGGCATGTTGCAAAGAAAATAAAAGCCTCTAGCACTGTTTTTATTTACAAGAATGCCTGCTGGCCCCTAAGTATTCTTCGGAGGCTTGCAAGGGGCAAATATTAAGGGTTAAGTAGCAAGGACTGCTCCTAGGAGCAGCTGTTAGCAGCAGCCCTGATGTCTAACAATTATCATTATTAGTCTTCCTTATGAGTTCCTGTTCTTCGTCATTAATGTCATCTATTATTACCGGCTCGCCCAGCCAAAAGAAGACCCTGGACGGAGAGAACCAGGAAGCTCGTGCAAAATAATTGCATTTTTGACTCACATAGCAGAAATTAGGAATATTTTCCGCAGATACGAGGGAGGCGAAGCAGAGGGAAGAGAAAGGCCCGGAGCAGAGAGAGAGAGAAAAAAAAACCCGCAGCAAACCACAGAAAAACAGGAGGAAGGCAGATGGCCCTTAGTATACAAAGGTCTGTGGCTTAGTTCACAGCCATCCTGTTTTCTTTAGATTTTTTTTTCCACTGAGGGCACTAGCAGAGTGTATTTATGAACAACAGGCCTAGCCTCTGAGCCAGAGACCACAGATTTTGCACGGACAAGTTGCGTTCTTGGGGGGGAGGGAGAAAGAAACCTCCGGCTGTTGCTCTGAGTAAGTGCAGAAAATAAACAAACACAGCCTCTGCTGTGACGGCCTCTCCATCACCATCCCACAGCCATGGGGTGGGAAAAGACACACAACACACACACACACACACACACAGCCTCAAATCTGTGACTCGAGTGGGAAAGGTGAGGATGTCGTGAGTGTTTCCTGGTTAAATTCTTCACAGGCGTGACCGGGGTGAACATGGTTGGGAAAAAGGTCCCTTTGCTCAGTGGGAAAAAGGGTTCTGGCGTTATCTGGTTAAAGGGGATTAATCTGCAGACCCACTAACCCGACGTCGCGAAGGTTTCCCCAGCCATCTGGGACAGATGAACTGCAAAATAATGTTGAAACACAACTTGCCGCAGACACACTTAGCTGTTTTCCAAGGACCACATTCTGCAAAACTAAAAAACAGTGGTGGGTGAAAGAAGGAACAATGGGGTTGGGTGGGTTTTGGGTTTTTTTTGGAAGTATGTACCCCTTCCTTGAAAAGAAAGATAGCTGTCTGGCAGAAACGATCTCAAAGGACTTGGAACATCTGGATGGTGTTCACGCAGAAGGAGGACTGCTTGTCTGATGCCCCAGGAGGAGGGACCAGAACCAAGAAACTTAAATTGCAAGGATACTGATTTAGGATAGGTGGACATCTGGAGGGAGTTCCTGACCATAGAAACCATCAACCAGAGGATCAGCCTTCTACATAAACCAATCAGTTCCCATTGACTGGAGGTCTTCAGATGGAAGCTGGATGGTCTTTGATCAGATATGTTGTAATAGATCCTGCACTGAGCAGAAGGTTAGTCCAGAAAACATATGTGGTCACTTCCGACTCTATGACTCGCAGTTATGAAGAGCACCTCATGTTCGCTTTCTGCAAATATGTGTTTTGTGGCTAGCCAATAACATCATGGCTGTCCTTTTGTGTATCAACAAAGCTTCCTTACAGCCATTATTCTGTGAGAACACTCAGAGGAGGAGGAGGAGGAGGAGGAGGAGGAGGAGGAGGAGGAGGAGGAGGAGGAGGAGGAGGAGGAGGAGGAGGAGGCTACCTATCATGTTGGTGTTGACTCTTAATGATCACACAGATAGATCCTCTTCAGAACAACCTGTCCCTAACCTTCCAATAGTTGACCTAGTGCTACTGTAATTGAATCCATCTACCTCCAGAAGTCATGAATGATCCAACACTGGAAGTTTTTAAGAAGAGACTGAACAACCATTTGTCTGAAATGGCATAGGGTTTCCTGCCTGAGCAGGGGGTTGGACTAGAAGACCTCCAAGGTCCCTTCCAACTCTTCTCTTCTGTTCTCTTCTATTCTCTGTTTCTCCTTCTCCCTTTCTCCTTTTCTTTCTCTCTCTTCTTTCCCTTCTCCTTTTATTCGATTTTACTCTACTGTACTTCTACTCTACTGTAATTCTATTCTATTCTATTCTGTTCTGTTCTGTTCCTACTGGTCATCTTCGTCTCTTTCGTTCCACTTTTCCCAGCATTATAGACTTTCCAATTCATCGACTCCCCACCTTCAATATTCTGGAAGCATAAGAGGACACCAATGGTTGCATTCTCTATACTGGCACATTTCCACCTCTGGTCTTGAGAAAACCTGCTGGGCTTCCAACCGCTTAGTAGATAAACTGTGTATCCAGATGGCCCTATACAAGTTCCTTTTTAAAAATAATAATAATAATAATAATAATAATAATAATAATAATAATAACCCACAACTATCAGATCAATAATTCTGGCAGGAGATAAGCACAAACACGTTCGTGGCTAGCCATATGACAAACTGCCAGAGAACAACAACACGATCAGCTAGGAGTCGGCTGGCTTGGGCAACTATGCACTAGGCATTTCGAAAGGCTCACAATTTTGGCTGGGGCGTCAGTGTTGCAGCTGCAAAAAGCAGCTGGAGTTTGATTTAAGGCCTGCCTTTTTCCTACCGTCCCTCCAGGCACAAAAGTTAAGTTGTCTGCAGCCTGTTCTGACCTCTTTTTCCTGGATGACATAAACACCAAGCCAAACCTAGGTTTCAAGGAGAAGGAAAGAATAAGCGAGGCTACAGCTAAGCCGTTTCACGAAACCATCCCAGCAAATGGATTTTCCTTTCCACTCTGCAGCTCTCCAAAGTCTGTATTTGCAGACTTGGGCTTTTTAAAATTCACTTTCCTGACTGCAAAACTTCTAAACTGTAGACAGACAGGGCAACTCAAAGGGGAAGGATAACCCACCCACCCACCCTAGTGATCCTCGACTTACAGCAGTTCACTTAGCGACTGTTTGAAGTTACAATGGCACTGGAAAAAGCGACCGAGGACCGTTTTCCCACACTTAACAACCGTTGCAGCATTCCCCCTGCTCACGTGATCGAAATTCAGAGGTTTAGCAACTGGTGTGTACCTATGAATGGTTGCAATGTCTCGGGGATGGGGAGGGGTGTCACATGATCCCCTTTTGCAACTTGTCTGACCAGCAAAGTCGATGGAGAAGCCAGATTCACTTAACCACCGTGTGACTAACTTAAGAACTACAGGGACTCACTTAACAACCGTGGCAACGAGGGTGGTAAAATGGGGCCAAAAGACAATCTACAGCTGTCTCACTTAGCAATCTTGGGCTCACTTATGGTCATAGGTCAAGCACTACCTGTATTATGGGCAGAGGCTCAAGGCTGGCCAGCTATTTCTGACTTTAAACACACAACGGCTTCCGGAGAGATATGCCCACAATTAGGATCGATGGGAGCAGTCTATGAATTATGATGTGTTTCAGGAGGTGGGCAGTTTACCTTGAGTTAGAAATTATACCTACACTCAAGGCTGGGTGCGTTAGGGGGTGCAATTATAAACAGAATTAAACCACCGCCGGAGAAGGCTTCATTAACAGGGGCCATTCACAAAACAGTTGGATGATAAGGCAAGGGTGGCTATGGGGTTGAGGCTGAGAGGGCTAAAACCTGCAGTGCCAGCAAAAGCACTGCAAAGGTAGTCAGGGTGGAGCATTCAGATGTAGCCTGTTTTTCCTTGAAGATTAATTGGAAGGTTAGGTGCCTGTCCTGTGTGTGTGTGTGCGGTCCTGACCTTGTTAAGTCTTCTGAAAAGGCTTGGTCTTTTCTTAAAGACGTGGGGGGGGGCAGGTTGTTAACAGAGCCTAGAGTGCCTGGGATTTTAATGGTGATCTTTATTAGGAGCGTCCCTGACATTTGTCGAATTTACTGACATTTGTTGACAGCCAGTTTGTTCTAATGGCTAAGCTAGAAACCAAGAGACTGTGAGTTCTAGTCCTGCCTTAGCCGTGAAAGCCAGCTGGGTGACTTTGGGCCAGTCACCAGGCGACTGTGAGTTCTAGTCCCGCCTTAGCCATGAAAGCCAGCTGGGTGACTTTGGACCAATCACCAGGAGATTGGGAGTTCTAGTCCTGCCTTAAGCATGAAAGCCAGCTGGGTGACTTTGGGCCAATCACCGGGAGGCGGTGAGTTCTAGTCCCGCCTTAGCCATGAAAACTAACTGGGTGACTGTGGGCCCATCACCAGGAGACTGTGAGTTCTAGTCCTGCCTTAGCCGTGAAAGCTAGCTGGCTGATTTGGAACCAATCACCAGGGGACTGTGAATTCTAGTCCCTCTGTCTCTGCCCAACCCACTTCACGGGGCTTGTTATTGCGGGGGAAATAGAAAGAGGAAGGGTATAATATATGTTCACCGTTTTACATTACCTATAAAGTAATGAAAGTAGGATTAAAAAAGAAATCTAATAAGAAAAATCTAGTTACCACCTTCCTCAAGCTTTTTCCCATGGCCACTCAGCTCCTGCTCCAATTCCTCCCCCCCCCATCCAAAGCCACCCACTCTCCTTTGACTCAGAGCCAAAGAGTGTGTGCCCATCACTCACCCCTCGGCTGGACTGCCAGGGCACTTTTGCTGAAGTCTCCAGTGATTACTTAAACTAAACACACCCAGCTGCTTCCACTTAGAACCTCTTGAGCATGGAGACCCCCCCCTCTCCTTCTTAGCCAAGCAAAAGGGGGAGGGCGAAGGATCAGCGTCAGATCCCCAGTGATCCGCTTCACACACACACCCCTAGAAATGTTGCAAGGGGAGAGAATGTGATCCAGAGCCATGTTAATTTATTTCGTCCCAGGCGTTCCTGGCAAAGAGCAGAAAGCGTGTGTGTGTGTGTGTGTGTGTGTGTGTGTCTCCTCGCAAAGGGCCGGCCTCGTGCTCCGCTTGTGCTGGGAAGAACAATGCTCCCATTCTCCAGCCTCCTTCGGAGCCACCCTGCGCACAGAGCATGCCCTGTTGAAATCAGCTGGTGCACGATGCTTGGCTGATATAAGGTTACCCCGTTTGAATGGCAGGCTGTGCCAAGCCCAGAGAGCGCCAGCTCCATTATTTACCTACACCCGTCCAGCAGGAACAAAGCCGCAGAACTAGTTTACTTGGAGCTGGATGGTTTGCAAGGGAGGCAGACAGGAGGGAGGAAGGGAGTCGAAGGAGGATGGGAATTGTGATCCAGCCAACGAGGAGAGGATCTCCGGCTTGGGCGAGACTGTCCGGAAGACTCCCAAGTGTGTCTTGCCGAGGCTGATCCCTGCAAAGCAAACGTCCACCCATCTTAAAGCTGCCAAGGTTAAGAAACACTAGCCTAGTAGTTACTCCGAGGACCTTACTAACTGAATAACAGAGTTGGAAGGGATCTTGGAGGTCTTCTAGTCTGACCCCCAGCTCAAGGAGGAGGCCGTTCTGGATAAGGTGGGCTCCTTGCTACACTCTCAGCTTGCTTGTTTTCACGCAGATGTTTCATTACCCAGCTGGGTAACCTCATCAGTCCTGGAAGGGAATGGGGTTTGCAGGGAGGAGGAGGAGGAGGAGGACGACTGTGGGGCCTTCCTCCCTATAAACCCCACACCTTCTAGCATTGACAATCTTACTTAGTTGGGCAAGGAAACATCTGCAAGGAAACCACCAAGCTCAGAGAACATCAAGGACCGCACAATCTCTACATTGTATTGTTTCTGTTTGAGGATGCATGTTGCACACCGCACACAAAACGCCCGCTCACACAAGACCAACCCTCCCCTCAGTTCACCCTTCTCATGCCTCTGCATGTTCAGTCCAAAAATCTGAGCAGATAGGCAACGGGGGATCCTTCCCTGTCCCCCACTCCCGGTCACCTTCCCGCCAACTCGGGATCTCGTGCCACAAAGCGGATCCCTCGGCAGGCTTGTAAACTGCCGCTCAGCGGTGCCGGCTGACTCGATCCTGCCGCTGCAGAGCCCCCGAAAGAGGAAACCGCCGCCTGCCCCCGTCTCCCCTTGGCTTGTGGGAATTCTGGTCACCCGGGCTCAAATCTCTGGTGACAAGAGAGGCGGCTTCAAGGGAAGGTCTCCTGCATCAGCAAGCCCACGAGGAGCAGGCTGGCAGCCGGGAGAATCGCTCTGGCAACGCTCTGAGAAAGAGGGGCGGAAGCTGGGAGGGGAAGGGAAGGAAGGAGCGGAAGCAAGCCAAGATAAGATCAAGCCGCCTTGTGAACAGTAACTACGCACACCTGGCGAGGGAGCACAATCCTACAGAGAGGGGTCTTGGAAGAGCCTTGGGGGAGCCGAAGGAAGCTCGTCAAGACCCGAACTCGGGCAGCCTTCTCCGAAAAGGCCAGGCGGGAGGCTTTCGTGCTTAAAAGAAAGACACCCGGCAGGCCTCTGGTGCGATTTAGGCTGGGGAGTGTTGGGACCTCAGCCCCAGAGATCGGTACAAGGGTGAACTCGTTAAAAAAATGTTAAAATGTTTGGCTTGACTTATGAGCAAATATATTTTGAGGGCCGTGCGGTTTGATCGGGACATACTGATATGCCTTCCTCTTCCTATTTTCCACACAACAACAACCCTGTGAGGTGGGTTGGGCTGAGAGAGAAGGACTGGTCCAAAGTCATCCAGCCAGCTTTTATGCCTAGGGCAGGACTAGAACTCACTGTCTCCTGGTGACTGGTCCAAAGTTATCCCGTCAGCTTTCAGGCCTAGGGCGGGACTAGAACTCACCGTCTCCTGGTGACTGGTCCAAAGTTATCCCGTCAGCTTTCAGGCCTAGGGCAGGACTAGAACTCACCGTCTCCTGGTGACTGGTCCAAAGTTATCCCGTCAGCTTTCAGGCCTAAAGTGGGACTAGAACTCACCGTCTCCTGGTGACTGGTCCAAAGTTATCCCGTCAGCTTTCAGGCCTAAAGTGGGACTAGAACTCACCGTCTCCTGGTGACTGGTCCAAAGTTATCCCGTCAGCTTTCAGGCCTAAAGCGGGACTAGAACTCACAGTCACCTGGTTTCTTGCTGGTGCCTTAACCACCCTAGACCAAACTGGTTCTCTTTTCTTCTGGTCCAGCATCTTCACCAATACAACGCAAAGGTTTTATTCCTTTTTAGGATGACTTTATGGTCATCAAGCCCTTTTTCCCATGCTCCCTGACTGGCCTCACTTCCTAATCTTGAAAAAAAAAAAGAAAAACTATGAAAATCATTTCCTCGGGTCTCCCTTTGGCATCGAATGACAGCTACTTCAATTCACAGGGCCTAGTCTCCCACAATTTCACCCCTAAATTTATACAAGGCTGAGGCACTCCACCCAAAATCTTTGCCGGTTTAAAAAATAAAATAAAATTCCCACAGACAGAATGAAAAGAGCAGGAAAGAAAATGGCCGAAGTGCCCTCAGCCACCTCCCCTAACCCTAATGAAGGATTTAAAATGAATAAACAAACTGGGATATCGTTTGCCTAATGCCTTCCAAAGTCTGGATGCGAGGACAGTTTTAAAGTCAGGCTAGGTAAGGGACGCGGTGGCTCAGTGGGTTAGGACGCTGAGCTTGTCGATCGGAAGGTCAGCAGTTTGGCAGGTCGAATCCCGAGTGCCGCGTAACAGAGTGAGCGCCTGTTACTCATCCCAGCTTCTGCCAACCTAGCAGTTCGAAAGCACGTAAAAATGCAAATAGAAAAATAGGGACCGCTACGGTGGGAAGGGAACAGCGTTCCGTGCGCCTTTGGTGTCCAGTCATGCCGGCCACATGACCACGGAGACGTCCTCAGACAAGTGCTGGCTCTTCGGCTTTGAAACGGAGATGAGCACCGGCCCCTAGAGTCGGAAACGACTAGCACGCAGGTGTGGGGGAACCTTGACCTTTAGGTAAGGCAACCAGACTGCGTTTACAGATGTGTGCCTTTCTTTCTCTCTGTTTCTCTTTCTCCTTGTTTCTTTTTTTCTTCTTCTAAGCAGACGACGTTGTCACCGTACATCAAGCCTTTGTCAAAAGCAAAATGCTGCTTTGTTCCCATGGTGTCTTCACTTTCTTACTGATGAATTAATGAGGACATTTTTTTTCCTCTCTCTCTCTCTCTCTCTCTCTCTCTCTCTCTCTCTCTCTCTCTCTCTCTCTCTCTCTATCCTCCTCGGCTGCAAGACAGCAGATCACAGGGGAGAAGTTTTTAAAAAAGAGAGAGAGAAGGAAGCATTGAAAGGAAACAGGTTTTGCCACTTACAACTGCACATTCAGAGGAGGAGGAAGGAGGGGAAAAAAGACACACGACAGCTGCGATAGTAGCCACAAACCGGGTTTGTGGTCTTGGTTTAAAATGCCGGATTAATATGAGCAAAAGGACAGCTGGGTGGAAACAGACTAGGATCCAGGAGCCATCGGACGGCTTCCCTAGCTGGCTAGTTTAAGCAACCTTTCCTCCCCTTATTTCTGGCAATCGAAACCTGTTTTATGTTTCATCTTGCAGAAACACTCTACCTCTCCCAAACAGCTGGAAAAGAAGCTAGGGCAGGGAGAGATCAGGATGATGGGAAATGGGTTCCTTCCTCCCCCCTCCGACCCCAGGTTTCTTTCTCTCCCCGCCTTTTTTTTTTCCTCAACAGCTTTGCTGAATAGGCAGCTGCTTTTTGAAAAGAATTCAGCACCTGGTCCTTTTCTGAATGGGGTGGACTGAAGAGGAATAGGCTTCTTCTCCCCCCCACCCCCACCCCGATAAAAGTAAAAAAATAAATAACTGGTGGAATTTGCAGAGAAACCGCTATGTGTGTGTGTGTTTTTAATACCTTTTCTTTCAATTAAAGGTAAAGGTTCCCCCGCACATGCGTGCTAGTTGTTTCTGACTCTAGGGGCCGGTGCTCATCTCCGTTTCAAAGCCGAAGAGCCAGCGCTTGTCCCAGGACGTCTCCGTGGTCATGTGGCCGGCATGACTAGATGCCAAAGGCGCACGGAACGCTGTTACCTTCCCAGCGGAGTGGTCCCTATTTTTCTACTTGCATTTTTTACGTGCTTTCGAACTGCTAGGTTGGCAGAAGCTGGGACGAGTAGCAGGCGCTCGCTCTGTTACGTGGCACTCGGGATTCGACCCGCCAAACTGCCGACCTTCTGATCGAGAAGCTCAGCATCCTAACCCACTGAGCCACTGCGTCCCTTTTCTTTCAATTAGAGAATGGGATACTTGGGGACAGAGGAGGATTCAAGTGTCCAGTTCTGGAGCTCAGGACTTTTAAAGACACAAATTTGGAAGGGCGACAAAGGAGGGAAGTGAGATAAAAGGGAAGCAGACAAGCTGGACCTGAAAAATACATTTATTTATTTATTTATTTTAAAAAATCTACTATTTAGAAGAGGATTAAACTCAACCTCTACCACCGATACCATTGTTCAGGGGTCTTCAAGCTTGGCCCTTTTATGACTTGTGGACTTCAACTCCCAGAATTCCTCAGCCAGGCATGCTGGCTGAGGAATTCTGGGAGTTGAAGTCCACAAGTCATAAAAGGGCCAAGTTTGAAGACCCCTGCCATTGTATCTAGGGGGGTTAAATTCTATAGACAGCTAATGCATGAATATTTCAAGAGTAAAGGCAGTTCCTGTCTGTAAGTCTCTCTATATATGTGTGTTTATCTCTCTCTCTCTCTCCCTCTCTCTCTCTCTCTCTCTCTCTCTCTCTCTCTCTCTCTGTGTGTGTGTGTGTGTGTGTGTGTGTGTGTGTCCTCTTGAATTCCACCTTATTTGGCTGCTTCTCTATTGGATGTTCTATCACGGTTAAAAAGGAGCTCTTTGTCTTGTCCACATATGTTAATATAGCTTTCGTGTTGCTGCTAACCCACCAAACCCTTTTATTTCTAAGCTAAAAAGTCCTAATACAATTATTCACCCAGCTATCAAATTATCTTGACTGCCTCTTTAGCAGTTTTGAAAGTTTCTGGTTTATGAATCAATCAACTGTTTTACTTCCGACATCTAATCAATTGTGCCAAGCGAGTTTGCCAAGGTCACCTTCCGACACTTTCTGTGGAGATAAATCTAAACAAAACTTGGTAGCAACTTCTAGGGCCACCATCCTTAAAACAAGGTATTCTTCAAATCCTACAGTCAATGACTTGGAGTTTTAAAGACGCTGAGCTTGTCAGCTGAAAAGGGTTCGAGAACCGAGCGCCGCACGATGGGGGGAGCTCCTGTCCGTCTTGCAGTTCGAAAGCCTGCAAATGCGACTAGATCAATAGGTACCACTTTGGTGGGGAGGTAATGTTAAATGATGATGATGATGATGATGATGATGATAATAATAATAATAATAATAATAATAATAATAATAATAATAATAATAATAATAATAATATAAAGTTGGAAGGGACCTTGGAGGTCATCTAGTCCAACCCCCTGCTCAGGCAGGTAACCCTAGACCATTTCAGGCAAATCGTTGTCCAGTCTCTTCTTAAAAATTTCCCGTGTTGGAGCATTCACCGCTTCTGGAGGCAGGTAGTTCCACTGGTTAATTCTTCTCATAATCATAATCATAATTGTAAAGTTGGAAGGGACCTTGGAGGTCATCTAGTCCAACCCCCTGCTCAGGCAGGAAACCCTATACCATTTCAGACAAATGGTTGTCCGGTCTCTTCTTAAAAACTTCCAGTGTTGGAGCATCCACAACTTCTGGAGGCAGGTTGTTCCACTGGTTAATTGTTCTAACTGTCGGGAAGTTTCTCCTTAGTTCTAGGTTGCTTCTCTCCTTGGTTAGTGTCCATCCGTTGCTTCATGTCCTGCTTTCAGGTGCTTTGCAGAATAGCTTGACTCCCTCTTCTTTGTGGTAGCCCCTGAGATATTGGAAGGCTGCTATCATGTCACCCCTCATGTTGTTCCGTGCGCCTTTGGTATAGAGCCACGCTGGCTACCTGACCACAAAAAGTGTCTTCGGACAATACTGGCTCCCTGGGCTAAGAAACAGAGATGGGCACCAAGCTGTAGAGTTGAACATAACTGGACAGAGAAAACCTTTTACTTTTACGATCCCGGCAGCCTCAATGTTGGTAGTCAATATCTGGGCAGCTCTGACCGATCTCCTTTTCTGGATTCAAACTATTCTCCAATCTTACCTGGGCTATGTCAAATCTTCTCACCTGTTAGAAGAGCTGATAGATTTAATTCCTGCCCGTTTATTTCCATTAATCTACTGACAGGGCACTTCACAAAAACCTCTCCTCGATTTCCTCCTATTTCTCATTCCAAACCATCCATCAAGATACTTTTTTTCCCCTTAAAAGAGACATCAGCAAGATTTAGCAGTTGAGGCACCAACCTTCAAAGACTTTGGATATCATATTTCTCATCGGCAAATATTGGAAGAACAGAAGACACACGCCATTGCATTTTACTGTTCGCTGCAGCATGTCGTAAATCTGTTCCCAATACGTAAATCAATAATTTGCTGGAGTGGCCTTGTCCCTGTCAGTGAATACTTTTTAGTTTTTCTGGCAAGCCGGGAGGAAAAAAAAAGATGCTTAAACCTCTGTAGTGCATTATAGAAACCAGGAACTATAGACACTGCAAAGGACCAACTGCAAAAACTCACATCCGCAACAATATGTGAAGTGTGCTTTTTCTCCTCAGAGAATTGAGAGCTCAATTGTCTTCAAGAAGCATCTGGTTCCTAGGGACTACAATGGGAGGGGGGACTTTCCATTAAGTGGGTAGAATCAATAAATGAAGTCCTGCATGTACACATATATACCATACGATAGTAATAAAATATTTTTATCCCTTAACCTACAACTGTAGTGAAAAAACAGAAACATAACAAAACTAGGAGCTACCAGTAAACACTAATTTGTGCAGAAGTTCAAGTAGGGAAGCCGTCGTTTTGCAAACACCTCCGCATTCCTAAGTGTCTTGTTTGGCTTTGTAGAAATGAATTGATCTGCACTACTAAAGGGCTAGAACAGAGGATATGTGCAATCTGAGTAATAGTGGAAGCCTAGTGTGTGCATGTTGAAAGTACTGCATAGGAACTCCCTAACTTAACCTACTAGGTTTCTAGCAGAATGTAAGTACCTAGGTGTTCAAAGACGCATTTCTCTGAAACATTCATTCTACCTCCTTCTAATCCAAAACACATTTATAATTTTCACAGTCATCCTGAGACTGGCCTTCCTGGTTGTTCTTATAAGTCATACCTTGTTCTCTGCCTTTGCTCTCCCCGTTTTACTAAGATCTAACCTGCATTTTTCAAAAGTAGATAGAAGAAACGGTGTGCATTCTCCTGAGCAGTAGTACTATACCAGGAGTAGGCAACCTTGGCTCTTTTATGACTCGTGGACTTCAATTCCCAGAATTCCTGAGCCAGCATGGTTGGCTCAGGGATTCTGGGAGTTGAAGTCCACGAGTCATAAAAGAGCCAAGGTTGCCTACCCCTGTACTATAGGGTCCGTAGGGCCTCAACAGCGCTGCATTCCTCAGATATCCAGTGTGCAACAACCTACGCCTGGATCAATAGGCGTACATTTGCGCAAACCAGCACTGTCTTTTGCAATACGGATAATCCTCAACTTATGACTCTAAAGGAGTCTGCCCGTTACAGTATGTCAGAGGTGGGGAACTATGATCCTTTTATGAGTTGTGGACTTCAACTCCCAAAACTCCTGAGACAGATAGTTCCCTATCTCTGCAGTAAGTCATGGTGGTCCACTGACTCATTTTTACAACCTTTTTATTTTTATGTTGGTGATTGTTAAGCAAAAAACCCCATTGTTTGTTCTGGGGTTAGGGTTTGCTGAAAACCAGAAGTAAATTTTGTGATGCTGCAAAGGCAGATCAATTGCCAAGTCATCTAACTATGGGGAGGGGTTAGCCATTGGAACTTTGGACCCAGGTTATAAGTACCACCGGGAACGACACCGGAACTTCAAATGGTCACTAAGCAACCAGTCATAAGTGAAGGGTCGTCTGTCTTTATATCAAGACACTGAATAGAATAGAACTGGAAGGGACCTTGGAGGTCTTCTAGTCCAACCCCCTGCTCAGGCAGGAAAACCCACACCATTTGAGACAAATGGTTGCCCAATCTCTTCTTAAAAACTTCCGAGGTTGGAGCACCCACAACGTCTGAAGCCAAAGCTGTTCCACTGGTTAATTGTTCTGTCAAATAAATCCCCTTGGTGTTTCCCCCATGCACAGAAACTTAGCTAGCCTCCAAAGGTTTGCCTTTCTGTTTCTCACTGCTTGCAACTCGCATTGCAAGATCTGGAATTTGGCACCACAGAATGTAGCTGAATGGCACCCACTCCCCAAATAAAGATGCTGTCCCAAGCACCCGTCTTTCACCATATCCAGCAGCAAATTCCAGCAGGTTTGATGGATTCACCTGAAATCCTTCCAATCTCTAGTCTAGGTCAGTGCAAAAAGCACCTCTTTACTGCAGTCTAGCTTTACCTGCACAGGTGAAAGGATCCCTTCCCTTGAGCATCCTTCTCTGCTCTGTACCAGCCTACCCTTGGGAGGAAACATCTGCATCCCTTCACCAGGAAGCCCTCTAGGATAGAAACACGAACTGCTTGAACAATTGCCCAGGATGGATCAATAGTCCTGCTACAAACCAGAAGATGGCTCCCTCTTCCCCGACCAATTTTACTTCACTTATTGATTTTTTTTAGATTTATCTCCTATCTTGGCTGAAAGTAGCCTGTACATGTACATCCTCTTCCAATTTCTCCATCCAACCACCACTTTGAGATCATAGTGACCGGCCTCAAGTCCTCCATGCCTGGCATCAGGTTGAGCCTGAAACTTCATCTAATGCTTTTAAATGAAGGCTTTTGGCATGCGTACACACACACACACACACACACACACATATATAAAAAAATTTGGATTGCTGACAAAGAATTAAAGGGAGACTGATATAGCTATTTCAAGCTTCTTTGCTCATATTTCGCCCATATTTGGGTCGACAAGGTGCTCAAAAACACTCAAGATATAGATGATAGATAGATAGATAGATAGATAGATAGATAGATAGATAGATAGATAGATAGATAGATAGATGATAGATAGATAGATAGATAGATAGATAGATAGAGATAGATAGATAGATATAAAGATATACATACACAGACACAGACACACATACACACACATATATAAAATGGGGAGAAGGGAACCCCACTC
The DNA here is from genome assembly GCF_947247035.1 of Vipera ursinii. NCBI lineage: Eukaryota > Metazoa > Chordata > Lepidosauria > Squamata > Viperidae > Vipera > Vipera ursinii. The sequence continues at coordinate 7,129,159 of NC_139527.1, forward strand.
TTTCACCTTCCTTAAAGCTTTCCTTCAAATCTTGTTCTTGCCTATTTCCTCTACTTGGTTTCTCTATAAAAAAAAGCAACTCTTTTGTGTTAGGAGCAGAAAAGGTTAATTACACTGCTGTTGTCAGATCAACAGAGAAGCTGTGAGAAGGGACTGCCACACCCCCAGTGTTAGCAGCTGTTGACCCAAATATAACATAGCCAGGGGGGGGGGGGGAAACCCCACAATTGCACCTACTTCTGTAGACTAGAAGCAGAGCTTGCTCCTGAAATTAGCAAATTACTGGGTTGGGGTGGCAGGTTGGAATCCTTCCTGCATTCCAGCGGATTCTACCTGTCTGGGGTATCTGCCTTCTCCACCTCTCTTTCCAAATATGTCTGTGTGGGAGGGGGGGGGGTTCAGTGGCTGAAAGCCGACAGATCGTTTGGATAAGACTTACTGAGCATTAATGGTATTATGAGCAGCCTGCACAAGGGATTAAAAATGTACAAGCACAGATTTGCTTTGGGGAATAGGATGAAGTCCCTTCCAATTCTGATGCTTCTTCAGAAAGGAGCATTCGACACCCGGTTCTTATGTTGCGGGAAGCCAAAATGTGGTTTCGTTTGGCTCCTGGTTTAGCCTTTTGTGAAAAAGCCAGTCACTGTAGCTAGGTCAGACCAGGCGGCTTCATTAATGTGTGAATGAAACTTGGATTCTCTCCCAATTCTTCTTACGCTTGGCTACAAGATCAGAAAAATAGATCTGCCCTTGGCAGCCTCACCACGCTTGGCAAACCAGCTGGATTCACTTTTGCTAACCTTCTGATTTGTCCAGTCCTAAGCTCATGGAGCTGGGTTTGTGGTCTAAGAAAGGATTCTTAGTGCAAATTTCACCCCCCCACACACACAAACAATCCTTCCCCACCCCCCAAAGGTTTGCAAACCAGTTCGCCTATTTAGAGAAAAAGTAGAGTTCGCATTTGCAGGTTAAAACCCACTTTAAAATGTGAACTTAAAACCTGCAGAAAAAGCAGGATTGTTTAGCAAACCATCCAGGTTGGCAGAAACATTTCTGTCGTTCTTATCATTAGTTACACAGACTTCATTGTTTTGCAACAGTTACATATGCTTTTGTAAGCAGTCACAACATGAACTGCGGTTAAATATGTTTTTTTTCCCCCCTTCCTGTTGGCTCTAATGTTAACTAACCAAGGTCTGGCACCTAGTCAGAGTATCTATCGGGGCTTAGAATAATTTTGTAAAGTACATTAACACCTAGGTCAGGTTTGACACATCTGGCAAAAGCCAACCCAGATGTGATTTGGTTGATTTTTGGCTTAGAGCAGTGCATACCACCGTTAGGTTGGCTTATTAAACTATAGGTTTCAGCTTAACTAATTGCATGAACTCATTCTAGCTTATTCAAGAAAGCCCAAATAAAATAGGGCTTAGCCATGCATGAACCTGGTTGCACACACCTAATAATTTAATGCATCCACACCACCAATATCAATCTACAATGTTTGACCCAACCAACAGCAGTCAACAAAATATCGCAAAAGAAAATGATGTTCTACTACCGGTAAAGCAGAATTTCCACAGATTGACACAACTGCTCTGCCCATTACAGGTTTTTCAACAGCTACTTTTTTTTTTAAAAAAAAAAGTTATTTGCAGTAATATGTAAAGGCAGAGGTTTCTGCCTGCAGTTTCAGCTGCTACCAATTGCAAATGCTTTCAAGTGGCTCTAAAAATAGCTCTGGGCACTGGAGACGATTAAAGACCTCACCGGAGAAAGAATTAAAGACTGTTTTGTTGCGGGATCCGCTCTTCCTTTCACAGGAAAAGATCAAAAATCTGAGCCCTGAGAAAGTGACAGGACCCATAAAAGGTTTCCACCTACACCTTGATCTCCAGGACAGTTCAGTGTTCAACCCAAATCCCAAGCACCCTCGCTTTCCAGCTTGCTTGCTTGCTAGCTTGCTTAATTGATTGATTGATTGATTGAAGGAAATGTACCGGGCTTCCTGATTTGCTCACAGTGAACTGTCCATGGGAGCGGGTTGGTCTTCAGGCCTTCTCATGACATCTACATAGTTGGTCTGAGGCTGGCTGAAGAATTCTGGGAGTTGAAGTTCACAAGTCATAAAAGGGCCATGTTTGAAGACCCCTGGTATAGGTAGTCCTCAACTTACACATTTACTGACCATTCCAAGTTTCAACGGCACTGGGGGGGAAAAGCGACTTACAACCGTTTTTCACATCTGCGACCGTTGCAGCATCCCCGTGGTCGCGTGGTCAAAAATTCAAACTCTTGACAACTGACTCATATTTATGACGGTTGCAGTGTCCTGGGGTCACGGGATCCCCTTTTTATGACCTTCCGACAAGCAAAATCAGTGGGGAAGCCACTTAACAACTGCGGCCAGAAAAGGTGTACAAATGGGACGAAACCCACTTAACAAATGTCTCACTTGGCCACAGGAAGTTTGGGCTCAGTCGTGGTCATAAGTCGAGGACTATCTGTATGTTTTACCAGCAACTGGGTTTTCTACCAGCTTGGGACTCCATCTGCTATTGCATTCCTGGGCAGTTGCCCTTTTGCAGGAGTTAATTTATTCTAGGCTTGTCCTAAGTCAGCGCTAAGTAAGGCGTGTTAAACAACACCCTTCCCATTAAAGAAAAATTAGCAGGCCATCCACTGAGTTATTTAAGAAAGAAGCAACCCCAAACTTCCCCGCGTTTATTCCTCCCCCCTAAAATGAATCTTGATCAAAAGCAATTAGTTAAACGCCAGGAGCAATTTGACGATAAATAAATATTCTTTTGTTATTAGACATGCTGCAGTGTAATTGAAAAACACAAATTCCCGAGCCGTTTATAGTGATGTATTTGAACTTGTGAACCAATGTTTGCAGGGGGGGCGGGGAGGGGGGCAGCTTCTGTCTTTGTCAATAATCGCACAATTATACAATCCCTGAAGTACGTGCTCGTTGGCAAGGTTTCAGGGGATTTTTAATCATTGCAGGTGACAGGATTCTCCTTTGCCACCATGCTGTAAAAGAGGAACGCCCATTTTATTTCTATATTTAACGTTCACATTCATCAATAAAGAAACTTCTTCCTTTCCAAAGCGCTGATTTAAGCAGCTTCAATAAGAAATGCAAAGATCTTCAGGTGACCAAAGTTGGTGGGTTTTTTTTTAAAAAAAATAATATTATTTTTACTTTAATGGAACAACCGATCGTCTAGGAGTTCTGCTATCCCAACCATTTTTAATGGATTTCACATCCTTTATTTAATTTTACAAATCTTGACAGAAATGCCAGGAAACTTGCAATGCTATAATTATATTTCTTCCAATGGTTGTAAGTTATTAACAAGGCTGTCAAAACACCATAATTATTTTATCCCAAGTTTGACTGATTCCATAAGCTGCCTCTTTTTAACTCTACAACATCCATCCTTCCAGTTTCCTCCTTCAATTAACAGTGGTTGTGGGCACGCAGAAGATCCTGAAAAGCTGCCTCCTTATTTGAAAATAACATCAAAACTCTTGTCTTACAATCCAGGGAACGAGATCACCTTAACCCAGGGGTAGGCAACCTTGGCTCTTTTTTATGACTCGTGGACTTCAACTCCCAGAATTCCTGAGCCAGCATGGCTCAGTCATAAAAGAGCCAAGGTTGCCTACCCCTGCCTTAGCCACTACTTCGCAACCTTCAAGAACCAAAGGATCCAGTTTTCGCTTCCTACTAAAAAGCAAAACAAAGCTGCAGGGATTAAAAAAAAATACTCAAACAACAATTGGGTAATAAGTATATTTTTTTCCAACATATGAATGCAATAAGAAGCAACGGATCTGTTTTGTATTAAAGTGTCCGGTGACAAGAATCATCTCAACAAAGCAATTGTGAACATCTCTGGTTTAGGAACCAGGGTGGGAGGGGAATTATTTGATATAAATGATCCCAAATCCCTCAAACTCCAATTATCCTTGAGCATTAATATGCACTGGAAACAGGGAACTGTTGATTGGGGGAAAAAATCCATTAATAACAATCAAATAAAATAGAAGAGAGTATTTGTAGCGCAGGGATGAACTGTGGGGTCCTTGGCACTCTCTGAACTTGATCATTTTCTTGCAGACGTTTCATTACCCAACTAGGTAACAGCATCAGTGTAGGATGTTCTGATGATATTACCTAGTTGGGTAATGAATCATCTGCAAGAAAATAAACAAGTTCAGAGAGCGCCAAGAACTCCACTCCTTAGTCCAACTACTTCCTCCAATCCCCCCCCCCTTTTTTTTGCAAGAGCTTGCTTCATGACACATTCTTCAAAAATTAATTAAAATCCTGCAGGCTTTTCAGGTGGGCCTAATATGACTGCCCTACTATAAAAAGTCTTTCTGCAAAGTCATGTCTCTTGGTGAAGTATCCCTCAGTAAAACTCACATTTTGTAGGGCAGGGGTCTTCAAACTCGGCCCTTTTAATGACTTGTGGACTTCAACTCCCAGAATTCCTCAGCCAGGCATGCTGGCTGAGGAATTCTGGGAGTTGAAGTCCACAAAGCATAAAAGGGCCGAGTTTGAAGACCCCTGTTGTAAGGTAAAAATGTCAGTTCAAAAAAAAATTAAAAAGTTGAAGGTCAGCAGATTTCAGCCTCTTATTCCACCACTGCCTAACGATCTCTTGCCCTTCCTTCCTTGGCTGCCTTTCTTAAACCAGGCAGGGTTTTTTAGCTGGAGACATTAACCCAATTATCTTCTCCGGGAAGATTTGTCAAGTTTTCAACTGTCAAATTCAACAAAACAACAAGAACCCAGCAGAACATCTGTTTGCTTGCAGGGCAGGGCATGTTGGAGGCACAAACGGTGCCTACACATTTGTGTGGTTTTAAGAAGCACAGAAAGGGCCCCAGAAGAGCAGCTAGCCTCCCCAGCATGGTAATCTCTTTAAAAGGAGGACTGGATCAATCTGCAGAAAATAAGACCTTAGCCGCTGAGCACAAAATCAGAGACAGCGTGAATTTCAACAGCTGCTGGAAACAAGAGGAAGATAAAAATTCTTCCTTTGCGTTCCCCTTAAACACTTCCTGAATAAAGCTATTTGCCTGTCATTGAAAACAGGATGTTCAGTTGGAAGGGCTTTTAACTCTGATCCGGAAAAAGGGCCCCGAGAACACACTGGAGCATGCAGGCTATTAATCCTGGCATAGGTGGCAAACCTCTGTTAGGGTTGAGGGTGAAGTCAGGGTCTTGAAATATTGCAGCCAATTTTGGTCTCCACACTATAAAAAAGATGCTGCGACTCTAGAAAGAGTGCAGAGAGGAGCAACAAAGATGTTCAGGGGACTGGAGGCTAAAACGTATAAGGAACGGCTGCTGGAATTGGGGATGTCTAGTTTAATGAAGAGAAGGACGAGGGGGGACAATATCTCAGGGGCTGCCCCAAAGAAGAGGCAGTCAAGCTATCCTTCAAAGCACCTGAAGGCAGGACAAGAAGCAACGGACGGAAACTCATCAAGGAGAGAAGCAACCTGGAACTAAGGAGAAATTTCCTGACAGTGAGAACAATTAATCAGTGGAACGGCTGAAGCTGTGGGTGCTCCATCACTGGAGATTTTTAAGAAGAGACTGGACAGTCAACTTGTCTGAAATAGTATAGTGTAAGACCTCCAAGGTCGCTTCCAACTCTCGTTATGGCCACATTATGTTAGGTGCCAATAGAAATCTCCAATCTCTACTGAGATTCTAAGACCTTATCCTTGACTTTAGAGGGCAAGGGACGATCTTCAGAACACGATGGAAGAAACAGTAAAAATGAATCCTGCTCCTTTCGTCTTTCGGTCCCAAGGCTCCACCATTCCTAGGACCATCCAAAACGCAGGTGACCCAGGACCGTGGATCACCCTTCTCCGACTCAGAACGCTCTTTAGAATGGTTGAGCCAGGAAACATCCAGATTTCTCAGTAGCTAACACTTCGTCGGAAGGACACAAGGTTGTAAAAGGCTGCCTTGATCTCTTTCAAGCGTAAACATCCTGAAACCATCAAATGATAAAGGACTTTGTAAGACTCTGCAACGAAGAAATCAGCCAGCTTTTTCATTTAAGCCATAACTTCCATCAGGATCAAGGGACGCTGCCGCGCTGCTGCTTGCTCGCCAATTCTTTCAGCAAACCAGCCAAGCAAAGAAACGTGTCCAGCTGCACTTTAGAGCAGCAGCTGACTCAGCTCGGGGGGAGTCTATTTCAAGAACTGCAAGAAATGCAATACTTATGGATCAGGTTGGCAACCTCCCTGGCCACTGAGAAGGACAAGGGGTGGGGTGGGGGGCATGTAGGAAACAACAGCCGGGGAGTAACAGGGGACTTTAACTAGCCTGGCATTAACTGGGAAACAAAACTCTGAATCAAGTGTGTGTGTGTGTGGGGGGGGTGTCAAACAGGTTCCTGAGCAACCTAGCTGACAACTTTGTCATCCAAAAGGTAGAGGAGGGAAGTGGAGGGACACCTGTAATGGGCCTAATTCTTCCTAGCAGAGAAGAAGTAAGTGATCAAAGGGGTTGAAGTTTCTGGAACTTTGGGGGAGGGAGACCATGCCATATTGGAATTCAATATCATGCAGACAACAAGCAATAGAACATAATCAAACCAGTCTCTTAAGACTTTAAAAGAGCTGATTTCAACAAAGAGAGAGAGAGAGAGAGAGAGAGAGAGAGAGAGAGAGAGAGAGAGAGAGAGAGAGAGAGAGAGAGAGAGAGTGAGTTTGGGAAGGATTCCATGGATGAAAATCGTAAAGCTTGGGAAAGTGTGAAAAATATGATTTAAAATGCCTGGTCCAGCACAACACCACATATTCTTATCTTGTACAATCTCTAGAAAGAAGCATCGTTGTCTTCTAGCCCAGGGCTTTTCAACCTTTCCCCCCATTGTACCACTTTTAGGATAGGGCGTCATCCGAGGACCACCAGTCGCCTAGCAAGGTGTCAAAAATTTGATGACCAAAAAAAAAAGGGAAAAAGTGATGAAGTACAGGTAGTCCTCGAGTTACAACAGTTCACTTAGTGACTGTTCGAAGTTACAAGGGCCCTGAAAAAAGTGGCCCCCAAGCCACAGCCGAGCAAGACACCTGCCTGCCTGCCTGGTGGCGCTCTTCCTCCTGTCCGAGGTTTTCATTGTTGTGAGCATTTCTGTTGAGGATTGGCAGTGGGGGTGGGGTGTGTGTGGGTGTATGGTTTTTATCCTCTCCCCCCCATCTGCTGGGTGGTTGCAGCAGGTTTTGGTCACTTCACATGACCCTGGGACACTGTGACCGTCATAAATATGAACCAGTTGCCAAGCATCTGAATGTAAATCACAAGACCCTGGGGATGCTGCAACATTCCAGCTGATCGGCGCTTCTTCTGGGCTTAGCAGAAGCGCCAGGATCAGTGCCGAGCTCCAACTGGATCCTGGCGCTGATCCTGGCGCTTCCACTGAGCCCTGACAGCCCTGCAGCTCCAACCGTCTCTCGCTCAGGCTTTTGCGGTGCTGCCACCGGCTCAGCTCATTCCCCTCCCCTGCTACCACTTTTCTAGAATGGTCGCGTACCACCTGCCAGGTGCCAATGTAGCACAGGTCGTACCCGTACCACTGGTTGAAAAGCCCTGTCTTATAGGACTTCTTACACTTCATTATTCCAAGATCACTGCAGATGGGGACTGTAGCCAAGAAATTAAAAGACGCTTGCTCCTGGGGAGGAAAGCCATGGCAAATCTAGACAGCACACTAAAAAGCAGAGACATCACCCTGCCAACAAAAGTGCGTATAGTCAAGGCTATGGTCTCCCCAGTTGCAATGTATGGCAGTGAAAGTTGGACCATAAGAAAGGCTGAGCGCCAAAGAATTGAAGCCTTTGAACTATGGTGCTGGAGAAGACTCCTGCGAGTCGCTTGGACTGCAAGGCGATCAAACCGGTCAGTCCTAGAGGAGATCAACCCTGACTGCTCTTTAGAAGACCAGATCCTGAAGTTGAAACTCAAATACTTTGGCCACCTAATGAGAAGGAAGGACTCACTGGAGAAGAGCCTCATGCTGGGAAAGGCGGAGGGCAAGAGAAGAAGGGGACGACAGAGAACGAGGTGGCTGGATGGAGTCACTGAAGCAGTAGGCGTGAGCTTAAATGGACTCCAGAAGATGGTAGAGGACAGGAAGGCCTGGAGGAACGTTGTCCATAGGGTCGCGATGGGTCGGACACGACTTCGCAACTAACAACAGCACTTCATTATAATTTTAAAATCACTCCTGTTCGTTGGCTTACTCTTCCATACCTTCGTGCATTGAAATCTGCTGAGGAGGAGGAGGAGGAGGAGGAGGAGGAGGAGGAGGAGGAGGAGGAGGAGGAGGAGGAGGAGGGGAAGAAGCTGGTTGATCTGGTCTAGATTCCCAATCAAACAGCTGGCTTTGAACATTGTTCGCTGGTCTAATTAGATTTGCCATTAGCTTGTTCTCCATCCCTGGAGTTTTAAAACAAACTGGAGTGGTTAAACTATGGTCAAGGGTCCAAATTTAAGATTAATGGATCATCTAGTGGTATTATCTAATGTTGGGAGGCAAGAACTTTCCAAGGTTTCATTCAAGGAGGCGTCTTCAAAAAGAGATAACAAGACAGAGCCTGAATAAATAGTGAATTATTCAACAGTACTGATAACCTTCCGTAACTCTGATCATCTCTGGGCCCATCAGAAGAGGAAACACAAAAAACAAAAGAGGAAAAAAAATACAGCAATAAAATCCAGTCCCCAAACGCAAAAAAGATTCCATTCTGCTGAGGCAATGCATGACAGTGTGTCACGGCTCAAAGAAAAATATTTTTCACCCTTGCTTTTTTTTTCCCCCAAGCCTTGGAGATGAAGTGATGTGGTTTGTTTGTTTTTAAGGAGTGAAAATATATTTCAGGCTAATGGATTGTCTGCCACAAGATGTGGTTGCTTTTGACTAGATTACGTGGCTTTCAAGGAAGCCGTGAGGGCAGGCAAATTCCTATTAATGAAGATCCATCATGAAACAATGATCCCTTGGAAGTCCAGATTTCTTGGGGAGACGGCAGAAAAAAAGAAGAAGAAGAAGAAGAGCTTTGGGGGGGGTTCCCCTAATGCAACCATCTCACAGCTTCTCAACCTTAGCAACTCTAAGATGCATGGCTTTCAACTAACCATGGTGAAAAGGGTTGTAAAACCAGGGGAGACTCATTTAATAACCGCATTGCCGAGTAATGGAAAATCTGTAAGTCCCAACTGTAAGTCAAGGACTATCCGTGATTCACAACCAGTTCAAGAAAATTCACCGCTTCCCTCTGCAAGTTTGCATTTCTCTTCAAAAATCCCCAGTGTTACTTTTGGGTGTTTGTTTCGCTGCCTTCAAACTCCTGGCAACTCTGCAGGCAAGTCTCCGCAGTTTCCTTGGCACGTTTTCCAGAAGCTGTTTGCCATTTGTCAGCCTTCTTAGAAGGACTGGCCCAAAGACATTCCAGCAACTTCTGTGCCTAAGGCAGGACTAAAATTCCCAGGCTCCTGGTTTCTGGGCCGGTGCCTCTAATCTATACCAAAGGGCTTCTCTTGAATGTCATCCTCCTGTTATAAAGCAGAACATCTGTAACTTCCGCAAGACAGAAACCAATTGCGGCTCAATGCTCCTAGTTCTTTTTCAATGCTTACCTGCTAAATTCTAATATCTGATTTGCCATTAAGGTTAATCAGTAGCAAACCTAAGGAATCCGCCTGTGCCTTGTTACCAAAGACAGCTGTTGAGTTATTTCTGAAGAGAAAACTTGGACCAAATGTAGAATTTACTCACACAAGGAACGGCATAGTGGGGTTCCCGCCAACTTAAGAACCTCTCAAGGTGTGTTTTCCCCCCTGCAACTTTCTTCCTCCTCCACAGTTCTTTAGAAACCAGATTTGTTCAATTTCTCAGCTGTCTTTTTTTTTTCCTTTCTTTTTCCAAAGGGGAAACTCCACCAAAATTGTCCTTTTGCAATACTCAGAGCACTATCGACTCCACCTTTGTCCAACAAATTCTAAGTTAATCCCCTTTTTTTCTGGCTAGATAATTACTTCCATAATGTGAATAGATGATTGATGTAAGCCTGGTTCGGATCTTGCCCTTTGCTTCTCTCTTAAAAACGAATGCGATGAAAACAAAGGCTTTGAACACGAGAAAACAGGTTTTTTTTTTAAATAGTGAACTTGCGAGATGGAGACGCCGACTGATTGCAGCAGGGTTCAGAATCAGGCAAAGTCACAGACAACTGTATACAACCCCCCTGGTGAATTTACACAGCTGTCCAGGCCGTGGGCTTCAAAACACAACCTTAGCATACCATGTTTGACTAGGGCACTGGAGGAGGGCTATTGACTGAGGAGGGGTCAGGCTTTCCTTCCACATCTGTGTAGTTTCCTCAAGTCTTAAGAGAATGGCTAGATAATAATCAACGACATGCTTGCTTGCAAAACCCACAGCCTGTCCGAAGTCCCCGTTTTGCCTGGTTCAATGCTAAGCGAAAAGGCCTGAGCACAAGAACCGTGTTCTTGCAACAACACGAAGCTACCGTGGTAAGTTTTACAGGAAGAGGGAAATCCCCAAGCAACGAGATAAGTAAAATACAACTTCCCAATTTCATCACCACAACGTTTCCTTTTAATGCACAGAGATGGCAGTTCGGAAATTCTGCAGGGGAAAAAAAAAGTCCCATAGAGTAGCTTCCCCCCCCCCATTTTTCTTAATGTTTAGTTCTTATAGAACCAGGTTTTTCACTTATATTTACCTATTTATGCAACTGATACAATGCAACAAGGTGAGAACCGAAATGCCCCATGCACAAAACTTTTGCTTGTCCAACTAGTCTGAAGATTTCAAAGAAAATGACAGCATTGGTTTAAAACCAACAAGAAACCACACCCAGTCATAACTTTCAATTTTTTTCTAACAAAATTAACTGCAATGGAAAGTTCTCACACATCAAAATAACAGGAGACCTGCTTTTTATTTTCAAGGACCCAGCAGCCCTTCTTCCTAAGTGAACATAATTTATAGCTAACATCCGTTGCTTTCCTTGGAAAGGTGCACACCTGTCCAGAAATAAATTATTTAGATGGCGGATCCAGGGTGATCTCAATAAGCTAAGCAGGGTCAGATCTGGTTTAGCAAGTCTAAAGTCTAAATTGGGAAGATACACATGTCAGAAAACAGAGGGAAACGAGCCAGCTCCATACTGTTAGCCCCCAGTGTGCACAGATGCTGTCATAAATTCATCAGCTTAAAGTTCTGACTTGAAGAAGATTCACCTTAACCTGCGATGGTCAGAAGTATTCCAACAGGACAGAAGACCTTAAGGAGGCAACCTTACCAACTTGCTCTCTAATTTTTCAGGGCTTTGAATATAGAGAACATAGCCCACCATATCTCCATCATCAGACGGCCACCCGTGACATGCTTTGAATGCTCTGGATGTTCTCCAGCTTCCATCTATGGCCACTCTTCGGCCAGCAGAAGTCTCAGCTCCTGAACCAAGCCATATTTGGCTGAACATACCACAACTGACTTGATCCAGACCAAAGAGGAAGCCATTTTTACCACTCGCAGTGTTTGGTTTGACACAACGCACCCGGTGAATAGCAAGTCAGCCAAGCTAGAGTTTCACAAGATGAATGGAGTCCATCAAAAAGATGAAAAGAAACAATTACCTTAAGTGAAATATGTAATATTTCTTGCTAGATCAATGCTTTTCCTTCCAACAGGACACAATAGATAGAAGAACTTTCGAGTACAACCATTCATTTAGTGACCTTTCAAAGTTACAATGGCACTGGAAAAAAAAGTCTCTTATGACTGTTTTTCAAAATTATAACCACTGAAGCACCTCCCAGGATCATGGGATCAAACTTCAGCCACTTGGCAACCGGTTCATATTTATGACGGTTGCAAGTGTCCCCCGGCCTCAGGTGATCCTCTTTTGCGACCTTCTGACAAGCAAATTCAAGGGGGAAGCCAGATTCACTTAATAACCGTGTTACCAGTTTAATAACTGCAGTGATTCATTTAACAATTGTGAGAAGGAAGGTCATAACATGGGGCCAAACTCACTTAACAGCTGTCTTGCTTAGTAAGAGAAATTTTGGGCTCCGGTTGCAGTCATAAATCAAGGATTATCTATATAAAATTGCACAAGTAGAATATATTAGCAATGCAAAGTGTTTTTTTATAACTGCCAGGACACAGCATTAATCTAGGAACATTTGCACTGCGAAACACAGAATGCATTAAAAAAAATTCTCTCCAGTGCTCTACAACACAACTAGACCTCAATTTACAAGATGCAACTAGCTATAAGAAGACGGGAAAAGTTCTATAACGTGAGTTGAGCACATGCTTTTTTTTTTTTTTTTAGAGTTTTGGCCCTGGTAATCCCCTTGACTTCTGCATAATACCAGAAGCTCCTCTGGCATTTCCCCCCATGAACAACAGGAGCCATCACATCTTGATATGAAGAAGGGGAAAAAACAACAACCTCGAGTCAGCCTTGCCTCTGAATTCCCATCTTGTTTTGTTACTGAACGTGTGAAAAGAACACTTATGGAACACTTTCTGCCAACACAACTGCCTTCTGGAGAGACAACTGGCCCCTGCCCATTGTTTATTGCAATGGGTCAACTACCATGCCGAGAAAGCAAAAGTTGCATATTAATGAGGCAGAGCTCTAGGCAGTTCCCGCCATCCTGTAAGCAGGACCATCCTTTAAAGATCCTGTGGGACCCCTGGCCTAGTTCTTGATCAGAACTCGCTTTTTGCACGGATCCCAAATCTCTAAGCTGCGGGCATCCACAAAAATAGCTCCACCACCCCTAAAGACATCCTAGACATGAAGGATTGAGGAAACTGGGCATGTCTAGTCTAACAAAGAGATGGACGAGGGGTGACACGATAGCAGCCTTCCAATAATTGAGGGATGGCCCCAAAGAAGAGGGGGTCAAGCTACTCTCCAAAGCGCCTGAAGGCAGGACAAGAAGCAACGGGTGGAAACCGATCAAGGAGAGAAGCAACCTGGAACTAAGGAGAAGCTTCCTGACAGTGAGGACAGTTAATCAGTGGAACCGCCAGAAGTCGTGGGTGCTCCATCACTTGCGATTTTTAAAAAGAAATTTGTCCAGAAAGGCATAGGGTCTGCTGCCATGGGCAGGGAGTTGGACTAGAAGACCTCCAAAGTCCCTTCCAACCTTAGTATTCTATGTTCTAAATTTAAGGATCACAATACACAGCTCTATCGCATAATTGCCATTCATCGGAACCCGTTTTTTTTCCTCTCCTTTCATCTAATGACAGGACTGGCCACACTAGGCTCAACCTGCACCATTAGCCAGAGTTCAATCGTGGTTACATTTTATCCCAAGCATATTCATACAATGAACCCCTATAAAATAATCCTTCAAGGTGGTCCCCTCCGAGGTTAAGGCTGCAGAGCACAAGGGCTAAGCCACAAGTCCTGATCGCTCCATTTAGCTAAATGCCTACTACGAACCAGATCTCGACCTTTAAGTTCTGTTGAGTATTCTTGGCAAATCAATTTTTGTCCCCCCAAACCTCACATAGCCAATCTTTCAAAGTCAGTGCTGTATTTGAGCTGATAGGAATGAATGAATGAATGAATGAATGAATGAACCTTTATTGTCAAGAGTACAACCATGTATACACTGAGATTGGGTGAGCCTCCCTTCGTGCCCCCACCACCGCAACTCACCGTGACAACAAACCCACCATCCTGTTACACCATGTGAGCCAATTGCGCAACACACCAGCCTGGCAAGTCAATCATACATAAAATTATAAAATTATTTCCCGTTCAAGAGACTGACAGCCCATGGATAGAAGCTGTTCTTCAGCCTCTGCCTCTCTCTGCACCCCACCTGCCCACCTTTTGTTATCTGAGTGAAGTATTCTCACCGTCTTCTTCTGGGTTGTTTGTTTTACTTTTGTTACTTATTTTGTTACTTCTGTTTTGTTGACTCTTTTCATCTCTTCCTTTTTTTACTGCTGCAAGCTGCCTAGAGTCGCCCCGCGGCGAGATAAAACAGCAAATAAATTTAACAAATAAAATAATAATTAAAAAAAAAAAGGAAATGGCCTGTTGTCTAGCCGGAAGAAGCTCAAATAATAATAATAAAAAGGATTGCTTTAATAGGGGTGGCAAAATTGCAGCCTTTTTCATTCTGCCAAAATGACATTTGGTGGAGTGAAGCTCAAGCTAGACTTCCATGTAATTATTTCTACAAGCCATTTCAACGGATACAGAAGTGATGTGAGCGCACAGATGAGTCCTTTTTTTTAAAATGATCTTTTGGCTCCTTTCTAAAGGTTCAATCATCTGAGAGACCGATAAGATCCCTTTCATCCTTCTCTTTTATTGTTCAAGTGCTCCCACGTATCACGTGCAGGATCTGCTGGAAAGTTAGGTACGTACACCTGTCTTATTCATTTCAGTTCCTTATTTATTCCCTCGATTACAGCCCTAATTTTGCGGTTCCCAGCCAGTTTCACGAATGTTGACAAAACACTTTTAAGAAAGAAAATCCATAAAGAGACTTTACTCTGAAGAAGGGGAGAACCCCTATTGGCAAGTAATTCCATGCATAGAGATCCATTTATCTTGTCAAAATGCTACGGCACAACCAGCAAAGATAGACTTGCACCTATTACTTGTTTGGTGAGCAGTTTTCTCTTGATTTTTGAACAAAAGTCCAAACTATGGGGGAACCTAGTCATGGGGTTTACACTTGGTGGGAATCATCTTAAGAAGGACACACAGAGGTGTAAGCTAATTTAGAAAGAAAACACACACCTTACTCCAGACACTGGAGCTATTTAAATCTCCCTAGATAAGCAATAGAAGTGATTCATGATATAAATATACACCAAGCCAGCAATTCAAATTCCATCTATTACTGAAGAGTAAAGCACATGAAATCTTTAGGTGTTCTTCACTACAGAGAGAACCACACATTGTATACATTCTCCATTTTCACAATAATGCAGTCTTAGAGAGACTAAATTCTGACAATTTGAATCTTGTTTATTGGTGACCAGTCAACACCCCCCCCCCCTTTGTTTTCCATTAGGGCCTTGTGCAATTCTTTTAAACCACCCAACTTTGTCAAAGATAGGGTGCTCTAAGGATCACCACTGACAGCAGAAGACACCAAAGCAGCTTTTCCAGCAGGCATCCGACCAAGATATATTGGACAGCAGAAATATTACGAATTCTCTAACAACTGTTCTGGAGGCCCATCAATTTGATTAGCAATTAATTTGAGTGCCTGACAGATAGATAGCAGTCATTTTGCAGAGAAATACCAGAGACAGTAAAGACTGTGAGAACAAGAAGAAGAAGAACGACAAGCAAGCATCATCAGGAAATTTTCTTGCATCTGCTACCACCACAATCCAGACAAGAAATATGAAGTCAACCTTCTGGTTAAAAGTCACAATAACAGTCTTGTGAAAAACACTTTTAGACTTCACGTGCATGCCACTTCGCGGCATGGAAGGAACATCTTTCTCCAAACACCCATTACTCTGCACATTTCAAAAATAGCACGCACAGTAGTTTTCTTTTTAATCCATGCAAATGAAAGATTTTGGGAGTAACACCTGTTCCTTGGAGCAAACGGACAGTGCTGAGGTTTGCTTACAACCTGGAAAAGTTTGACAAACTACAACAGGAAATCCAGAGGTGACCTCAAAGTGAATCTTCCAGGGAAAACAAGAAGGAAAAACACATAATATTCGTAATATATTCTAGAAAGACCAATTAGGCCAACTTTAGAACAATTCTTTATTTGGGCAAGTATCAGTGTTACTCCATATCTTTGAAGATCTCACGCCCTACACACATACAACGATCACCAGATTCTAAGGTGGCCCCGTTCTGGTTCAGCTTTATTGACTTATTCCTAAAATAACAAAAAAAAAAAATCCAGAATAGTAACACTACCCAAACCTTTTTGTTTCTTAATGGAAGGGAATCAAACCAGCCCATCGAAAATGACTAAGATATATAGCAGGATAAAAACAGTTACCAGAAATTCTTACCCATTCAGACTTTCCCATCACATCATGAATAAAAACTGAACAGAAAAACAAAAAAAAAATAACCCCAAAGAAATCACTAGCAACACAAAATCCCCCATTTTGTCCAAACTCTCTAAAAATATTGTTGCTTGCTTCGCTTAACTTTTACATGCAGAAGAAGCAAGCCAATACCAAATTCAATAGAATAATACCAAGCAAAGCAATTCCCTCCGATTATTCTTAATTTCTCTTCTTCCTTAAAAACCAAAAGCACATTAGGGTCAACCTGGAGAAGATCTCTCCAGCCTGATTCAACAGCTGCTTCTCCCAACATCCAAAGGATTAGCCTGGTTGGGGCAATGACACCCCAGGTCACCCCCATCTCATTCAACCCAGCTTTTAAAAGGGTGGTGCACTTTCTGCAGGGCTTGGCATTCAAAGAAAGTTTTGCATTCACCTCCCTGCGCTCCAAACAGGTTTGCAAGCCCATTTCAAAGCTAAACCAACAAACACACAGCTTGCCTCAGCGGCCCTCACTGCTTCCCAGCTGGAATGGAGAGCAAGGGTCAACCAGAAGACTTGGCCTACATCAGCTCTGAAGAGCGCACAAGTACACACCCACGACAGTCGCCAGATCTTTAGCGTGCTTTGGATCACAGATGGCGACCACCACAGACCAAGGCCTGAAGGTCCACCTTTAATTCGTCCAGATGTTGCCCCTCAAAAGTTCAATGAGATTGACCAAGCACAAGCAAAACAGTCCCACAGATGGAGACCAACACAGACAGACCAGCTCCCAGGACTGAAGGTCCACTTTTAACTCCTCCAAAGGTCAGTTCCACCCACTCGCCCCCTTTCGCTCCCAAAAGTTCAGTGAGACTGACCAGTGCAAGCAAAATGGTCCCACAGATGGAGACCAACACGGACCAGCTCCCAGGTCTGAAGGTCCACCTTGAATTCCTTCAGAGGTTGACCCCAAGCCCCTCCAATGTTCAATGGGACTGACCAGCACAAGCAAAGCAGTCCAGATGATGACCAAGCTCTTCCTCCCGTGTTCCTCCTCCCGACCAGGACCACCCCATCCAGGTAGAGCAACATCTTACCTCCAAGGCTTCCATGGTGATGAAGCTGGCGATGGCAAATCCATCAATTAAATCCTCTTCCTGGGAACTGGATTCCCGCCTCCGCCGCCTCGGAGGTCTGGCATTTCTGCCTGCAGAAGCCTGGCTCTTGGGAAGACCACCACTTTGGCTTGTATTCTCTTTGCCAGGACTGGCTTCCCGTTCGGAGGTGGAGGAGGGGCTTTGGTGAAGTCTATCCCTGCCGTTGGGGTCTCTGCGCCTCACCCGATCCCTTTGGGATCGGGATTTCCTGCTTTGTCTGATCTTGACATCCATTTCCAAAGCCACCCGAGTTGAAGACCCAAAAACACACACAATTCGTCTTACTGGGGTTTTTTTGTAGGATCCAGCAGCCTTTTTCTCTGGCTCAGAGCCGCTCTTTCCTTCTGGCTCATGAAATCCAAAGGAACCAAGGGGGCAGCCAAAGAGGGAGGGGGACCAGAAAGCCAGGGGCGATCCAAGCTAAGGCAAGAGAAAGCCACCCAGGGGGCAATCCACATCCAGAGGCAGGCAAAAACCCAAAGATAAATCCACAGTGACCTTGACAAACGGCGCCCCTCTCTCGGGAGGGGGGGGGAGAGAGGAAAAAGACCAGAGGGGGGAGAAAAACGGGGGTGGGGGGCAAAAAAAAAGACGGGAAAAAAAAAGACACCAGCCCCGCTGCGAAGAATCTCAAGTTCGGGTCTGGAGAAAGAAGGGGAAAAAAGGGGGCGGCGGGATGGGAGAGAGGGCAGGCAGAGCCAAGCTTGGCCCCCTCCCCAAATCCAAAGCAGAGCTCCTCGGAGGCACAGAAGCCGGGGCAGATCAGCCCTCCCCGCTCGGCCAAAGACCCCCCCAAAAATCAATCAATCCACCGCAGATCCTGCAGGGCGAATCCAGACGAGAAGCAGCAGCGGCGGTGGCAGCGGCAGCGGAGGAGGAGAGGGCGGCGGGGCTGCACTAAACCGAAGCCCCCCCTCCTTTTTTTTCCTTCCTCCCTCCTCTCTCTCTGTCTCTCTGCACCCCCCCCTCTCTCCTTCCTCTCCCCGCCCCGGGTTCGAATCCGGGGGCGCCCCGAGCAGGCGAGGGCGCCAAAGAGGGGCGCCGGCCGCTCCGCCGAGGCTGGCGCTGCAACTTTGTTGCGAGGCCAAGCGCGCGTCGGGAAGGAAGGAAGGAAGGAAGAAAGGAAGGAAGAAAGGAAGGAAAGGAGGAGGGAAAAAAGGAGGAAAGGAAGGCGGAAGGAAAGGAGGAACGAAGGCAAAGGAGAAAGGGAAAGGGGGAAAAGGAACGAGAAAGGAGAGGAGGAGGAAGGAAGGAAGGAAGGAAGGAAGGAAGGAAGGAAGGAAGGAAGGAAGGAAGGAAGGAAGGAAGGAAGGAAAGGAGGAAAGGAAGGCGGAAGGAAAGGAGGAACGAAGGCAAAGGAGAAAGGGAGAGGGGGAAAGGAACGAGAAAGGAGAGGAGGAAGGAAGGAAGGAAGGAGAGGAAGGGAAAGAAGGAAGGGAAGGAAAGAAGGAAGAGGAAAGGAAAGGCTCCTCTCTTTGCAGCAAGACCAGCAGCAGAGCCGAAGGCAGAGCCTTCCTCCTCCTCCTCCTCCTCCTCCTCGGGGGCTGCGGGCGAGCGGCTGGGCCCGCCGGCGCGCTCGGCCCCTGCCCAACTTTGCCCCCGCCTCGCCTCGCCCGACCCCCGCCCGCCCGGCAGGAGCAGCCGCCGCCGCCTGAGCCCCTCGGCCGCCCGTTGCCCGCCCGCCTCCCTCCCTCCCTCCCTCGCCCGCGCGCGCGCCGCCCACCCCGGCTCGGGGCGCGCCTCAGGAGGGGCCGCGCCGGCTGCGCCTCCTCATGCCGCCGCCGCCGCCGCCGCTCCCGCCGCCGCCGCCGCTGCCCAGCCCTGCGCTCGGCCGCCCCCCCGGTCGCCCTCCTCCTCCTCCTCTTCTCCTCCTGCTCGCTGGCTCGCTCGGGGCTTTAGCACCGCCCGGCCGGCTGCGCATGAGCAGGGCCGGCCAGCTGCGCGTCACTCGCTCGCCGCAGCTCCGACCGCCCCGCGCGCGCTCCCGAGCGACCGACCGCCCGCCCGCCCCAACCACCTGGCGCGCGCGCGTGCTCGCTCTCGCTCACTCGCTCGCTCGCTCGCTCTAACCCCCCCCCCCACCACCACCACACACAGACACACGCACACACTCCGCCTTCCGAGGGCCTCGCGCGCGCCGCCGCTTGACTGGCTGGCTGGCAGGCGTCGGCCCCGCCTCCTCCTCCCCAATTGGAGGGGTTGTGGAGTGGAGGGGGGGGAAGGAGGGAGGGAGGCGACCACCCGCCTCGAAGGGGGTCTCTGTCTCTCTCTGTCACACACACACACACACACATCTTTCTCTTTCTGTCCCTCACACATCTCTCTCTCTCTCTCTCTCTCTCTCTCTTTCTCTCTCTCTCTCTCTCTCTCTCTCTGCATCTCTCTCTCTGCATCTCTCTCTCTCTCTCTCATATCTTTCTCTCTCTCTGCCTCTCATATCTTTCTCATATCTTTCTCCCTCTCTCATATCTTATATCTTTCTCTCTCTCTCTCTGTGCCTCTTTCTCATATCTTTCTCTCTCATATCTTTCTTTTTCTCTCATCTCTCTCTTTCTGCCTCTCATCTTTCTCTCTCTCTCTGCCTCTCTCATATCTTTCTCATATCTTTCTCTCTCATATCTTTCTTTTTCTCTCATATCTTTCTCTTTCTGCCTCTCATCTTTCTCTCTCTCTCTCTCTGCCTCTTTCTCATATCTTTCTCTCTCTCTGCCTCTCATATCTTTCTCATATCTTTCTCCCTCTCTCATATCTTATATCTTTCTCTCTCTCTCTCTGTGCCTCTTTCTCATATCTTTCTCTCTCATATCTTTCTTTTTCTCTCATCTCTCTCTTTCTGCCTCTCATCTTTCTCTCTCTCTCTGCCTCTCTCATATCTTTCTCTCTCATATCTTTCTTTTTCTCTCATATCTTTCTCTTTCTGCCTCTCATCTTTCTCTTTCTCTCTCTCTGCCTCTCATCTTACTCTTTCTGTCTCTCCCTCTCTGCCTCTTTCTCATACCTTTTTCTCTCATATCTTTCTTTCTCTCTCTCTGCCTCTCTTTCTCATATCTTTTTCTCTCTCTCTCTGCCTCCCTCATATCTTTCTCTTTCTCATATCTTTCTCTTTCTCTCTCTCTGCCTCTCATATCTTTCTCATATCTTTCTCTCATATCTCTCTCTCTCTTTCTGCCTCTCTCTCTCTCTGCCTATCTTTCTCTCTGCCTCTCTCTCTCTCTCTCTCTCTCTTTTTTCTTTTTTTTGCCTGAGGGAAAGGCAGAAGCTCCGTCCCTCCCCTCTTTTTTTTTCCAAAGTCAACCTGGAGTTTTGAGGAAGGGGCTGTGCGAGGAACGAAGGTCCTGCTTGTGTGCCAGTTGGGACCCCCCCTCCCTTCTCAGGTGGCAAACTCCGTGTCAAGGAAGGCTTCCCACAACCGCCTCTGAGCCCCAAAGAGCACAGGTTAGCCTCCCAGGGTCAGTGGAGAGAGCCTGACCCTCGTTCTTTCCTTCTCCTGCCCGAATGGACCCGTGTTTGGAGCTGGGAAGAGTTGGGGGTCCTTGCCCCCACTTGCAAAACAAGACGCTGAACCCTCCCCGAGCTGTTTGAATGTGAGGAGGGGCACCTTGGGGGGACTGAGGGGTGCCCGAGAGGTTGGGGGCACCAAGGGAATGAGTGGGGAGAGTTGGCCGTGGAGGGATCACTTGTGGGATCACCCTGAGCTGCTTCACACAACTCCCCACAACTGCCCAGCCAGTCAGGATCAACCAGGGTCAGGCTGCAGACAACCTCATTGCCCCAATATTCCCAGTCAGCACCAGTAATCCCAGTCAGCTGGGAAGAGCTGTACGAATAAAGGCAGGATATAAATCAGCCATTAAGCTCCTGATGCAGCTCTGCCCCTCAAGCCAGGAGAGACAAATTGGCATTTTGTTCCTTCCTTAACCCCAAATTACAGATGGACGGGTGTCATCTGCATTGGAAGGCATCCTGTAATCAGTCTTGGCTCAATTAAGCAAGAAAGATGGCTGAATGTCTAACCATTTCCTTTGGTAATTGCAGGCTCCTAGGAACTTGCCCTTTATCCACTGGTAGGCTTGGTTGGACTCTCAGGGGAGATGGGTGGTTCCCCCCCTCCCCACCATTCTCTTAGTTTCTTCCCTCTTCTGGGACTTCGAAAGCTTTGGCCTTGGGAAGGGTTTCAAAAGCAACTAAAATTCTAGCCTGTAATGGGAGGAGACGCAAGAAAGTTAGGGGTCAGCAGGGTTGACGGCTGAAGAAGCATGGGTAGCCTGGATAAGGCTTTTTTTCCTCATTCCCTTTTTTCCTCATTGCCTTTCCTTCCTTCCTTCCTTCCTTCCTTCCTTCCTTCCTTCCTTCCTTCCCATTCTCCTTCCTTCCCTCGCATTCTTCTCCCTCCATTTCCTTCCTTCCTTTCCTCCCTCCCTCCCTCTTATTGTCCCTCCCTCCCTTTCTTCCTTCCCATCCTCCTTCCTTCCCTCGCATTCTTCTCCCTCCATTTCCTTCCTTCCTTCTTTTCCTCCCTCCTTCATTGTCCCTTCCTTCCTTCCTTCCTTCCTCCCTTCCTTCCTTCCTTCCTTCCTTCCCATTCTCCTTCCTTCCCTCGCATTCTTCTCCCTCCATTTCCTTCCTTCCTTCCTTCCTTCCTTCCTTCCTTCCTTCCTTCCCATTCTCCTTCCTTCCTTCCTTCCCATTTTCCTTCCTTCCTTCCTTCCTTCCTTCCCATTCTCCTTCCTTCCTTCCTTCCTTCCTTCCTTCCTTCCCATTCTTCTTCCTTCCCTCGCATTCTTCTCTCTCTCCTTCCTTCCTCCCTTGCCTACCAACCAAGTAACAGAAAGCCATCCCTAACTTAGGATGTTCCTATCTCAGGGGACCAGACTGGGTCTTTGTGGACCAAGCCTGCGTCTAGAAGAACAATTCCAGAGCAATGGGGAAGGTGCAGTTTGCAGGGGAGAAAAGGGGATGAAGTATGATGTGATGCCTAGAAGTTTTTGTCTGTAGCATCCCTCACGTGTCCTTCCAAGCTGCACAAGGAAGTAGCAGAGAGGGGTGTAGAATTTCCCCTGCTCCTTGCCCCCTCCAAATCAAACCTAATGATTTTAAGTGGGGTTGCAACACAGAGGGCAGCATCAATGGGGAAGAGGTTAAGCCTTCCTGTTTCTCCCTTTAAAGACAAACACACTCAATGGACTGAAGGCTTCCGCAAAGCCCTTTCAGTGCGGGCCTTTTGTGACGACTTGAGGTGTGAAAAATAAGAGCATCTTTAGCAAGGTGCGAAATCTGTCTTCCCTGTGCCACTTAGAGCCGTGTCACACATTACATTTTTTAAGTGTGCGCTTCTGATGCGTCAGGCGTAATGTGCGAGGAAGGAGGGAGGGGGCAGATTGACAAACAGAGGATCTAGAAGTGCAACAGTGTCTTTAGAGGTAGTTTACCTTGTTGTATGCACAATTTTGGGGGGTGGTGTGGTGAAAGCATGTTGTCTTGGAGAACATCTTCTAGATCCTGGGATGAGATGAGCCTGTTTGGAGAGCTTGCAAATTGGGTCCTTTCTGTGGAGTGGAATTGTGCAAAATGTTTGGGCAACAGGGAACTCACCAGCCTGGTTGGCACCTCTAACTAAGCCAAGCAATCACAGAATACAGTTATGAATTCAAGCATTACGGCCAGTAGGACAAGGGATGTGGCTTTCAAGTACAATGCAAGCCTAACCCATTGGGGATTATTTAATAAGCTGTGATTAAGCCACGATTTAGCAAGTTACAAGAACCAAGTCTGAGTTTTTCTGTAGACTTGGCTTTCACTGGTCAGAAACTTGGTTGCAAATTACTTTTCTGTTGTTGGCTTAACTGTTTCACAGTATCATTGTATTTGTAGACAGAAAACCTATGTTACTAATTGTCTTCAAAACCTTGAGTGGCCTGTAAATAACACTGGAATGTTTACATATTCTTAAGTATCTTTTTTCCCACTTCTTATTCAGCTTGCTTCCTTGAGCAGCAAATTGTAGATGCAGAATGCTTTCCTTCCTCTTAAATAAGTTGCAAAAAGAAAAACAAAAATGGGAAGGCAGCATAATAAAAATTTGTGCATACAGACTCTGGAAAGGAACTCACTTTAAATCCTTGCCTTGGTTTTAAGCATGCGTCAACTTGGTAGAACCACCTTGGATTCATTGAAGCCAAGGATTGCTTACTCAAAGTTGATTAAATTTGCTCCATATTAAATCATAATTCATAGTTTACATAGCTCGGGGCTTAAGTCCCCATAACGGGATCAGCCAAAACCAAGCAGACATATTAGGGTTTATGGGAGACAAACCAGCCATTGTAGTTGGTTTGGCTTTGACTTGATGGAGCGTATAACTCAGCTCAGGCTGGAAAGTCAGTTAATTAGGGCTTATTGGATAACCCATGATTAAGCAAGCCACCATAAAGTACACCGCAAAGATAATGTGTCGAATACACTGTGGATGTCTGCCTCCTTTTAGCTTAGATGTAAGCTACAGAGAATCAGTTTGCTTTAGCTGTGTTTATTTGCAATACACGATAAGCCTTTGACAATAATCTGATGTGAACAAATACAGCTTGCCCTCAATTTACAACATTCGCTTAGTGACCGTTCAAAGTTACAGTGGCATTGGGGAAAAAACAGGACTGTTTCTCACACTTACCACCGTTGCAGCATCCCCATGGTCACGTGATCAAAAATTTTAATTTTTTTTTAAATTAATATTTCTATACCGCCCTTCTCCCAAAGGACTCAGGGCGGTGTACAGGGCAAGAATAAAACACAGAATTACAAAAGTTAAAAAGTAATTAAATACATGCCCATTAAAAAACAGTTAATACATAATAAAAACCCCAATAAAATGACAGTAAAAACCCCACCAATCCCCCCTCAGGCCAGGCCGGCTTGCTCGAACAAGTATGTTTTTAGATCGCGGCGAAAGGAGCGAAGATCGGGCGCCGTCCGGAGCTCAACTGGTAACTGGTTCCATAGTTCCGGGGCGCCCACAGAGAAAGATCTCCCCCTGGGGGCCACCAATCGACATTCTCTGACCGGAGGCACCCTGAGGAGACCCTCTCTGTGGGAATGCACAGGGCGGAGGGAAGTTGATGCCGGCAGCAGGTGTTCCCTAAGGTACTCCGGACCCCTGCCATGTAGGGCTTTAAACACCATTACTAGTACCTTGAATCTCACCCGGAAGACAACTGGTAACCAATGCAGCTCACGGAGCAGAGGCGTGACATGGGAGTATCGGGAGACTCCCAACACAACTCTCGCGGCTGCATTCTGTACCAGTTGGAGCCTCCGGGTGGTCCTCAAGGGAAGCCCCATGTAGAGAGCGTTGCAGTAGTCTAGACGAGAGGTCACAAGCGCGTGAGTGACCGTGCATAAATCATCCCGGCTTAGATAGGGCCGCAACTGGCGCACCAGGCGAACCTGGGCGAAAGCCCCCCTAGTCACAGCCACCATGTGATCTTCCAAGGTAAGCCGCGAATCTAGGAGGACTCCCAAGTTGCAAGCCCTATCAAAATATGGAAGCTTGGCAACTGGCCTGTATTTATGACCGTTGCAGTGTCCCAGGGTCAGATGATTCCCCTTTTGCGACCTTCCGACAAAGTCAAGGGGGAAGCCACGCTGACTTAACACCTGCAGTGATTCACTTAACAACTATGGCAAGAAAGGTCGTAAAATGGGGCAAAGCTCATTTAACTACCGTCTTGCAGAGCGACAGAAAATTTTACGACCTTTCTTGCCACAGCTAAGAGATTTACTGCAGTTGTTAAGTTAGTAAAATGGTTGTTAAATGAATCTGACTTCCCCATGGACTTTGCTTGTCAGAAGGTCGCAAAAGGGGATCACGCGACCCCAGGTCCCTGCAACCGTCATAAATACAAACCAATCGCCAAGCGTCTGAATTTTGATCACGCGACCACGGGGATGCTGCAGCGGTGGCAAGTGTGAAAAAACAAGTCGTAAGTCCCCTTTTTCTGCGCTGTTGTAACTTCAAACATTCACTAAACCAACGGCTGTAAGTCGAGAACTACCTGTAGCGAGGCTGCAAAAAAAAAAAGATCTGCAGATTGCCCATCCTTTTTCTAAACCGTGAAATGTGGTTTACTAACTGCAGTGGCTGGCATAAGCCGACATGCTAAGGTACAAGCCGAGATGATGAGTTTGCCATGCTTTGCAACAACAAAAAAACCCCTGTCCCATTGATGCTAATGTCAATATTAGTAGGATAATGTAACAATGAAATTCAAATAGAGAACCTAGCCTGAAGCCATGATTTAAAAAGCTTAAGGGCTAGAAAAGCAGACGTAATTTTTCTTGAAATACTTGCACTTTGAAATTAATACCTTTATCCATATTCCTTCCTCTGCTAAACATGGGCTCTTAAAATACTGTGTGTGTGCATCTCTCCCTCCGCCCCCCCACTTCCTAAAGTAACTCCCTAGAGCTCTATAAAGCAGACGCTGTAAAACCCGGCATTTGATATGCATTAATTTCTCTGCTCTATTAGTGAAAGCTGTTTTTGGATTCTTTTTTTTTCTTTCCTAGGAAAGAGGGAGGAAAAAAATAAATGGATTTAGAAGACGGATTTCTAGCAGCAAGCAATTATCCGGCAAGTATCAAGCGGAATCTGAGCGGAGGGCGAAAATAACATCCTAAATGGTCAGGATTCTTACATGATAGAACGGCACTAACACCTTTGCATGGTATTTGGAAAGATTTCTTTTCTCTGAATTGCTGTAGGTGCTACAGGTTTTCAAATACTCAAACCTCCCCTCCCCACTTCCATGTTCTCAACTGGCTGATTAAAACAGGCTTGGAGGTAACTCGTGTAGGTTGTGAGCGAAAGAGTGTGGAGTAAGTAGCCTTTGTGAAGAGTGATAGTTATGTCTCCTAAGGGTTTGGCAGTCTGCCTTCTCAAGCTCGTAATGTTGCAGAATGCAAGGGGCCTTGAGGATTACCTAACCCAGTATAGTTCAGCCTTGGTGACTTTGAGAAGTGTGGACTTCAGTTCCCAGGGGAATTCTGGGAGTTGAAGTCCACCTGTCTTCAGGTTGACAAATAATGATAGGTAAAAGGCAAAAAGAGATATCACAGACCTGACAGGGATTTAAGACACCTCTTTTCTCACCTGAAAATGTGTTCCAGAAAAGCGGGCTTGCCTACCTGCTTTAAAATCCAGATGTTGACATCCAGGTGACGTGTGGCACCAAGCCATTCTCCCAGAGGAATTGACAAGAATAACCTTTCTTGCCACTGCAGTTGTTAAAGTTAGCAACACAGTTGTTAAGTGAATCTGGTTTCCCCATTCATTTGGCTTGTCAGAAGCTGATCACGTGACACCCCCCCAAGACGCTGCAACTGTCAATTGCCAAGCATCTGAATTTTGATCACATGATGACCATATGATCACCTGACCGTTGCAATGCCGCAATGGTCGTAAGTTTGAAAAACAACTCATCAATCACTTTTCTCAGTGCCGTTGTAACTTTAAACGTTCACAATATGAGGACTACCTATATACTGCAACATTTTGTTGCAAGTCTCATTTGTCTCAAATTATGATCCTGGCTGGGTTCACTCCTTGCGGTAAACCAGGGCTGGTTGAATCAGCCACACTTGTCTGTGTTTGGATGTCCTGCTCACTCACAAAACTGGTTTTATGGTGCTTCACACAACGTGCTCAGCTCAAACAAAATCACCCTTTTTACAGCTGAATGCTAGACCCAAAATCCATATTTATTTTCAGCTAGGAGGATAAACATCTTCCTTGGTCACCAATAAATTTCATAAAGGCTCTATTCCTGTCCTTAACAGCTTGGAAACTGCCTTGGTTTAGCTTCCCTTCTCCCCTTCTTCTTTCAGTTAAGTTTTTTTTTTACTTGCTGAAAGGTGTGAAAGGGGGAGAAAAAAACAAGTCCTCATAATTAGTTCAAGGATACAGGATGTACTCCTGAATTCGCAAGTGTCAAAATTGCTTTTTTTAAAAAAATAAAATAAAATATGTGTGTGTATGAGCTCTATTTAACAAGTACTTATTTTGAGAGAGAAATAGTATAACTGTCCACTTTTCTTTTTTAACACTTCCTTGATCAAAATGCAAGGAAAGTACTAACTCTACTCATCTATGATTATAGTGGTACAGGCAATTTGATTTATCTAAAAGAAGAAGCCTATTGATGGGGGGGCGGAATGAAAGTAGAGCAAAACAGACCTTTTTTTGAAGCTGAGTCTGTTGTAGAACCTCTACAGAAACTTGAAAGCTTTTTCATGTTTGCATTGTACCGTGTTAAAAAAAATGTACTTGAGTTGACCTATTACTCTAACCTGAAATACTATTTGCTTAGTTGTAGTTTAACGTGTTCTATAGATTTTTTTTATTCTATTAGATTTTTATTTCATGTTCATTACTTTATAAATAACTCAAGCCAGTGAACATATCTAATACCCCTTTCCTCCTATTTTCCCCACAACAATAGCCTTGCGAGGGGGTTGAGCAGAGAGAGAAGGGCTGGCCTAAAGTCACCCAGCTGGCTTTCATGGCTAAGGCAGGGCTAGAACTCCCAATCTCCTGGTGATTGGTCCAAAGTCACTCAGCTGGCTTTCATGGCTAAGCCGGGACTAGAACTCCCAGTCTCCTGCTGATTGGTGCACAGTCACCCTGGTGGCTTTCATGGCTAAGGTGGGACTAGAACTCCCAATCTTTTGATGAATGGCCCAAAGACACCCTGCTGGTTTTCATGGCTAAGTAGGATTAGAACTCACAGCCTTCTGATTGTCTTGCCCAGTACCTAAACCACTATGCAGACTGGCTCTGTCTAAACCAAACTGGCTCTGGGTCTGGCTATTGAGAATTTTTAAACCCTGATTCACAGTGATTAGGGCATGAATCTAGCTAATAAGGGCTTGCTCACTAAATCATAGTTAAAACAAGTCATGAATGAATGACTCTGGATGATACGTAAACCATCCAGGCCCATCCTATATGTAACAATCAACACAGCAAGCCCAGAAATCAACTTTTTGATTACAAAAATTCACTAAGCAGGGTTTTGAAATAAGGAGTAGCGGTGAATTGTGTATGGTTCACAAAATACTCTTTTAAGCGATGTGTGGTTTAAATGCGATTTTTTTTCTTTTTTAAAAAAAAGCCACAATGATTCTACACTCCATTTAAACATAAATTCTGGTTTTTTACACCACAGCGGCTTTATGGATGAGCTCAGTTTGTTTAGGGTTGTTTTTTTTTAAAAAAAAATTGCCTCTTTTATATTTCTGCGGGTGACAGCACGGCTAGGATGCCAGCACAAAGACTGTGATGAAATACCGAGGAATTTTAATATCTTACTCTTGATAGTAAGAAATATAGTAGTACAAATATTTATTAATTTATTATTTATTAATTTAATTTATATACCGCCCTTCTCCCGAAGGACTCAGGGCGGTGAACAGGGCAATACATAAAAACAAGATACAAAAATTAAAAATTATTAAAAAGTAATTAAACAATGCCCATAATAAATTAATACAAATTAAAAATTAAAGTCCATTTATAAAAATCCCACCCCGTCCCATCAGGCCAGGCCAGCTTGTTTAAAGAGATGGGTTTTAAGATCGCGCCGGAAGGAGCGGAGATCGGGCGCCATCCGGAGCTCGACCGGAAGATGGTTCCATAAATCCGGTGCACCCACAGAGAACGCCCTCCCCCTGGGGGCCACCAGTCGGCATTCTTTGACCGGTGGCAATAAAGGTTCCAGATTGTGAACAGATTTTCCAGATCAAAGTACTGACAGAGACCTCAATGGGTTACCCCTCTGAAGTCGCTCCTACGAGGCCAGTTGTAGACCGTCATTTTCCCTATACCTGATCTGAACAGCTCTGTTCAGTTTAAGAAGCAGAATATGTGCAAATAGTAAAATTTAATGAGCTGGAGACAACCACTTTCTGCGTGCAGTCTGTACAGAACTGATCCAATGCGGGTTTGTTTACACAAGCAAAATAATCACGGTCTGAAATGCGTTTGAGAAAAAACAAATAAGCATAAATCTCTGCCTTTCCCCCCCCCCCCTTTCTTGGCATCTATGTCTTTTAGCAAGCTTCACTTCACCGGAAAGATTATAAACTCTACAGCCAGGGGTGAGGGGAGAAGGGATTAGGGCTTCATAAACCCAGTCTCTTATGAAATTACGAGACACAACCAAGGGCATCCGTTCTGTTTAGGCAAAAACGAGCAACCCCCTTGCAAAAAATAATAATAATGGAATAAAAGGGCATTAAGTGGGCATCTTGATGGCACCACTGTCCAACTACAGGAAGGTTAAGGGGTGTGAGAGGACAGTGTGCTTGCAAATGGCCAACTGAATAACAGAGCTGGAAGGGACCTTGGAGGTCTTCTAGTCCAACCCCCTTGCTCAAGCAGCAAACCCTATACCAGGGGTGTCAAACTCAATTTGATTGAGGGCCGCATCAGCATGGCGGTTTCCCTCAGAGGGCCGGGTGGGTATGGCCAGGGTGGGCGTGGCCTACCGGGTGGGTGTGGCTAGAGTGCGTATGGCCTACTGGGTGGGCGTGGCCAGCTCTACATTGTTCGCATCAAGGGTGCCTATGGGGGCCTGGGCAGGAGTGGGACAGATCTGAGGGTCTCTGGCAGAAGGAGGGTCTCTGGGCCAGGGCCAAGGCAGTGGGGGCCGTTCCCTCATTGTTTCCAGGATGGCTTCATGGGCCGCATGAAACCACTTCACGGGCCGGATCCAGCCCCCAGGCCTTGTGTTTGACATGTCTGCCCTATACCATTCCAGACAAATGGCTGTCCAGTCTTTTCTTAAAAACCTCCAGTGAGGGAGCACCCATAACGTTTGGAATCAAGCTGTTCCACTAGTTAATTGTTGTCAGTCAGGAAATTTCTCACCTGGGCTGCGGGCGCCCTGTCCCTTTAAGTCAGGGGTCTTCAAACTTGGCCCTTTTATGACTTGTGGACCTCAACTCGTGCCTGGCTGTGGAATTCTGGGAGTTGAAGTCCACAAGTCCTAAAAGGGCCAAGTTTGAAGACCCCTGCTTTAAGCCCTCTTCTTAGCCAGTCCGGTGTCTAAAAGCTGAGCAGAAAGAAAGCTGAGTGTGACAGGGTTGGAATTGTTGTGTTGCTGTGACAGTAAGCAGGAAGGTGGTTTGTGTGTGTGGAATTAAAACAACCTGAAGTAGCCTGGTTTGCTAGCATTGTGCCAAACTAAGCAGCTGTGGTTTAGTACACCATGTTTAGGCAAACTGGCTTAGAGGGGCCCAATGTGGTTCCATTGGGTTTTCGCTGAGCGCATTGTGCCAAACTAAACCTCTGGGCCTTAGTCGGTAAACCATGTTTAAGCAAACCATGGCTTAGAGTGAAACATGAGCTCAGCTGGACAGAGTCCCTGAAGTGTCACTTTCCTCTTTTCAAACCTCTCTCTTCCCCCCCCCTTGCAACAATCGCCTGCCGGATTCATCTCTCTCTCTCGTCCCCTCCTCTTGATCGCCCTTAAACTGAAAATGATGCCTCTTGTCAGTTACAAAATGTCTACTATTACAGGCAAAGGGTACTTTTCACTAATGGCGGCAACTGTCAGATTGCTTCATGCGGAAAAGAAAACTTGCTTTGCAAAAGAGGATTTAATCTGATCTCTGCGGCCAAAGAGGGGCTGACTCTCTCTCCAGGAGGCTGGTTGGAGTATGCATTGGGCGACCGTTGTAGGATAGAGACCCCAGGGACCTTGGACAGGTCTGGACTAGGTCCCCTTGGTCTGAAGGTGCAGATTGAGATGGTGATTTTTGCATGCTGGGACCCCTGGATTACAAAAAAGATCTTGAGGCTTTGGAAAAAGGGTCTAGAAGAGCAACCAAGATGATTAAAGTCCTGGAGACTAAAACAGATGAAGAACGGCTGCAGGATTTGGGTATGGCCATTCTAGAGGAAAGAAGGACTGGGGGGGGGGACATGATAGCAGCATTCCAGTATTTGAGAGGTTTGCCCCAAAGAGAAGGGGGTCAAATTATTCTCCAAAGCACCAGAAGGCAAGGAATAATGGATAGAAACTAATCAAGGAGAGAAGCAACCTGGAATTCAGGAGAAACCTCCTAACAGTGAGGACAATTAACCAGTGGAACTGCTTGCCACCAGAAACCATGGGCGCTCCATCACTGGAGGTTTTTAAGAGGAGACTTGGACGGTCACTTGTCTGAAATGGTATAAGGTCTCCTGTTTGAGCAGAGGCTGGCACTCCACTAGAGGACCTCCGAGGTCCCCTCCAAGTTCTATTCTGAACCTGAATCCTATTGCCACCAATGAAGGGCAACGATTGTCTCTGAATCCAAGATCGTCTTTACTTCATTTGAGGCCCCTCGAGAGGATGTGAGGTCCAGAGCCAGGACTATTTGTGAAGCAGCTGCCTGAAGGTTGTCTTAGATACTTCAGAGAAGTACCAATAAAGGAGAATATTTGTAGCTCAAGGTTGAAATGAGGAGCCCTTGGTGCTCTCTGAGGCTTGGCGGTTTTCTTGCAGACGTTTCATGATCCAGCTCGGCACTGACAATGTTACCTGGTTCGGCTCATGAAACATCTGCAGAGCACCAAAGACCCCGCCCCCTCCCTTCAGAAAAGGTCCTTGGAGTCCCCGGTGGAAGCGATCCAAATAAAATAGTTGGAGAGTCAGCATCCAAGTATAGCTGTGTCTCCTTTAATTCAAACCTTATTTCAAATTCTGGCAGCCTCTGATCAGTTTTACGGGCTCTGCAGAGGACAAGGATCAGCTTTTCAAAAGCTGAGCTGCTCCTGTAACAGGAAGTGTCTTTCGACAGTTGCTGGGCCCACATCCAGTTCCCGTTTGAAGGATCTGCCTCTCTAGGCCGTCAGCTTGAGAAATCCTCTTAATACAACCCCTACTTATATATTGTAAGTCCTCGACTTACAACTTAAATTGAGCCTGAAAGTTGCGGTGGTCATTAAGCACATGGTGTCCATGCCTGATTTGAATAACTGTTTTTGCAGTGGCCATCCTGGGTTGCAAAGTGAATGCTGTGCTCATTCAGTGAACCCATTTGCCCTTGACTTATGACCTACTTGGTTGTTAAGCAAATGCTACGGTCACTCAGCAAACCCATTTTAACCAGCGGGCATCTTTTTCAAATAGTCTGTAAGTGACCAGTCATAAATTGGAGACTTTTCGTGTCAGCTGCATCCCCTTCTCCTTGTTGTTCATTTCATCGGTTGCGTATTTATTTTTTTAAAAAAATCCCATTTATATCCCGCCCTTCTCCGAAGACTCAGGGCGGCTTACAATCTAAGAAGCACAAATCAATGTGCTTAGCAACAGCCTTCATTCTATGTATATGCCTGCTTATTAGGGCTTTCGCCCCCTCCCCAAGCGGCATTTTTACAAAGTCAGCTTATTGCCCCCCCCAAAATCTGGGTATTTCTTATGCCTCTTCTTTGTTTTGTGCCATGCCGCAGACCTCAAAAGAGAATAACGGGAAGTGTGCTAAGATTTTGGACGTGGGTTTCAAAAGCAGATTGAGGGTTTAATTCAGACCTCCCTGGAGTTACAGATTTTTACCTTTGCCTAAGTAGTCCCTGACTTACAGCAGTTCATTGCAAAAGCAGACATAGATAGACAGGGCAACTCCAGGGGGTAGGATAACCCACCCACCCAAAGTACAGGCAGGCCTCGACTTACAATAGTTCATTTGGTGACCGTTTGAAGTTACAACGGCATTGAAACAAGTAACTTAGGACCGTTTTTCCACACTTAACGACCGTTGCAGGATCCCCGTGGTCACGTGATCAAAATTCAGAGGCTTGGGAACTGACTCACATTTACGACCGTCACTGTCTGGTCATGTGATCCAGTTCTGTGGGCTGCTTGCAAGCAAAGTCAGTGGGGAAGCCAGATCCACTTAACAACCATGTTACCAATTTAACAACTGCTGTGATTCACTTAACAAGTGTGGCAAGAAAGGTCGTAAAAGGGGTCAAAATTCACTTAATAACTGTTTCACTTAGCAACGGAAATTTGGGGCTCAGTTGAGGTCATGCGTCGAGGACTACCTGTACTCTGGAAAGGGCAGGCACAAAGGCCTCCTGGGATACCTAAGTTGTATGTATTTTTGTTTTTTAAGTTGTGCAGCGGGTAGGGAAATGACTTTTGCAGGCACGGTTCTCCCACCTTTGTGGCATCTTTATGAATATTCCCAGATCTCTGCAAAAAAAACAACAACAACAACAACGCTGTCCTTTCTCTTCTTCGGAGGGCAACTGGAGAGCCTTGATTGTTTTTCCTTAATTATAGCCTCTCTTTTGCAAACTTCAAAAGCACTCCCCGGCAGTATTGTACATTATGATAATGGCCTTCCTCTCTTCTCCTTGATTGCTGCATTGAATCTGAATCTGAGTT
Source organism: Vipera ursinii (assembly GCF_947247035.1). Classification (NCBI taxonomy): domain Eukaryota; kingdom Metazoa; phylum Chordata; class Lepidosauria; order Squamata; family Viperidae; genus Vipera; species Vipera ursinii. The sequence continues at coordinate 7,162,840 of NC_139527.1, forward strand.
CCTTGAATTCTCTGCGGAGGCCGCTAAGTGCTGCTGTAATTCTCCCAACCCAGTTTATATGGCTTTCCGCTTCTAGCAGTCACACGTTGGGGAAATTGGTTCCTTGCTCTTCTCGTAGTCAATGCTCTTAATGCCAATCCAGAAGGACTTAGGCAGGAGAACCACTAAGGGCTTGAACGCTTCCTGTCACACTCAAAAACGGACGAGAGGACCCACCAGACCCAAGAGAGTTCCTCTTCCTCCTCCTCCTTTCTTATAGATGGGAACAAAAATTCTCAAAGATTGTGTTTGGCCTTCGTTGTAATGGGAAACAGTCCCCCCCCAAAAAAAGAGCGGGTGAGGCTTTGTCAGCCCTTCGAGGTGGACCAGATCAGGAAACTGATGATGCTCAAACTCTATTGATAGAAACCACAATAACAGAATTTTGAAAGCCTGACCACCGGGACTCTCAAAGCAAAGAACATCAAGGTGGGACAATTGAGTTTCTTTCTTACCTCTTGCTGTTTTCCTGGGGTAAGTTCCTGTTTTGATAGAAACTACAGTAACAGAATTTTGAAAGCCTGGCCATCGGGACCCTCATACCGAAGAGCATCAAAGCGAGACTATTGAGTTTCTTTCCTCACCCTTTCCCGTTTTCCCATGGTAAAATTCACATTTTCTATGGCTGCTACATATTTTCTTCATGGCCATCCTTACGCCTCACAACAGATTCTGGATTAATCACAACAGGCCTGGATAAAAAATAAAAACATTTATTTATTTATTTAGAAGATTTGTATGTTTCCCCCCCACCACCACCACCACTCACTCTCAGCAACTCTGGGCAGCTTACAAAGAGTAAACAACCCAATATAAATGAGTTAAAAACAGTAACACACCCCCCCAGCCCCCCTGGCAACAACACACGATCAAATGAGTCACTTGATGGGCTCCATCCCATTCTGGATTCTCCAGGTCCGTTGGCAGAACCACGTCTTCAGAGCCTTGCGAAAGAGTGCCATAGTGGGGGCCAATCTCATCTCCGCAGAGAAGGCCCTTCCTTCTTCTGGATCCTGCCAGAGGTACCTCCTTAGGAGATGGGACCATCAACGTTCCCTGCCTCCCTGCTCTAGGGGGTCAGGTGAATGTAACTGGGAAGAGATGTTCCTTTAGATTAGCACCCCCCCCAATCTTTCTGTCTTGGTGGCCCAGCAGGGGTAGAAAAAAGGATAGTTCCTTGTGAGTGGCAGGTGGGTGCACGCGAGCACATGCAGCTCGATTTGTGTGAGTGGCAGATGCGAGCGTGTGTGCGCACACGCTCACACACACGCTCGCCTACCCTGGTAGTAGACCACGGCCTGGAGGTTGGGGACCCCTGCTTTAGATCAGTGTTTCCCAACCTTAGGAACTTGAAGATGCGTGGACTTCAACTCCCAGAATTCCCCAGCCAGCATAGCTGGCTGGGGAATTCTGGGAGTTGAAGTCCACGCATCTTCAAGTTCCTAAGGTTGGGAAATGCTGCTTTAGATAACCAGGTCCCAAGCTATAGAGCCGTGATGGTGAACCTATGGCACCCGTGCCACAGGTGGCACGCAGAGCCCTCTCTGTGGGCACGTGTGCCGTCGCCCCAGTCCTAGGCCTTCAGCTGGGTTTTATAGAACCTTTTCGCTTTAGGCCTCCGCCACCGTGTGCAAAAAAAAAAAAAAAGGTTCAATCAATCAATTTCAACTTCTTGCAGGGAAAAAAAAAATCTCGCAAAGTTGGAATTGATTGATTGAACTTTTTAGTCCCACCCAGTCTGCCGTTACCACTGCAGCCATGCCCACCCAATGGGCCACGCCCACCCAATGGGCCATGCCCACCCGGCACTCAACAATACATAAGTGGGTTTTGGGTTGCAGTTTGGGCACTCGGTCTCTAAAAGGTTCGCCATCACTGCTCTAGAGAGAGCTTTAAAGTTACTCTGCTAACGTTTGAATTCTAGAGAAGCAATTGAGGAGCATCCAACGCCTTCATTTCTGAAAAAGCTGGCCCAGTGGAGGGAAAGGGACTATGGACACGGCCTTGGACAATTCATTTCCTATCTTAAGGTCAGTCTCATCCACCCAGTGTGGAAACAGGAGATTTGACCTTTGCAAATGGTAGGTAAGGCTCGGCAAAGTTCCCATGGAGAGTTGGAGCCAGCTGGTTATTTAAATGTCATTCATGGCTCAAAAAACGAAATAAAATAAAGGCGAGGTTGTATTGTTTATAATGTCTTTTGCCTGTTTCTTCCTTCATAAGTCTGAGAGTTGGGATGTTTATTGGGACCGAATGAAAACTTGGAGAAACCTTAGGAGGAATGAACGAAAAAACCCTTAAGTTTTTCTAAATTGGCCACATCAGTCTAATAAATGTCTGGAAACCCCTTATGGACTTTTTTGCGTGAAGCAGAAGATAAATAGAAGCAGGATTTATGGTTTTGATGATCAGACAGGATAGATTGTAGAAAATTGAGTTACACTGTAACCATAGAATAAGAAGTAAATTTATAATTGTGTTTATTTATAAGCATGGTAAAGACAATTGGAAGCCACTTCTTTGTGTGGTTTTTTTTCTTTCTTTTCTATTTTTTTTTCTTTCCTTCCTTGCACTTTTAGCTTTGTCTTCGATTTCTTTCTTCTTTTCTTTTTCTCGCTTTCAATCTGTCATTTTATTCCTTACAAGCCTGGAAGTGAGGATAAGGAAAGGGAAAGAGAGAGAGAAAATGTAATTCTTTGGAGTGGGGGTGGAAGTGAGGAATGATAAAAAAAAAATATTTCAGGGGAGGACAATAAACTTGCTTTCCCATTTGATCTCCTGGTTAAAGATCAGTTTAAATGTCACCTAGAAAGTAGATAACAATATACATGTGGTTAAAAAGTACTTTACATTTGTCAAAGCTTTTTCTCTCCTCCTCCTCCTCCCTCTCTTCCTTCCCTTCTTCCTTTGAGCCTCTCCTTTTTCTCCTTTATCATGAAAACAAAACACTCCTTTTTCCTCCTCCTTCCCTCCCTCCTGTCTCCATCCATCCCTCCTTTCTCCCACCTCTCTTCCTCCTCTCCCTTCCCCTCCATCAGACTTTCCATTTCATCCATCCACAAGAGCCTCGGTGGAGCAGTGGGCTAATGCCTCCTTAAGTAACACCAGCTGCCTGCAATTAGTGCAGGTTCGAGTCCCACCAGGCTCAAGGTTGACTCAGCCTTCCATCCTTCCCAGGTAGGTAAAATGAGGAGCCAGATTGTTGGGGGCAATTAAGCTGACTTTGTAATAATGCCACTTGGTGTGTGTGTGTGTGAAAGCCCCAATAAGCAGGCATATACATAGAATGAAGGCTACTGCTAAGCTTGTAAGCCGCCCTGAGTCTTCGGAGAAGGGCGGGATATAAATGGAATTAAAATAAAATAAAATAAATAAAAGAGCCTTGGTGGAGCAGTGGGCTAATGCCTCCTTAAGTAACACCAGCTGCCTGCAATTAGTGCAGGTTCGAGTCCCACCAGGCTCAAGGTTGACTCAGCCTTCCATCCTTCCCAGGTAGGTAAAATGAGGACCCAGATTGTTGGGGGCAATTAAGCTGACTTTGTAATAATGCCGCTTGGGGTGTGTGTGAAAGCCCTAATAAGCAGGCATATACATAGAATGAAGGCTACTGCTAAGCTTGTAAGCCGCCCTGAGTCTTCGGAGAAGGGCGGGATATAAATGGAATTAAAATAAAAAAATAAAAAATCCATCCATCCATCCTGATCAGGTTATTATTCCCTTTCGGGGGGAAAAAGCAATAGGGTGCAAAGCACAGCTTTTTAATCAGTTTTACGCTTGAAATAAATTGCCCCCGGGATTACTTGCAGAAAGTGTGACATGCGTCAAAGAGATGTTTTATCAAAACCGGTTGTGCCCCTCCTGCTACATGTTGTTTTGCGGATCCCGCGGATCCCCGTCGCTGTCTTCCGATCCGGATCTTTGGGTAGTTGCTTTGATGCTTCTCTGAATAGTTGAGTTCCAAGATTCAGATCATGCCTGGTGTTGAGCTGTGGTTTGTTTGATCATGGTTTGTTTGATCATGGCTGTTGACAGAACCATCCCTCGGACTCCCTGAGGATGCTGTGTTCCAGACTTGCTTTCTTTTTGTCCAATATTAAGTGGTGGGTTTGCAGACACAAAGAACCATTGTTAAATTCTAAACAAAGTTCCCCCCCCAAAAACCAGGTAGTCCTTAAGGTTCGACCACAATTGAGTCCAAAATTTTTGTCGCTAAGCGAGGCAGTTGTTAAGTGGGTTTTGTCCCATTTCACGACCTTCCTTACCACAGTTATTAAGTGAATCATTGCCGTTATTAGGTTATTAACACGGTTGTTAAGCACATCTGGCTTTCCTGTTGACTTTGCTTGTCAGAAAGTCACAACAGGTGATCACATGACCCCGGGGACACCGCAACTGTCATAAGTACATGCCAGTTGCCAAGCTTTTGAATTTTGATCACACGTCTGTGGGGATGCTGCAACGGTAGTGTGCATAAAGGTCATAAGTCACTTTTTTCGGTCCGTTGCAATTTTGAACGATCACTAAACAAATGGTTGTAAGTCGATAATACCTGTATCAGAAGAGCTGCTAAGTTATATGTCAATGGGATCCATCCTTCCTCGTGTCAGACAATCTCATTACAAATACAATAATAATAATAATAATAATAATAATAATAATAATAATAATAATAATAATAATAATAATAATAATAATAATAAACGTCCTGCTCCACTGTTTCCCTGTTGATTGTTAGTCCGTGTTTCCATGACACTGAAGGAAAAGCCAAGATAAATATTTAATTATGGAAAGAACCTTATAGTTAAAACTTGAAAACAGAGGTGGGAAAAGGGGTGAACACAAAAACAGGACACCACATCATTTGCAAAAAAGGAACAACAGCCTCATTTCCTAGGGAAGGGATTATTTTGCTAACAAGAGTTAAATGAGCATTGATGCGTTTCTCACCACAGAAATAGGAACTTGAGGCTAATATCAGGAAAACCCAAAGAGGAGATTATTATTAGAAAAGCACTGATTAATTTAGGGACTTTTAAAAATCTGGATGTAAAGAAATATGTGTTTGGAGGGGGAAAATGAATGCAAGGAAGACTCTATGCAAGATATAAAACTGGGATTATACTTACCTGGGGCCAATCTAGCTTCTCATATTCTAAACACGGTTTGTTCAAGCAATCATACCAGCTTGATTCCCAAAGTATAAAGGAGTGGCATGATAGCAGGGTTCCAATATTTGGGGGGCTGCCACAAAGAAAAGGCGGGGGGGGAAATCAACGTATTCTCCAAAGCGCCTGAAGGCAGGACAAGAAGCAACGGATGGAAACTAATCAAGAAGAGAAGCAACCTGGAATTAAGGAGAAATTTCCTGACAGCGAGACAGTGGAACGGCTTGCCACCAGAACTTGTGGCACTGGAGGTTTTTAAGAACCAACTGGACAACCATTTGCCTGAAATGGTTTAGATGGGCTAGACTAGAAGACCTCCGAGGTCCCTTCAAATTCTTTGTGATTCTGAATAGCTGGATGGATTGTAGTTACCAAAGCACTTATTCAAGGGTAACGCTAATGAAGCTTAGCTTCTTGGAGCAAATGAAAATGTTGGGTTCTAACTTAACTTGGTTATGCCTCCTGGATAATTTCAGTTTAGAATAACAGAGGGAGGGTGCTTGGAGGTCTGTCGGTCCAACCCCCTGCTCAGGCAGGAGACCCTATACCATTCCAGACAAAGGGCTGTCCAATCTCTTCTTGAAAACCTCCCGCGTCAGAGCACAACCACAACCAGAGCACAACCACAACCTCTGGAGGCAAGTCGTTCCACTGATTAATTGTTCTAACTGCCAGGAATTTTCTCCTTAGTTCCAGGTTGCACCCACAACGTCTGAAGAAGGCAAGCTGTTCTCCTGGTTAATTGTTCTTACTGTTGAGAAGTTTCTTCTTAGTTCTAGCTTGGTCCTCTCCTTGGTTAGCTAGTCTTGTGTAGTTCCCAGCTTTTATAACCTTGGTAACAAAGAACACGATTTATTTATAGGGAGCCCTTGCCATTTCCCCCCCCTTGCCCAGCTTTTCCGTTCTTCAGTGATGAGCTTTGCTGGGGTGGTCTTTGAAAACTTCTGGGCTTTGATAACATCTAATTTTATAGAAACTTAAACAGCCAATAAAAACTACAGTACAGCATGGTGCTTGTAGACGCTGCATTTCATTGCCTTTACAAGTTGCCTTCTCTCTCTTTTTCCTTCAGAGCGTGAAAGTAAAGGGATGAACGGATTCGCCGATATTTTCACTAAAGTCCAACTTTTAAGGCACCATTAAGGAAAAAAAAACCTGAAGAGAAGGAAGAGAAGGGGAAGGAGAATTCAGATAAGTGAAGGTACGTTACATTTTTAATTTTCAAACGTTGCCTTATTAAAGCTGTCTTCGGAATAAGTCACCAGATGCTGGAAGTGAGGGAAATACGGATATGAATATCAGGTGTTGGGTCTCTCTTTGTGTGTGTCTTTCTCTCTGACACCTCCACACACTTTTTCTGTACAGCCGCAGGCTTGGGAATGCTGCCGAATTCATTCATTTTGGGCCGAAAACATGTCTTTGCAAAGGAGTACTAAGCCTATCTAACTCGTTTTAAGCCACCATAAAGTTCGAACTGGTGCTGTGGGCCCTTAACTGCCTGTTTTCCGCAACCGCAAATCTTGGCGATTTCTTTTTCCGCCACTTGTTTGCAAAGAAAACTTAGCTTGTGGCAATTTTGCCCCAGATTTAAAAAAGAATTTAAGGATTGGCTCCGGGTATTTTGGAAGCCTTCAAGAGGGGTCTGCTCTGTAGTTGAAGGAGTCAGTGTACCAAAACTTGCTGGAATTTTTCTCATCACGGTTTCTAAGCTGTATTTGTGGTTGACTGAGAAATAAACAACCACACTCGAATGATATATAGCCTCGGCTGCTGGCATTCGTGCAATAGGAGCTGGATCTGCAAAAAAAAAAAAAAGGGGGGGAATGTGCAGATGTTACATTTGGTGGCACTGAGAGAGAGAGAGTGGATCCTTTGCAGCAGAAAGATGTTGTCGAATTTAGTGAAATAAAGCAAGAGAAAGAGAAAGAGAGAAAGAGAAGAAGAAGGCAGAGGAGGAGGAAACATATTGCACGGATAAAATATTTCTGGTTTTGCTCTGGGTTATCTATTCTCTGTTACGTCTGGGCTTCAGTCAAGAGAAACAAGCATAGAACACACTCACAAACGGCGCAGAATTAAGGAAGAATTGCCGGCACGAAAGCTAAAATCCAGATGTAATAGAAAATAAGAGAGGCTTAAAAGAAGGCCTGTCTTACTGAAAGCCAAGAGTGCAATCCTGGAAAACGTGTGTGGATAACCTTGGACTTAAAAGAGTCAAAGCTACATTGAATTTCATGGCTAATTAAGTTCAAGGCTTCTGTTCTTTCTCCTCTTTTTGCATCCTCAAATAAGTGAAGGAAAAGTAGACACCCAGGAAGGAGGCAAAGACAGGAGCAGTTGGCTTCCCACATTGAGCAAAGCCACAATCTTGGGGTGAAAGAAGCCAGAACTGGCAGCGTTCACACGTTGAAAAGAAGCAGTTTGCCAAAGATGCTAAGATGAGGGCTTAGTCCAAAGTTTGAACACCACAGAAAGAGGGTGGCGGGGGGGGGGAAGACAGAGGGAGATGCCTTGCCTTAGATTCCTCTGTGCCCCATCTTAACAGAATAATAAACTGGGAAGGGACCTTGGAGGTCTTCTAGTCCAGCCCTCAGCTCAAGAGATTGGACAAATGGTTGTCCAATCTCTTCTTAAAAGCCTCCAGTGATGGAACACCTACCACCTCTGCTTAATTGTCCTCACTGTTAGGAAGTTTCTCCTTAATTCCAGGTTGCTTCTCTCCTTCATTAGTTTCCATCCATTGTTTCTTGTCCTGCCTTCAAGTGATTTGGAGGATGGGTTGACCCCCTCTCCTTTGTGGCAGCCCCTCAAATATTGGAACACTATCATGTCACCCCTAGTCCCTCTTTTCATTAAACTATAGACATAATCTGCGGCCGGCATCAACTTCTCTCCGCCCAGTGCGCTCCCACAGAGAGGGCCTCCTCAGGGTGCCACCGGTCAAAGAATGCCGACTGGTGGCCCCCAGGGGGAGGGTGTTCTCTGTGGGCGCCCCGGATTTATGGAACTGTCTTCCGGTTGAGCTCCGGATGGCGCCCGACCTGCGCTCCTTCCGGTGCGATCTAAAGACGTATCTCTTCGAACAAGCTGGCCTGGCCTGATTGGATGGGGTTGGGTTTTTATTACTTTTAATGTGTTTTAACCTATTGTAAGAGTTGTGGGCATTTTGTTTAATCTCTTTTAATTTTTGTATTTTGTCTTTTAACATGTATTGCACTGTTCACCACCCTGAGTCCTTCGGGAGAAGGGCGGTATACAAATAAAATTAATAATAATAATAATAATAATAATAATAATAATAATAATAATAATAATAATAATAATAATCCAATTCCTGCAACCGTTCTTCATATGTTTTAGCCTCCAGCCCTGCAATCTTCTTTATTGCTCTTCTCTGCACTCTTTCTAGCCTCTCAACATTCCTTTTTATATGATGGTGACCAAAACTGGATGCAGCATTCCAAGCGTGGCCTTAACGAGGCATTATAAAGCGGTGCTAACATCTCACGTGATCTCGATTCTTTCCCTCTGTTAATTCAGCCAATCTTAGCGTCAGGTCTCCGTTTTTTTGGGGGGGCATCCTCTCCCCCCCCATTGCATGAAGGACTTGATGGGCTTGGCCTTTGTTCTTGTAAATTCAGCCTTTTTTGATAGACAAGCTTGAGAATGGCTCTTTGAAAGCACTGGAGTGGTGTGAACCTCTCCAGTCTTCTTGAGCTGAAAGACAGATGAATTAATCTTGAATAAAGAGGCTATGATCTCGTCAATGGCCCTTCAGTTGTTCGCGCTGAATAGCTTTGATGCTCAGCTGCGTAATTACTGAATCATCCAGATTATGAATATAGAGAGGAGTAGATTCCTGTTTGGGTTTTTATGCACACTGAAGCAGAGAATTCCTCTCTTTTCCCCCTTTATCCCGTGATAGAGGAAATGAGGCCATCCCCATTTCCATTTATGTGGGTGTAGGCTCAGTGGGTTAGGATGCTGAGCTTGTCGATCAGAAGGTCGGCAGTTTGGCGGGTCGAATCCCGAGTGCCGTGTAGCAGAGTGAGCGCCTGTTACTCATCCCAGCTTCTGCCAACCTAGCAGTTCGAAAGCACGTAAAAATGCAAGTAGAAAAATAGGGACCATTACGGTGGGAAGGTAACAGCGTTCCGTGTGCCTTTGGCGTCTAGTCATGCCGGCCACATGACCACGGAGACATCCTCGGACAACCGCTGGCTCTTCGGCTTTGAAACAGAGATGAGCACCGGCCCCTAGAGTCGGAAACGACTAGCACACATGTGTGGGGGAACCTTTACCTTTACCTTTTTAAGAGATAACCAGGGTGAGCCCAAGGGGGGGGCTTAAACGGATCATCAGACATGAGTCCCTTTGTGCCCACAAGCGATCTAAGTTCAGCCCACCTTGAATTCTTTCTTAACTCCCGCTAATTTTTCTTGACTGTTAGTAGTTCAGATTCTTGTAGAGAGTTTAAGCTTGCAATAAACTTTTACACTCATTTCAACTGTCTGAAGCTCAGATTTCCCTGGCGCGTGACTTTCAAGGCCCCTTTTCTGATCACAGTGTGCTGCATTTTGGATGGTTTGCTTAAAGCTGTGGGTGGAAGCTGGTCTTTCCGGTGCCCCACCCCGCCCCTGAGTGGGCTTATCTTTATACAGGTGGTCATCAACTTAGCAACACTTCATTTAGTGGCTGTTCGAAGTTATAACGGCAGTGAAAAAAGTGAGTTAGGACCGTTTTTCACTCTTATGACCATGGTCACGTGATTGAAATTCAGACGCTTGGCAACTGGCTCATATTTATTGAGTGTTGCAATGTTCATTTTGCTGTTGGAAGCTGGCTGGGAAGTTTACAAATAGTGATCACATGATTCTGGGACTCTGGATGCATGTATTTATGATGGCTGCAAATTTTTATCCCATACCTGTGGGGATGCTGTGACAGTCATAAGTGTGAGGTCTGGCTCTAAGTTACTTTTTTCAATACCATTGCAACTTTCAACAGCTGCTAAACAAGTGGTGCTTAAGTCAAGGACTATCTGTGACAGTGGAGTGGAATGGAACGGAACGGAACAGAACGGAACAGAACAGAACAGAACAGAACAGAATAGAATAGAATAGAAATTTTATTGCCACTTTAAATATACACTAATCAGCATACATTAAAATGAATTTTTGTTGCAGTCAGTTCTCAAAAAAATACCATTATGCATATACTCACATACAAACACAATAATAATGATGATAATGATAATTATTTACCGAACGTTTGCTAGTGAGAAAAAGTACCACCGTCGAAAAATATATAACGGTCAAAATGGTTCCAGAAATGTGTCCGTAAAGCCAGCTTGCATAAAATGGGTCCACGGTTACAAGAAAGGCCCATAAAAACACCAGCAGCTTTTTGTGCAGACTTTACAGTAAAACCTTAAAAAGCGTTGACAATTGATTGAGCAGGATTTTAAACCAGAAACAGAGAAGAAACTCAATTGGACCAATTTTGCCCATCCCTGGATCCAACACCGCCCCACAATTCTTTTAGCTGCAAGTCTCGGGTCTGATTTATGTCTCCTGTCTTTCTGCTACTCTTCCCCAATTCTTCTGCCTTTTTCTTTAAAAGCCCGAAAAATAAATAAGTAAATACTTCAACCCCCTCAATATTCATTCTGGTTTCTCCTCCCCCCCCCCCAGATGATTCAAAGGAGAATCATCTTGCGGTCTGCCTGAAGTAGCGAGGCTGAAGGCAGAAGTGGCTGGACAAAGCCCATGAGATCATATTTTTATTAAACATGAAAGCCATTATTTCATTTGTGCGAAAGCCTCTCTTGCTTATTTCCTCCCCTCCTTTTTCGTGAGTAGGTTTGTATCCATCTCCGAGGATAGCCTATCAGGCTTACGATGTAATTCTAATTCGGCACAATACAATTGTACTTCGGCTGCCTCCCTCCCTCCCGCCTGCCCGCCCGCCCTGCCCATATATTAAACTAACAAAAACGTGTCAAAAATGCAACGGAGCCGCTATGATATAATGTACTTCAAAGCACTTTTTCAGTGCCTAACCTTGGGGATTTTTGATGCAATGCCAACAGTTTTGTACAAGGGATGGGATTTATAGAATAAATGCCTGGGATAAAGCCGAAATCCGGGGTTTACACACTTTGCGAGCAACATAAAAAGCTCCTCTCTAAAGAACTGTAGATCTGGGAAAGACCTCAAAGGGCCAACCGCTGTTGCTGTAAGCATCCTTGATTAACGGCCTTCTCCGCTTCGCTTAGAAAGCTCTGATGTAAAAGAGAGGACCACCATCGGAGTGAGTTGTTTGGCAGCTCGTGTCAACATAAGATCTTTCCGGGTGTGGTTTTTTTTTTTTTTTTTTTTGCCACCCAATTAAAGAGAATGTCAGCCCTTTGAGATACATTGGGTCATAAAATAAAACAGTGGAATGATTAGAACTCTGCTGTTACAGGGTACAATGACTTGAGTCTTGAAAGAGGAGGATCAACCTATATTCTCCAAAGCCCCCGAAGGCAGGACAAGAAGCAAGGGATGGAAACTCATGGAGGAGAGAAGCAACCTGGAATTAAGGAGGAATTTCCTGACAGTGAGAGCAGTTAACCAGTGGAACAATTTTGTTTCCAGAAGTTATGGGTGCTCCAACACATTTCAGATGAGACCGGACAGTTGCTTGTCTGAAATGTTATAGGGTTTCCTGCTTGAGCAAAGGGTTGGACTGGAAGACCTCCAAGGTCCCTTCCAAGCCCTGTTATTCTATTAAGAAAACCTTCTGAAGATACAGATATCTTCCTCTCTGGTGTCTCAGATTACTGGTACTTTTCGGGCTAAACATACCCAACTTGGTCTCCGGACCCATCATCCTGTCTGTTGCCTTCCCCTGGCACTTCCCCTGGCATAAGGAGTCCTTAGGGAAAATGATCAGGGAGCAGATGGACTAGGGGTAGGTCAAGAGATGGCCTCCATATTTGTGGTCTTCTACAACAAAGTAAGAGGGACGCGGTGGCTCAGTGGGTTAGGACGCTGAGCTTGTTGATCAGAAGGTCGGCAGTTTGGCGCGTCGAATCCCGAGTGCCACGTAACAGAGTGAGCACCTGTTACTCGTCCCAGCTTCTGCCAACCTAGCAGTTTGAAAGCACGTAAAAATGCAAGTAGAAAAATAGAGACCACTCCGGTGGGAAGGTAACAGCGCTCCGTGCGCCTTTGGCGTCTAGTCATGCCGGCCACATGACCACGGAAACGTCCTCGGACAAGCGCTGGCTCTTCGGCTTTGAAACGGAGATGAGCACCGGCCCCTAGAGTTGGAAACGACTAGCACGCATGTGCGGGGGAACCTTTACCTTTACCTTTTACTACAACAAAGTATGGAGGAGAAGTCACTGGAAGAAAGCTGAGATGTAAATGTAAATGTAAAGCTGAGATGTAAATACCAAAACAGCCTTACTGTTAGTTTCAGTGAATGAGGCACTTAATACTGACAATCTCTTGGCTATTTGCTCCCTCCAAGCCCCCACCCTCTCCCCTTTTCCTTTCTGCTGAGAACAGAGCTGGGCATCCCATATTTTCTGCCAAGTGTCTATGGAGATCCTCAGTCCTTCAGGTCCTGGTAGTCCCAAAAGTGCTTTTTTCCCCCCAAAAGGCAACTGGACTTTGTTTTTCCCTGAAGAGGTTTCGCTTCTCATCCAAGAAGCTCCTTCCGTTCTTCACTCAGAACTGAAGAAGCTTCTTGGGCGAGAAGCAAAACCTCTTCAAGGAAAAACAAACAAAGTCCAGTTGCCTTTTGGAAAAAAGCACCTTTGGGATGTTCTGCTAAGGGGTCCTTAACCTGGTCCATGGTAGAAGAGGTTGCCAATATCCAGTAGTAATTCCAAACACCCAACGGTAATTCCACAGACATCGCCCCTTTGGTTATTTCCTATTCACAGAATGCAGATCCGTTGTGAACCTTCACACAGACTGAAAGGTGTCCCCACTGGTGGTGATGTGGCTGCGTAGAAGGATCGTTGATGTTTTTTTTTTGCTGGTGGGTCCCTTCAGAGGCCTTCTGGGAGCCAACCAAGGTTTTCCTTCCTAACCCCTTTCGTGAAATATTCTCTGCTTTTAACGACAAGGGAAGACATTTCCAATTTCTGCTACGGCACTGAGATTAAGAGTGTCTTCGTTGCCTTCTCAATGGGATTTAGGCTACCGTGCTGTTATTCCCAACCATCTGAAGCTTAGCCTATTAAATTGTATTTATTATAGCAGCGAACATCAATTATGGATCTGTGCACCTCAGAGCTTTATATTTATTCCCTCATGCTCACTTGGCCTCCCTCTATGCAAGAGGGAGATGTGCTAACCTATTTATTCCATTAGACTAACGATGCAGCCCTCTTATTCTCTTATTCCCAGTCTTACTGGGCCAAGCAGACGATCAAGTTGTTCTTAACGAGCTTTCTCAATAAGCCTGTGCTAAATGTTCTCAAAACCTCATCTCGGCTTGCAAAACAAGAAAGTGCCCTGAGAATGGGTCAGGGGAAATCTAAGTACTCAACTTACAACAGTTCACTTAGAGACTGCTCGAAGTGTCCGTGGCACTGAAAAAAAGTGATCATTTTTCATACTTATGACCGTTGCAGCATCCCCCTAGTCATGTGATCAAGCTTCAGGTGCTTGGCAACTGGTTCATATTTATGACAGTCGTAGGGTCCCCGGAGGGGTCACGAGATCCCCTTTTGTGACCTTCTGACAAGCACAGTCAATGGGGAAGCCAGATTCACTTAACAACCGTGTGACTAATTTAACAACCGCTGCGATCCACTTAACAACGGTGCCAAGGAAGCTTGCAAAGTGGGGCAAAACCCCACTTAACAACTGCCTTGTTGGTAACGGAAACGTTGGGCCCAATTGTGCGGTCGTAAATTGAGGACTGCCTGTGTAGGTCTTGCTCAACCTCTTCCTGATACATCCAATATATCTCAGGGCGCTTGCAGATGTTTTAAAACAGCAAGCCCCACACTCAGCTGCACTGATGACGTTACCTAGTTGGGTCACAAAATGTCTGCAAGCCAACAGCCGAGCTCGGAGAGCACCAACAACTCCACGCCAAATACAAATTAGCCTACGAGATTAACTTTTGCAAGGTGATCTGATTTTCTATGTAAAAAAAAAAAAAAAAAAGGACAGGCAAATTTCTTTCCGGAATTTTTGTTATTCGTAAAAGCACGGACAATGGTTTTGTACAGCCCAAAATTGAAGGCTGCCTCGTGAAACTGTAGTGAATCTTTTACCTATAATTTAAATCTTTTTTGCGCGGTTCCTCTACACCAGGGGTGTCAAACTCAATTCCATTGAGGGCCGCATCAGCATTGCGGTTGCCCTCAAGAGGCCGGGTGGGTGTGGCCAGGGTGGGCGTGGCCTACTGGGTGGGCGTGGCTAGAGTGCGTACGGCCTACTGGGTGGGCGTGGCCAGCTCTACATCGTTCGCATCAAGGGTGCCTATGGGGGGCCTGGGCAGGAGTGGGACAGATCTGGGGGTCTCTGGCAGAAGGAGGGTCTCTGGGCCAGGGCCAAGGCAGCGGGGGCCGTTCCCTCACTGTTTCCAGGATGGCTTCGCGGGCCCACATGAAACCACTTCACGGGCCGGATCTGGCCCCCGGGCCTTGTGTTTGACATGTCTGATCTATGACATCATTTCATTTCTTTTCTTTTAATCCATTTAACATTTTACTGTATTATAAAATACAAAATACAACCACCACCACCCCAAAACAGATAGTAGGGCCCAGTGGGGAAGGAAAAGGGGGAAAAAGCGAGGTGGAGGAGGGGAGAAAGTGGGGGGGGGGGAAGAGCATTGATTTCAGAGTTCCTCTGTTGCAGTAGAATAAAGCATTAACATTGAACCTCCCCTTTTTACTTTTCCAAAGTAGTATAAACTAGCTATGCCTATCACAACAAATCAATCTAATCAGTAAATCCCAAAGATCAAAGTTTCATTTTTTTCCCACCCCAAGCACAAAATCCAGAAGCAGCCTCCAAAGTAGAAACCAAAGTTTAGTTATATTCTTTCCTTTAATCGAAACGGTCAATTCAGCCCTCTCTGCCAACTCCATCAGCTTCTGCAGCCATTCGTGGATAGTAGGAATCGAAAAGTCCTTCCGTTTTTGTACATACGAAAACATCTTTTCTGATGTGTAGCGCCTAGGATCTGGCCCTAGCAGGAGTAGTTCAGGTGTCTGCAGCTCCTGAGCCCCAGAATTTTCTGGAACTACCGTCAAAATTTGCAAAGTTCCCTTGGATTATAGGAATCGGCCACTGTTTCTATGTGAGAGTGTTGAGGCCAACATGCTCTGCGTGTTGAACACAAAAGGCGCCTGTCACCCTCTGATCACCCTAGATTAAATGCGCGCCACGACAGGCCCCAAGCGGAGTGCCAACCAATTGTTGAATAACACAACGGGTACAAAAGAGTGCAATTATTTCCTTGTCTCTCAAAGCAGAAATTTGCCTGGAGGAAGTCTGTTTTTTGTCTTCGGGATTTGTGGATTCAAGTGTCTTCTCTTCCAGTGACTTGTGTCTCAAGCAGCAATTCTGCGCATGGCTAGGAACTGAATTTATGGGGCCCTCGGTGCTCTCTGAGCTTGGCTGTTTTCTGGCAGACATTTCATGACCCAACTAGGTAACATCACCAGTGCACCTTTGTGCTTTGACTTTTTTGCCCCAGTCATCCTTTGGATGCTCTATAGAAGACCAGGCAGAGTATAAACAAGAGGCAGTTTGCTATAGCAGTTAAGATGCTGGCCTAGAAACCAAGAGATCGTGAGTTCTAATCCCACTTTAGGAATGAAAGCCAGCTTTGGGCCAATCACCTGGAGACTGTGAATTCTAGTCCTGCCTTAGGAATGAAAGCCAGCTGGGTGACTTTGGGCCAATCACCAGGAGACTGTGAATTCTAGTCCCGCCTCAGGAATGAAAGCCGGCTGGGTGACTTTGGGCCAATCACCAGGAGACTGTGAATTCTAGTCCCGCCTCAGGAATGAAAGCCAGCTGGGTGACTTTGGGCCAATCACCAGGAGACTGTGAATTCTAGTCCCGCCTTAGGAATGAAAGCCAGCTGGGTGACTTTGGGCCAATCACCAGGAGACTGTGAATTCTAGTCCCGCCTTAGGAATGAAAGCCGGCTGGGTGACTTTGGGCCAATCACCAGGAGACTGTGAATTCTAGTCCTGCCTTAGGAATGAAAGCCAGCTGGGTGACTTTGGACTAATTACCAGTAGATGGTGAGTTTTAGTCCCGCCTTAGGCACGACTGGGTGACTTTGGGCCAGTCTCTCCCCCCTCTCCCTGTCTCCTCCCCCCCCCTCCCCGCCCTTGTCAACCCACCTCCCAGGATTGTTGTTGTGGGTAAAAAGAGGAAGAGGAAAGAGTTTTACAAAGGTTCACCAAGCTGAGTTACTTATACAATAATAAAGGCAGGGTTTTGAAAGAAGTCTAATAAACAAATATTGCTATTTGCTTAGTTTGCATTCAGAGGCGAAGCCCATGAATTTTTCACTTCCCTTCTTCGGTACGCTTCCCCCCCCCCCCCCCCCGCAACACCCCGTCCTCTTTTCTCCTGCCTGTGTTTTTCCCTCTTCCCCCTCCCCTGTCCATCCCCTTTCTCAGCTCAGCCATTAAATTGCTGACTTCATGATTTCCTGCCTTTGTGCCCCACACCCCTCTGTTCTCCAGGGACGGGCTCTCCAAACAGGTTCCGCCAGCTGCTGCTACTGCTACGTTACACTCTAGTTCAAACGCCTCCCGGTCGCCACAGCTGTGTGTTTTGAACTTGACTGATTACATGGGGAAGTCAACCGTGCTGATTCAACGTCTTCCCTTCCCCCCCCCTGCCTCCCAGCCTCTTTCTTATTAGAGAACAGCCAAGCCTGGCCCCTTCTGACCCCCTCCCAAAGTATCCCAGCTGTGGGGACAATCTCCATCTCTCCCCCACACACACTCCTCCCGTGATACCCCCTTCTTCCGGGACCAGGTTGCTAATCAAAGAGAAATAAAGGAGGGCTAGAGGGCCCGAAGCTTCTGATCTCTGCCATCTGAAGGCTTCTCTTCTCTGGAGGAGGATTGTCCTGAAGTTACACGAGTGGGGTTGAAAAGTTGCATGCCTCCATTTTTCAAATGCGCAATTTATTAGTAGTGGATCCGAGCGGATTGCTGTTTCCTTCTTCTTAGCAGTTTCTCTTCTCTCATGCTAGGATTGAAAGATACAAGGCAGAAGCTGAAAGCTGGTTTGGTGGAGAGTGGATGGGGCCACAGGCTTTGAGGGGGCTTAGCTTGGTTTGAGATCCAGTTTGATCTAGTAGTAAGGCACCAGGCTAGAAACCAAAGAGGCTGTGAGTTGTTGTGCCTCCTTAGGCATGAAAGCCAGTTGGGTGACTTTGGGCCAATCACCAGGAGACTGGGAGTTCTAGTCCTGCCTTAGCCATGCAAGTCAGCTGTGCCTTTCACCCCGCAAAGCCCCCACTGTCCTTTTGCAGTTCAGGTTACTCTACTATATTCTGCCGCACGCTAGCTGGGGAATTCTGTGGGTTCCAACCCAGCCATCGGAAAGTTGTGGAGATACACTGCTCTGCAATGCAGCTGGCCAATTCACAAGCACAGAAGCCTGCTTTTCCTTCGCCCAGTTGGTTGCCTGCCCCCTTTCATCCCAAGTTCTCTTTTCCATACGCTCTCCAAAGAGACCTACCTTTCTACTCTCTCAGAGGCAGGAAGAGGCACCAGAGAAAATGACAGGGCATCCCTCTTTTCAACCACCTGCAGTTCTTCATTTGCACTGTGGCGCTGGCAGCAATTCAAGGAAAGGTAGCCTGAGGAACGCAGTGGCTCAGTGGGTTAGGATGCTGAGCCTGTCGATCAGAAGGTCGGCAGTTTGGTGGGTCAAATCCCGAGTGCCGCGTAGCAGAATGAGCGCCTGTTACTCATCCCAGCTTCTGCCAACCTAGCAGTTCGAAAGCACGTAAAAATGCAAGTAGAAAAATAGGGACCACTCCGGTGGGAAGGTAACAGCGTTCTGTGTGCCTTTGGCATCTAGTCACGCCGGCCACAGGACCACGGAGACGTCCTCGGACAAGCGCTGGCTCTTCGGCTTTGAAACGGAGATGAGCACCGGCCCCTAGAGTCAGAAATGACTAGCACGCATGTGCAGGGGAACCTTTACCTTTACCTTTAGCCTGAGGAACACCTCTTGTTGCAAACCAAAACATCAAGAGGCCAAGAACATCCCCGTCGATGCCCCGATTTCGACCTTGAGGATTGCAGTCTGGGAACTTCTCCTTTCACAAATGCCACCCTACACCAAAGGTCAAGAACCTGATGGCCACAAGACTCATAATCCATTGCTTCTGATGGAGCCGGTCCAAAATATCTGGCGTGCGCCATCTTGTCAATCCTGCTGATGTCCATCAATCTGGAGACAACCCCAGGGAGTTTCTTTTTGAGTGGATGTGGAAAATGAGGACACTGTTAGGCATTTTTACTTTTATGGCTTTCAGCTTCTAGGGAACCATGAAAACATTATTGGCTCTGCTCTCTTCACAGCCCTTCAGCCTGAGCCGTTTTTGAGTGACAGACAGGTGCTCAAGGAATTTCCAGCTGTCTCGCTGCCTGGTGTACATCTCTGTTAATGTTTTTTGTCCGTGCAATCAATACAGAGGAGTTTTGAAGGAGAACATTTTAAGCATCTTGATTTCAACCTTCGTGGTTGTGTTAGGTGAGCAGCCTGAAGGATAAGAACCTTGAGCATCAAAACTTCGCAGTGGATTGGGTCTGTTTTAGTGGGCATAGAAAGTTGGTGACAACCTCCAGAGACCCTGAAACCAAAGACTTTTCTCTTGGGGCTGATGGATAAATAGATGGGGGGTGGGTTTGGGGAGGAAAACTATGGAATTTTGTTTTCGTATATGACAACTGCAATGAGATTATTACATGCGCAAAGGTGGCAAGATCCAGCTTCACCCACAATGGAGGAACAGATCGTAAAGATGATGGCCAAACTGATGGCCCAATTGATCACTTTATTTAGAGACAGGACATTATCTCAGTTCCAATTCAAACCTTTACTTTTTGAGTGAAACTGGAAAAAATATATGAAATTATGATACAGGGTTCTGATAATCGGAAGGAAAAAAAATAGATTGCAGAAAAAATATGAGTCATGCCGTAACTATAGAGTAAGGGGATAATCTGCATCTGCTGTGAAAGAAAATCGGAATTCACTCCTTTATATTTCTTTTCTCTTCTGCGCTTTTGCTTCCGTTCTTTTTTTATTTATTTCTTATTCTAAATATTAGCTCTTCTTGGTTTGCATCTTTTCATCTTAAACTTTTTAAAGTACAGGTTGTCCGCAACTTACAACGGTTCGTTTAGTGATCGTTCAATGTTACAACAGCACTGGAAAAAAGTGACTTATGACCGTTTTTCACACTTACGACCATTGCAGCGTCCCCAGGGTCATCTGATCAAAATTTAGATGCTTGGCAACTGCCTCATATTTATGACGGTTGCATTTTCCTGGGGTCGCGTGATCCCCTTTTGTGACCTCCTGACAAGCAAAGTCAATGGAGAAGCCAGTTTCACTTAACAACCGTGTTACTACCTTAAGGGCTTGCAGTGATTCCCTTAACAACTGTGGTGAGAAAGGCCATAAAATGGAGCAAAATTCACTTAACTGTCTCACTTGGCAACAGAAGCCTTGAGCTCAGTTGCGGTTGTGAGTCAAGGACTGCTTCTAAAGTTGTATCTAAAGGTAAGGTAAAGGTTCCCCCGCACATGCGTGCTAGTCGTTTCTGACTCTGGGGGCCGGTGCTCATCTCTTTTTCAAAGCCGAAGAGCCAGCGCTTGTCCGAGGACGTCTCCGTGGTCATGTGGCCGGCATGACTAGACGCCAAAGGCGCACGGAACGCTGTTACCTTCCCACCAGAGTGGTCCCTATTTTTCTACTTGCATTTTTACGTGCTTTCCAACTGCTAGGTTGGCAGAAGCTGGGACGAGTAACAGGCGCTCACTCTGTTACGCGGCACTCGGGATTCGACCCGGCAAACTGCCGACCTTCTGATCGACAAGCTCAGCGTCCTAACCCACTGAGCCACCGCGTCCCTTTTAAAGTTGTATCTAGCTAGATATAAAAAGAAAGCTCTTCATTCTGATCCATCCACCGTGCGAGCTCGGAAAAGCAAAGAGTTGTGCGTGCGTGCGTGTGTTTGTGAGCGAAATCACTTTGCATGTTTAAACAGGCTAACCAATTACAGATGGAGAGAGAGGCTTCAGAATATTCCACTGTAATTGGATTTCAGCTTTGTTTGTGGTTTTGGCATCTGCTTCCCCAGGCTATGAGATGGGAAAAAATAGAAAGAGAAAAGAAAGAAAGATTTTGTGGAAACGCTTTGGAACATTCTCCAGCCCCCTTCAAACGGATCCCAATTACCTGTTCGTAAAAAGAAAAGGGAATTTGCAAGTCGAAATACAGCTAAACGCTGTTCCTTTTCCTTTATTCCGTTTTGTGTTGTTTTTTTTTTAAAGAAAAGACAAAGAAATAATATCCCCTTCTTCTCCTTAAAAGTTTTTATTGTTGCACTAGTTCCTGTGTTAAGACTGTCTGTTCCCTGAAGCGTCCTTGTGCGATAATTACACAGGCTTGTTAATGGTGGTGAGTCAGGCTTTGTCAGTTTCAAATAACTGTAATTTCTCTCCCGAGCTCTGAATATTCTTTGCATCTTTAAAATATTCACATCACCAATTTTGTGTGTTGGGGTGCGGGGGGGGGGGCTACCAAGAGGCCGGAAGACACCTAAGGGGGCAAATTCTGGGTGAAACAACAGTTTAAAAAGAGAGAGAGAGAGAGAGGAAAGAGATGCATCTTCTAACCTGCAAAATTTAACCTTGAGACGTTGAGGTGCTTAATCTTGGGAGAGCTGAAGAAGCTTCTTGGGTGAGAAGCAAAATGTCTTCAAATTAAAACACAAAAGCCCAGTTGCCTCTTGAAAAAAGCAGCTTTGGGACAACCATGACCTGGATGATTGAGAACCTCCGTAGACACTTAGCTATGCGCTTTGGGATGAACACCCCTCGGATGGTGCGGGAGCATGAATGGATTTCCAGAAAACAAATGGCAGGCCACATGCATTTGCACTACTCAGATGACCCTGATGACCTTGAGGACACAGATCAACCTCCAAGTGGCCTCAACAGCCCTCCAAAAGAAGGCAAATGACCGGCTGTCTGCAAGGAGCATAAATCCTTCCATTCCGCACCATCCAGTCAGAGCTGAAAGAAGCTTCTCGGATGAGAAGCGAAACATCTTCAAAGAAAAGCAAGAAAGTCCATCTGCCTCCTGAAAAGACACCTTTGGGACTTGAGACGTTTCCTTGCTCATCCAAGCAACTCCATCCCTCAGAGCAAAATTAGTCAGGCAGAGAGTCAAGAGAGTTGCTGGAGTGTCCTTTTTTTTTATTGCCATGGTTCTTAAGCGAATCACTGCAGTTGTTAAATGAATCGTGTGGTTGTTAAGTCAATCCATCTTACCTCCTTGACTTTGCTCCTTGGAAGCCAACAACTTCCAGCCGGGTAACAATTACCGCCTTCCTCCAACGATTGAACAAGAGCAGGACAGCTCCTCTGTCCAATTTGTAGCAGGATTGTGTAGAAAGCTGTGTGAAAGAAGATTCGAACAACCTTTGGGAGACTTGGGGGACGTCGTGCTGAAGGACTTGCATTCTCTGATGTTTGTCAACCTTGAGTCGTTTCCCCTCTTTTGTCAATGCTTCAACCGGGGTTTTTGACTCAGAGTCAGCTACAGGTGATCTTCTCCTGACCTTTGCGTACAAATCATGTGGGATGCAACTGCTAGTTAATGCTTGTCTCCCAATGTACCATTTGCCCTCCAGAGGCATTGCCTAATCAGATGCCATCTATCTGGATGCTAAAACACACACACACACACACACACACGTGTGCTTTTCACAGGTATCTAAACAATTTCTCTCCCCTCCTGGACACCTACCCCCCCATCCGCATCGGATTGCATGTGCAAACGATGCCATTTAATTTGCTGCACTTTCTGGCTTCTGATGGAACCCACTTTCTTGGTTCTTTTGGCATCGCACAGATGTGTTTCCATCCTGCTCTTTGGCCCAACCCCCTTGATGAAAGTGGGGCAGAAGCCCTGGGACTTGCTCCAAAAATGCCCCCCTCCCAGAGATACAGAACTGGCTTCCTCCAAGTTCAAGGAAGTAGAGCACTCCTACTGTTTCACTGTTGTGTCCCAGATGCACCACCGTTGCCGGGACAAAAAGGGGCACTCTTAGCTTTGTTTTTGTTGTATGTGTGTGTGGGGGGGGAAGGTTTATTAAAGCAGGACTGAATACGGTGGCTCGTTGTCTGTTGTATCATACTTCACAATCTGCAATCCCTCTTGGTCCACTGGCTCCTGAATTGCAATTTTGAATGAGAAAAAAAACAAGGCGAGACAAAGTGCCCAGCCATATTCGCTGTATTGAATTAATTGACATCCATTTCCAGAGCATTTCTATTCAAATGAAATATAATGGTGGTGTGTGTGTGTGTGTGGGGAGTGTTTTCCCCTTGGCTGCACACATCTTCAGGACCAAATGCCACCCTGGGTTGGACACATTTGCATAAACCTATATTCCCTGTTTGTGCTTCCTAGGCTTTTAAACCAGCCTCCCTCTTCCTTTTTATCCTCCCATCAAATCTGCTAATTAGGCTAGGACGGGGAGTAGTTAGGGCTCACTTTTAACCTTGGTTCACTGCATGATTAATTGAAAAATGTATATTGCACGCAGTGAGGTTTCGCTTTAACAGACTAATTGGGAGGAAAGGTTCACCAACGCTAAAGACAGGTTTTCCTATAGACACCCGTCATGCTTCCCAGGTAGAACAAGACCAGGTGAGCTAATCCTAGAACATAGACTAATGGAGTTGGAAGGGAATTTGGAGGTCCAACTCTATAGTTCAACCCCCTGCTCGAGTAGGAGAACCTACACCATTTCAGACCATTGGCTGTCCAGTTTCTTCTTGAAAGCCTCCAGTGATGGGGCACCCACAACTTCTGAAGGCAAGCCGGTCCACTGCTTGATTGTTCTGACCATTAGGAAATTTCTCCTTAGTTCTAGGTCTCTTCTCTCCTTGATTAGTTTCCACCTGTTGCTTCTTGTCCAGCCTTCAAACTGACCCCCTTAAATACTGGAACACTGCTATCATGTCTCCTCTAGGCCTTCTTTTCACTAAACTAGACATACCCAAGGGACACGGTGGCTCAGTGGTTTAGGACGCTGAGCTTGTCGATCAGAAGGTCGGCAGTTTGGCGGGTTGAATCCCGAGTGGCGCGTAGCAGAGTGAGCGCCTGTTACTCGTCCCAGCTTCTGCCAACCTAGCAGTTCTAAAGCACGTAAAAATGCAAGTAGAAAAATAGGGACCACTCCGGTGGGAAGGTAACAGCGTTCCGTGCGCCTTTGGCGTCTAGTCATGCCGGCCACATGACCACGGAGACGTCCTCGGACAAGCTCTGGCTCTTCGGCTTTGAAACGGAGATGAGCACCGGCTCCTAGAGTCGGAAACAACTAGCACGCATGTGCGGGGGAACCTTTACCTTTACCTTTAGACATACCCAATTCCTCTTTTAGCCTCTAGCCCCCTAAACAGCTTGGTTGCTCTTCTCTCTACTCTTTCCAGAGTCTCAGCATCTTTTTTTTTTATTGTGGTGACCAAAACTGGGTGCAGTATTCCAAGTGTGGCCATACTAAGGCTTTGTAAAGCGTAACATCTGTACAATCCTATTTTACTGTAAGGCTACCTTAACAGAAGCTTGCAAGTCTGAAAGCACAAATCTCCCAGCATCTACTTTTACAGCCTGAGAAATTAGGGAGAATCTCCACTGAGCTTCTTTCTCTGCCTGTTATATAGCTACTGGCTATGTTGTCTCTTATTTGATTGTTCTCTAGGCATCTTTTCAGGTCTTCCTCACATACACAAATGATGACTTCTGACTACTGCATGGATGTGTTAAGCAGCCAGATTAACTCTGCCCACGGGCGTCCTAAACTTGGATGTTGTTTAAGATGAGGATCCACTTTGATAGTGCATTTTCATTTTTGCCTGTTGTTGTCTGGAAAGGCGTGGGTAGCCTGTGATGGATTAGCAAAATTAATCTCGGTTATGTCACGAGCACATTACACAAGGCTCAATTGAGATTGATGGATTCCCCCCCCTATTTATTATTTATTATTTCCTGCCACGTGCCACTAAATCGGAGCCCTCTTAATCTTGTAAAGCATTGGAGCTGCATGCGGCAGAACAGCTTACATATAAGGGTCAGCATTTCCATAATTAAACCAATTTTTCATGCTTCCTGGTTGCAGGGGCTTTAATTTATGCTGGACCAAAAAGAGTAGCAATATAAAGGGCTTGGCTTTGCCTCTGGAAGAGGACAGAAGACAAGCTAAAGTCATCAAGTTTTAGGAAAAAAACATTTATTTTTTTTCCTTAAATGAAGCTCCTTTGTGCAAATTAACCTTGATCGCGTTTGGATCTTTCAGACGTTAAACTGATGAGATTTACAACTTCAAATCCATTCAGAAAATTGCTCAGATCCAATTCAAATTTCAGAATAATTTTGGGATGGGTTGGGTGGGTGAGAGAAAGGGATCTGGGTTCCAGGTATGGGTGACTTTGGGCCAATCGCCATGAGACCATGAGTTCCAGTTCCACCTTAGGCATGAAAGCCAGCTGGATGACATTGGGCCAATCACTAGGAGATGGTGAGTTCTAATCCTGCCTTAGGCATGAAAGCCAACTGGATGACTTTGAACCAATCACTAGGAGATAGTGAGTTCTATTCCCATGTTAGACGTGAAAAACAGCTGGGTGACTTTAATCCAATCACCAGGAGACAGTGAGTTCTAGTTCCACCTTAGGCATGAAAGCCAACTGGGTGACTTTGGGCTAGTCACCAGGAGACGGTGAGTTCTAGTCCCTCCTTAGGGTATGAAAGCTGGCTTGGTGAATTTGAGCCAGTCCCTCCCACTCAGCCCAACCCATCTCACAGGGTTGTTGTTGTGGGGGAAATAGCAGGTAGAAGGAGTATTAGATACATTTGCTCCCTTGAGTTCTTTATCAAAATAATAAAGGCAAGCTTAAACAATCTAATAAAGGAAAGAAGTACTAGATCAAAGTAATCAGTCCATCAGCAGGAAAAATGGGCAGAACTCCTGACAACTACGGACCAACCACATATTGTGGGATGACCGTGTTGTTATTCTGCTTGTAAAGAACGGCAAGATTTCCAGGGAACGACTGATCTTCTAATTGAAGCCGCGTTGTTGTTTTTTTTAACTTGATTGATTTTTGTTGCCCCGCCTGAGACTTCACCAAGTACCACTTTAGCTTATCATTACTGAGCATTTATGCATCCCAAACGACCACGCAGTCTGTAGAATGATTTTTTGCATCCCGGCCACAGATTTGTAAAACAAATGTCTGTTGGAGGAGGAGGTGGGGGGGCGGAAAAGAGAGGAAGGAAGGAAGAAATTTTAACTTCTGGAGCTGAGTGCATAAGTTGGGATGAATAATTAATTGGATGACAATGCTTTCTTTTCTGCTAATGGGAATACCTACAAAGAGAGAACATGGTGGCAGACTTCATCCGAGGGAGTCACAGCTCTGAGCTCCCTTTTTGAGGATCCTCCAGCTATCCCAGCCCCTAAGGCAAAAAAATCAGGGGTTCTCCCCAGCATTTTTGACACATCTTTTCATGTTTACTCAGAAAGTCTCCCGCTCTTAATTATCCTGGGAACATCTGAGCAGGCATGGCCAATTAGATTGGCTGCACATCTCTACTCTGGCATCCAGTCACAAGGGTGTGAAGTGTCAGAATCAGGCTGACTTAGACACACACACACACACACACACACACAATGGTTTGAGATGTAGGGGACTGAAATGGAGCCATCCCCCCCTTTTTTTTTTGCAAGCAAAGCCTGTCTAGCTTCTTGCCCCATGCCATGCAGTATTGATGTGAATGCACTTCCTCGCAATGCACTTCCAAGATCCCATCCATTCTTAATTTGCAAGTGGGAATAACTGCTTAGCAGTGAGGAATTCTTTCTGGTTTGCTGCTTCAGCCAATTCCTTCTCAAACAAATCCCTGTTTTGTTCTGGTTTTTTGCCACAGAGCTTGTGCCAAGAGTTGGCAACGCACTGCCTGTTGTGGCTTAATTTGACAAGGAGCATCAGCTCTCAGGTGCTCAGACACACTTTAGATATTGGATATTGTTAAAGTTGTTAAAGCCTCTAACGCCAAGCGCTGGTGGCTGAACCACTTGAGGGCAACAGGGAGACTTTTTCCATAACTTCTTCCTAGGTCCCTAGGAGATCTTTGGTCAGGCAAGAAAAATCAGATCCACATGAGAGGAGTTCAACTAGCTACTTGACTGCTTATCCTTATTTTACAGGAATCTTCCCATACTGGCAGTTTGCAGCTGGACTAGACTAGATAAGGCAGAGGTCCCCAACCTTTTGGGCACCAGGGACCGGTTAAATGGAGAGAGAATTTTCCGCGGACCAGAGTGTGTGTGGTTTTGTGTGCTGCCTGCATCCCGCGGATGGGGCTTTGCTTGTTTGTGCTGCCCGGTTGCTGGCATGCTGGGGCCCTGTACCGGTCCACGGACCGGGGGTTGGGGACCCCTGAGATAAGGTATAGTAGCATTCAGAGGGGTTTAGACCATGGCCTCTTCTGCCTATGTAAAGATTCCAGACTAATTCCCTGCTTGACTCCTCCCTCTGGCTCAGCCACTCTCTAACACCTTCAGTCTTGCAAGAGAAGTACCTCGACTTAACAACCAGACCTGGGACCAAAATTTCCATTGCTAAGCAAGATGCTTGTTAAGCGGGTCTTTTCACGACCTATTCACGACCTTTTATTGCCACGTTAAGTGAAGTTGTCAAGTGAATTTTGTAGTCAGTAAGCGACTCCAGCTTCCCTCACTGATATACTTTGTGGGAAACCAGCTGGGAAGGATGCAAATGGCGACCCCACAACCCTGGGGTGTTGCAGTCGTGGTAAATGCGAACTGGTTGCCAAGTGCCTGAATTGGGATCACATGATCATCGGGGATGCTGCAACCATCGGAAGTGTGATTGTCCCTAGTACACTTTTTTTCAGTGCTGTTGCCATTTTTGAATGTTTGCTAAATGAACGGTTGTAAGTCAAGGACGGTTTGTATCCTGTTCCAAATTCCTAGAAGAAAGGAAGAAGTCCTCGAAGAGTTAGTTGTCTCCCTGCATCTCTACAGGTCATAGATTTCCCCACAACCCTGAAGGAGAAAACCTGAGAGAGTTGTGTTCTTTTTCTTCCCACCAAGGAATGAGTACACAGTAACAGGATTTCAGCAGTTAAAGGTCCAACTCACAAAGCCTTCCAACATTTCATCATTATCCTTCATTGGTTAACCCAAACAACCAAATTGCTAAGCATATGCCTGCTGTATCAGTGAGACTGTGATCAGATGCAGATTGTGTGCCATGTACAACTTGGAAACCCCCTGCTCATGAATACCAGCTCAGCTTCTTTCCTTTGGACCTGTCTAGAACCCGTTGGCGGTTATCAGAGCTTGACTGAGGAATGGGTCAAAGATAGTTCACCTCTAAGTAGGGTATCTAAGCAAGCTACTTAATATGATGCTCTGTCTCAGACACGTAGCAAAGCAGTCAAGCAAATCACAGAAAGCCAAGGTCTTATATTACTGTAGGAGTTCACCTCTAAGTCAGCACTTTTAATTCACCCTTCACACACACACACACACACACACACACACACACACACACACACACTTTTCCTGCACCTTTCAAAGACAGGACGACCATGAACCCTCACGAAATCGACATATCTGTGTTTTCTACAGTATTTCTTTAGTGAAGTTTCCAACTAGGTTATTTTTTTTAGCAACACCATCACCAGAGAAGAGGTTGGAGGTCATCCCTTCAAGAAAGAAAGGAGAGTGGCCTTGATTTGGCATTTTTGTGCATTGTGTTATGACATCAATTATACAAATACACACCAGAGGCCATTGGCTAGGGAGCTGATATCATCTCCACCTCCTTGAAATTTTAAGAGCTGGTTCAAGGTTAAGACCATCAGTAAGAAGGGGGTCAATTGCCTCACTTCTTAATAAAAGCTTAATGAATTCCTTAATAAAAGCTTGTAGACACACATCTACCTTATCTACAACTTAAGAATTTGGTCCAGCAGTGAAGGCACCCAGCTTGGAACCAGGGGACAATGAGTTCTAGTCCTGCCTTAGGCACAAAAACCAGCTGGGTAACTTTGGGCCAATCACCAGGAGATGGTGAGTTCTAGTGCTGACTTAGGTGATTTGAGCAAATCACCAGGAGATGGTGAGTTCTAGTCCTGCCTTAGGCAGGAAAGCCGGCAAGGACTCCACAGTTCAACCCTGAGATACAAATATAATTTTTTATTGGCATTCATTTGTCTTCTGACACCAGGTTTTTCTTGCAGCAAGCTGGAATGCAATTAATTGATGGCTTCACCCATCTCCAATTGCTTTAATGGACACATTGCATCAATCCATGGCTGTGGTCAACAGCTCTCATTGGCCTTGAAAAGGTTGCAAAGGAAGAGAGAGTGTTGTAGCCAGCCGAGGTCCAGTCTGAGAGGCAGGTGGGCTAGGATCTTGACAGCCCTTTTGTTCCTAATCAATGGGAAAGTACTTGGTTTCTTTTAATGGGGAAAAACCAGGAACTCCCTATGACCTGCTTGATGGGCTGTACGCAGCTGGGATTGCTTCGAGCCAAAAGATTGTTGACATTTCTCTCTGTCCTTTGTCAATAGATAATGGTTGACTTTGAACCAAACCACTGAGTCTTCACCAACACTTGTCTCTGGCCACGATGCAAATTTCTCCGACATCTGGGTAGAGGAGAAGAACAATCATCCTATTTTTTTTTTAAAAAAATTCCAATCGTTTTTCTGGAGAACAAATTTGGAAATCATGAGTCATCTGTCAAAGGCAGCTGTCTTGTGTTTGGAGCTGTCAGATTGTCTAGGGTTACCTATATGTGGAGTGCTAGCTCTGATTTATCTCCAGAGACGTATTTTGTTCTCCCAAATCGGCAGCAGTAGATCAAGGACAGCTACCCCCAAAATTAAAGACCCTGTGATTCTGAAACCAGAATAACAGAGTTGGAAGGCACCTTGGAGGTCTTCTAGTCCAACCCCCTGCTCAGGTAGGAGATTGTGTACCATTTCAGACAAATGGCTGACCAGTCTTTCCTTGAAATCCTGCAGTGAGGGAGCACCCACCAGTTCTGGAGGCAGGTCATTCCACTGGTTAATTGTTTCCACCGTCAGGAAATTTCTCCTTAGTTCTAGGTTAGATCTCTCTGATAAATTTCCATCCATTATTTTATCCTGCCCTCGGTTGATTTGGAGAGTAGGTTGACCCCCAATTCTTTGAGATAGCTCCTCAAATATTGAAAGACTGCTATCGTGTCACCCCAGTCCCTCTTGACAGCTTCCCATTTGCCCTCTTGCTTTGGGCTATTTGTTTATCCGTTGCCCATCCGTCTGGCCACACACAATACTCTGTAAAGTCAACCATACTGTTGCAAGCACGCTGAATGGTAATGCTGGTTTCTTGATTTTGGATGTTCAGTCGGTACCACGGGCAACGAAACCTGGCGAAACCCCCTTGCGTTGTGTCCCTCACTGTAACGTGCTTAATGAGGCCCTAATTTGATTCCATTTAGCCCAATTAGTTCAGTTTGATTTTATTTACTTCAGAGGTTTGATTAAACTTTGCTTAAAATGGAACTAATCAAAGGAGCAGTTGAACTTAGCTAAACAAGCAAACTAAGCGAATTAAGATTTAATCTGAAGCAGATGCCCCACTTCGACTCTTGTCCTGTTGGCAAGGAACTCCAAGGAGGAACAGGATTAGGAGAACAAAGACAGCCACAGCTGGAAGACCTGGTTCAAATTTGGCTGTGTCCACACAACACGTCAAGTTCGTTGCGGTTCAGTGTGTCATGGAAAGCAAGCCAGTGTGTCAGCATGTGGTTCATTTGAAATTCAGGCAAAATCCATGTCATTGGGTTAACTCAATAAGCTATTGAACCCAACCCTTGGTGAGCTGCCAAGTTGGAGTTATACCATATTCTGGGTTTCTTCAAGGATAGGGGAAGAAAAGAGGATGATCAAGTGATTTCTTTGAGAAAGAAACACTTGTGGGTTTGAATTTAGGGGCCAATAAAGGTTGCTGAAGGGACATGGTGGCTCAGCGGGTTAGGACGCTGAGCTTGTTGATCAGAAGGTCGGCAGTTTGGCGGGTCGAATCCCGAGTGCCGCGTAACAGAGCGAGCGCCTGTTACTCGTCCCAGCTTCTGCCAACCTAGCAGTTCGAAAGCACGTAAAAATGCAAGTAGAAAAATAGGGACCACTCCGGTGGGAAGGTAGCAGCGTTCCGTGCGCCTTTGGCGTCTAGTCATGCCGGCCACACGACCACGGAGACGTCCTTGGACAAGCGCTGGCTCTTCGGCTTTGAAACGGAGATGAGCACCGGCCCCTAGAGTCAGAAACGACTAGCACGCATGTGCGGGGGAACCTTTACCTTTAAAGGTTGCTGAATTTGGGTTCTATTCTGATTTTTTGCATGGCGTACCATGGCAACTTGCGTATTGATTTAAATATATCTTGCCTTTGTTATTTTTACAAATAACATATCAAATACACCTTGCCCCTCACCCTATTTTCCCTGCAAAAATAACCCTGTGAGGTGAGCTGGGCTGAGAAAGAATGACTGGCCCAAAGTCACCCAGCTGGCTTTCATGCCTAAGACAGGACTAGAACTCACCATTTCCTGGTAGTTGGCCCAGCAACCCAGCCGACTTTCATACCTAAAACGAGACTAGAACTCACTGTCTCCTGTTCATTGGCCCAAAGTCCCACAGCTGACTTTCATGCCCTAAGGCAGGACTAGAACTCAACATCTCCCGGTAATTGGCTCAAAGTCACCCAGCCAGTCGTCATGGTTGAGGCAGGACTAGAACTCACAGTCTCCTAGTGATTGGCCCCAAAGTCACCTAGCCGTCTTTCATGCCTAAGGAGACACTAGGACTCACAGTCTCCCAGTGATTGGCACAAAGTCACCCAGCCAGCTTCCATATCTAAGGCGGGACTAGAACTCCCAGTCCCCTGGTTCCTAGCTTGATGCCTTCACCACCAGTCCAAACTGCCTGATAGTTAAGAAATGCAGGGAAGAAGAACGTCCTTTGTATTGGTTCGCAGGTGGTCTATTCTGTTTCACATGTGCCAGAGTGGAAACGTGGTATAGAATTGAAAAAAGAGGGATCTCAGCTCACATTTTGCATGCTAGACCCAGGCAGAGCAGGATGTTTTGATTGGTGCCCTGAGTTATAACTGTCACAAACATAAAATATCCATTCCCAGACAGAGGAATAAATATATTGCTTTATTCTCTCTCTTTCTTTTGAGTGATTTGTTTTATCTCCAGGCAAATGTCATTTTCTGCCTCTTAGAAGCTTCCCCCCCTTCTTTTTTTTCCATATTGCTGCATTGAGTTGTTTGGTTTTGCTAAGGTCTGAAAGGAGATAAAATGAAATGCATCATTAAAAAAAGGCCCTTGAGATAATGGGGGGGGGAATGCATGACAGAATAAGGAAGGAAGCAGATGGTTAAGCGTTAAACTGCACTTGTTACTCCCACATCTGGCAAAATACAGCACCTGTACAAGTGCCAAAATACATCTGAAGAGCATTCTGATTTAAATAATATGTTTTTCATTTGAGAACAATTAACACCAATATTTGCATAGCGTGAAGTGTGGAACTCATCCACATTTTATGTCTGCAAAAAGAATGGGGACACCAGAGCCAGGGGTTTCTTCGTAATGAACATTGAGTGTCACCATGATGCTTTCATCTACCAAATCTTCTTTGAAGTGGAGGGTGTGTGTGTGTGTGTGTGGATGTGTGTGTTTGTGTATGGGTGCATAGCACTTTGCACTCAACCTACTAGTCTTTAAAGCAGTCGTATCTTTTTCCAGGATCGTGCACTTGCACTAGGTTTTGAAGCAAAGGTCAATCCTATTCAAGGGTTGCGGTCAACCATGTCTCCAGAGAAAAATGATTTTGGAATGACATTTGAAACTAGCTGTGAAGAATTAGAATTTGGAAGAGGGAGTGCTAGGTAGACCTCCTTGATCTCTTGGAGGAAAAGTGAGATATAAGTCAAATGAAGACAGAGACCAGATGACTATCTGTTGTGGTTACTGCTTTGGGTAGAGTTGCTCTAGGGGATTCCCAAGTCCTTCCGTTGTTTGGATGGATGATAGATAGATAGATAGATAGATAGATAGATAGATAGATAGATAGATAGATAGATAGATAGACAGACAGACAGACAGACAGACAGACAGACAGACAGACAGACAGACCACGGATGGATAGAAAGAGAAAACTATCAAGAAGATTAGATATATGATTGATAGATAGATAGATAGATAGATAGATAGATAGATAGATAGATAGATAGATAGATAGATAGACAGACAGACAGACAGACAGACAGACAGACAGACAGACAGACAGGGATAGAGATAGACAGACAGACCATGGATGGATAGACAAACTATCAAGAAGATTAGATGATAGATAGATAGATAGATAGATAGATAGATAGATAGATAGATAGATAGATAGACAGACAGACAGATAGACAGATAGACAGACAGACAGACAGAAAATAGATAGATAGATAGATAGATAGATAGATAGATAGACAGACAGACAGACAGACAGACAGACAGACAGACAGACCACGGATGGATAGAAAGAGAAAACTATCAAGAAGATTAGATATATGATAGATAGATAGATAGATAGATAGATAGATAGATAGACAGACAGACAGACAGACAGACAGACAGACAGACATGGATAGAGATAGACAGACAGACCATGGATGGATAGACAAACTATCAAGAAGATTAGATGATAGATAGATAGATAGATAGATAGATAGATAGATAGATAGATAGATAGATAGATAGATAGACAGACAGACAGACAGATAGACAGACAGACAGACAGAAAATAGATAGATAGATAGATAGATAGATAGATAGATAGATAGATAGATAGATAGATAGAATGAATGCAGGATTGCAGTCTGACTCTGCCCTCAGCGAGGAGTTCGATCCTGACCGGCTCAAGGTTGACACAGCCTTCCATCCTTCCAAGATCAGTAAAATGAGGACCCAGATTGTTGGGGGCAACAGGCTGACTCTGTAAACTGCTTAAGAGAGGGCTGTAAAGCACTGTGAAGTGGTCTATAACAGGGGCTCCCAATCCCCGGTCCATGGACAGGCACCAGTCCACAGCATGCCAGCAACCGGGCTGCACAAACAAGTGAAGCCCCATCTGTAGGATGCAGGCAGCATGCAAAACCACACCCCCTCTAGTTCCTTGAAAAACCTTTCTCCGTGGCACCGGTCCCTGGTGCCCAAAAGGTTAGGGGCCTCTGGTCATTAAGTCTAAGTGCTATTGCAATTTTTTTTACCCAGACCTGTGCTGCAAGTTTGGTTGTCTAGTTCATCTCCTGCAAAACTCATTACATTTGTGAATTTGAAAATGACAGTTGACTGAAGTGCATTCTCTCTCTCTCTCTCTCTCTCTCTCTCTCTCTCTCATGTCTGTTTCCCACCACCAATTTGTTTTTATTACAGTTTTCTTGCACGTAATACAGATGGCAGCTGTTTTCTTTAGGATGTTTGCTTAGTTTTAACAGAGTGTTTAGACAGACAAAGTGGTGTGCAGGGAGAAGAGAAAGCAATTTCCTTTTTGCCTTTCTTTTATTCTCCTGGCTTCATTAAACACTCTGCTGTCCTAATCCCCACTCCGTGCCTTAATAAATAGCTTTTTTTTAAACAAAAAACAAAAAAAACAAAAACAAAATTGTATCTTGACTTTAGATCTGTTAATATACTTGCGTTTTACAACAAATCTGGATTGACACATTGGGCATAGCTTGCGTAGAGAGCATTAATGGAATAATTTGAATAATTGGCTGGGTTCCCACCCCACTCTAAATCTTCACTTGTGATTTGCGCACACACACAGACACATGACGCCTGAGTTTAGACAACGGGTAACCCAAAGCAAAGAAACCGAATGGCTGATGGCTAAAAACACGATGTGTGAACCAAGCTTATGAAAAAGAATGGTTGAGATGGTTCACACTTCTGTCGGCTTTCTGATGGTGTTGCCAGATGGTTGAGATTTCCAGATATGAGCAAAACTTTTTTTTTTTATTGAAAAGTTTTAACATACATTTTATCTTTAACAATCCCCCCTCCCCCTCCCCTCCCCTCCCAAAACTTTGATTTGCTGATTAGTCACCCCTGGACTTAAAAAAAACCTCTAATCTGCAACCTGCACATGAGAATCCAGATCTGGTAATCTCCGAGAGGCAACTTGTGTTCCATTCCTCGTGCGACATGCATGGCCCTTTCTCAATAGCAGTAGTGTGTGTGTGTGTGTGTGTGTGTGTGTGTGTGTGTGTGTGTGTGTGTGTGTGTATGTTATAGTCCTGGCTTAGCCATGAAAGCCAGCTGGGTGACTTTGGGCCAATCACCAGGAGATGGTGAGTTCAAGTCCCGGCTTAACCCTGAAAGCCAGCTGGGTGACTTTGGGCCAATCACCAGGTGACTGGGAGTTATAGTCCTGGTTTAGCCATGAAAGCCAGCTTGGGTGACTTTGGGCCAATCACCAGGTGACTGGGAGTTATAGTCCTGCATCAGGCATGAAAACCAAGACATTGTCTCGGGGCAGCCCACCTCACAGGGTTGTCATTGGTGAAAAGAGGAGGAGAAAGATGTGTTGGATATGTTCATTGTCTTGAGCTATTTATAAAAAATAGTAAGGCCGTAAGCATAAGTAAACAGTAAAAACAAAAAAAATTGAATCACCGCAGTGCTTAATTGAATCCTGTGGACATTTTTCACCTTTTTTCTCTGCAAGGTTGAATCATCCTAAATCAAGGATTTGGGGCTGCCTCTCGTCTCTGCCTTGACTTCTCTTTAAACTACAAGGCAAAATACAGCTCTTATTTCCTCGAGCCCCAACCTGCGATTCTCTCCAAAAGCTCTAATTGAATTGGAGAGTTCGTGTGCCACAATAAACGGATCTAAATTAGCACTCTGAACTCGGCGGCACCTGGGTTTGCCAAAATAAAGGAATTTTGCTCCATGCTACACCACCAGGATTTCCTGAAAAAATCTGTCCGCCAAGACATCTTTTTTCCCCCCCTCCTCCTTCTCCCTTTCCTAATCTAGAATTACAGGCAGAGTTCCAACTTCAGAGTAAAAAGTGTAATTTCTTCAGTGAAGGGCAAAAAAAAAAAGAAAGAAAGAAAGAAAGAAAGAAAGAAAGAAAGAAAGAAAGAAAGAAAGAAAGAAAGAAAGAAAGAAAGAAAGAAAAGCCAGGGTTCACTGCACACTTTGAATTTTCTTTGCCTGGATTCGGGCTGGCCTTCTCTCTTTTTGGCTACGGAGGATATTTTGCAAGGAAGAAAACCACAGCAGGGAGCAGGCTGGCCAACTGGCACGGCCTTGCTCTGCTCTGCCCAGAAATGGATTTTTTCAGCTCTAACTCTGTTGGCCAACTTAAGCCTTCTGCTTCCTTCTACAAAGTAGAGCTAGAAGGATATGAATCAGTGACTTAAGCACCTCGGTGGCTGGCGTACTGAAAGGGGTCTCAAAGCCAACCGCGCTTGGAGAAGAATTGAGCCAACGCGATTCTATACAACAATTACGGACAACACGCTTCTCGATTTCAGCAATCCTCATCTCCCCAAACTCGCTAGGACAGAGAGTTTCTAAGCGTAAAGAAGGAGCAGATTATAAGCTGGCAGGTCGTTCAGCTCTTTTCCAAAAGAGAACTTCGGCGACCAAATAGCTGCAATTCTAGAAGCCTTTCGCTGGAATCGGTGCAAGAATCCAGCTCCCAGTTGAACAAAGGGGCGTTCCAAAGAATTCCTGCTTTCTGAATCTCTCCGTTCCTTGCTGTCCCGTGGTTGCTGTCTCAGCTGGCTTTCAGGGTTAAGCCGGGACTTGAACTCACCATCTCCTGGTGATTGGCCCAAAGTCACCCAGCTGGCTTTCATGGCTAAGCCAGGACTATAACTCCCAGTCACCTGGTGATTGGCCCAAAGTCACCCAACTGGCTTTCATGGTTAAGGCAGGACTCCCAGTCACCTAAAGTCACCCAGCCGGCTATCGTGGCTAAGTCGGGACTTGAACTCATGACCTCTTGCTTTCTAGCCTGGTGCCTTCACCACTAGACCAAAGTGGGCCTCCAGGTTTTTTTAAGAACAGCGGTAAAAATAGTCATAATTAGTTGGGGCCGGTCACGTGATGGCTTTGCTTTACAACCGCACTTACGATGGAAATCCAATTCCAGTTGTACGTTGAGGACTACCTGTCATTTAAAACAACAACACGCCTTCCAAGCTGTTCAGTAACAGAGGGAATCAATGCGTGTGTGTGTGTGTGTGTGTGTGTGTATCAGTGTCTTCCTTTCTCTGTCTGCAGCTCTTGCAAATGTAATAAAGAGCTGGAGGGCTGCTACAATGAAGTAAGTGGTTCCTGGGTGACCTGTGGGAATCTCCCTCTTGGCTTCTTCTGTTGATGGGAGTTTGCATTGAATAGTAATGAATATATTATTCATTGCCACCCACCAGGGAGAGCATTGTGGCACTCCGCGCATAGATCTGTAACAACAATATTGCCAGTGAAGAAATGGAAAGCAAGCAAGAGAGAGAAAGAGAGAGAGAGAGAGAGAGAGAGAGAGAAGGAGGAAGGGAGACACGGAAGCTGTTTAACAAGATTGAGGAGCTCGATAACAGCTCCTTCAGGGGAAAAAAAATGTGAGATACATTTCAAACAGGGAGAGAGAAATCTCAGCTCGCCCCTTTGGGGAAGTGATGCATGAAACTCTGTTGGTGGAAAGCTGGTTCTTTCTCTCGCTCTCTTTCAAGAGTTGTCTTGGAAGGCCAGGCGACACTCTTGAGTCCCGTAGCCCTCCAAGCTGGCCAGAGGTGGCTTTGGGGCGAGCCCATGAGGATGGATCCAATAGGTGGGTTGGAAAAAGGTGAAGGGCAAGAGGGAGTTTTCACCCATCTAGAAGTTAATGAGCAAAGCCAAACTTGCTTAACGACCATGTGGCGGATAGAATATTTGTAGCTCAGGGTTCAAGGAGGAAGATTGTGGGGTCCTTGGTGCTCTCTTGAGCTTGGTGGTTTTCTGGCAGACGTTTCATGACCCAACTAGGTAACGTCATCAGGAGGAGGAGGAGGCAGACTGGGGGGGGGGTCTTTGCTGCTCTCTGAGCTTGGTTGTTTTGCTTGCTGATGTTTCATTACCCAAACTAGGTAGCATCAGTGCTAGAAGGGAGGAGGGTTTGCAGGGAGGAGGAGGAGGACCAAGAGGTCCTTGATGTACTCTGAGCTTGGTTGCGTTCCAGCAGACGTTTCATTACCCAACTAGGTAACATCATTAGCTCTAGAGGGGAGTAAGGTTTACAGAGGAGATGGGGAGGAGGAGGAGGAGGAGGCCTGGGAGGTCCCTGGTGCTCCCTGAGTTTGGTTATTTCCTTGCAGACGTTTCACGACCCAACTAGGGAACATCATCAGAGCTTGAAAGGGATGGGCTTTGTAGAATACTTGTAGCTCAGGGTGGGAAGTGAGGGGTCCTTGGGGCGCTCTGAGCTTGGTGGTTTTCTTGCAGACCCAACTAGGTAACAGTATCAGTGCTAGAAAGGAGGAAGGTTTTCAGACAGAAAGAGGAGGAGGAGGAGGAGGAGAATTGTGGTTCCTTAGTGTTCCCTGACCTTTGTGGTTTTCTTACAGACATTTCATTACCAAATTAGGTAACATCATCAGTGCACTGATGATGTTACCTAGTTTGGTAATGAAATGTCTGCAAAACCACCCTCCAAACTCAGACAGCACCAAGGAGCCCACAGACCATGTGATGCCCTGATTCCTTTAACATCCGTGGCAAAAAAAAATAAATAAAAGGTGATATAATCAAGTCTGATTCACTTAACCAACCCTGTAAATTGTAAGTCACCTGTATTAAGAAAAGTGTGGCAGAGAAGAATGGCTCGGAAGGGGACACCTAAGCTCACGTAGACCTTCTCCACTATTCCAGCCTGAAAAATGAGTCAAAACCAACTCGGGAGTTTCGTCCTGCTGGGTGCCACTCACTGAATCCCATTCCCCGAAGCTTCTCGGTGGCACACCTCCCAGAGGAAAATGGCAGACAGTAATTGGTGGCTGTTTCCTTTCCATCTGGGGTCATGAGAGGTGAGAGTCTGACATTATCTTGTCAAAACCTGCAAGTCCTAAGTCAGGGGTAGGCAACCTTGGCTCTTTTATGACTTGTGGACTTCAACTCCCAGAATTCCTGAGCCAGCCATGCTGGCTCAGGAATTCTGGGAGTTGAAGTCCACGAGTCATAAAAGAGCCAAGGTTGCCTACCCCTACCCTAAGTTAAAAGCAGATGTTGATTGCATGCTGCTGCTGCTATGTGCATTGCAAATAGATCTTCAGAGCTTCACGTGGAACATCTGGAATCTTTGCCTCAAGCTTCTCTCCCTTCAAGGGTTGAGCAGCTGCAAGCATGAATTGATGTCTTTGCAGGCACGAAACCATGCATTTGGCCTCAAAGGTGCAATTTACCTGGTTTCTACTCCTCTTCCATTTACCCTCTAGACAAAACTTTTTTTTCCCCTGTCCTCATGGCCAACAAGAATATTTGGAAGGTGACGACGATATTGATGTTTGTGGATAACAAGGGGCAAAGATCTGGCATGGAATGGTGACAAAACTCAACATGTTTATGATATCTTGGCTGGGATGGGCCTCATGACTCAAGCCTATAAATATTTCTCAACCTGCATTTTTACCGTGTGACAATCTTCCCTTATCTGAAGATCAGTAAGTGAGCATCCACAGGCTGTTGCCAAAGAGGAAACTATTATTGTTTGTTTATTCTATGTACATTTATGCCAGCATAATACAGCAGAGGCTGGGCCAAAATTCTGGTCTTCTAATAGGAGACCATTCCATCTTCAGTTCTAAATACATTTCTTGAATTTCAGGTGACAGAAGTCCTGTTCTTTTAGTTTTAAAGTTGTTGTTTTTTTATTCTGATGGAGAGAGAGAGAGAGAGAGAGAGAGAGAGAGAGAGAGAGAGAGAGAGAGAGAACAAAAAAAAATCAGGTTTACCTTTGAAAAAAATCTTGATGTAAAGTCCCACATTCCCTTGAAGGTTTTGAAGTCAACATTTCTTAACGAACCATAGCATAATTAACTCTGGGTGATGTTTTTTCAGCCACACTGAATTATTCCAGCAGCCAGGTTAAACATGCCTCAAATTGAAATTCTATCCCTTCTCATTACATAGATCTAATCAATAATATTAATTGGGAAAACAGGAGGATCTCTTTATTAATTGAACTGGATAGGTATGCTTTTGAACTACAAGGCAACAAAGTGATTAAGCTTGGTTTATAGTTGGGTGCCCAGGATTTCTGGTGTTTCCGGTCTCACATCCCAAATCTGGCTGCCTAAAAGCTATTAATTCCAAAAGATGGGAAGTTGGCAGTCTTTCCTGAAGAATTTTAGGAATGTGGTTTGGAAATGTGTTAATTCAGCCTGGTGAGGATCACAGCTGAATTTTCAGATCACTGAACGTGGCAGTGAAACTGGGAGGGAAATGAAAAAAAAGATGAAAACTATTCCTAAACAACATCTACCTACCGTTCCAAAGAGACAATCAAAAGGCTGAAAAAGACCGAAACACCTCCTTGTCAGCAACCAACACCCAGATGAGCAGAGATTACCACCAGGATTAATGCTAAATTGACAATCCAGAAGCAAATAATACCCCAATCGAGGAACTACCAACTCAGACAAACATACAGTAAACAACGGCCTAATCAAGGAGAACCACCCACCCACCAATATTGATGCTTGATATTGATAAACAGAGAGCAAAGCTCACTCCTTTCTAGCACTGATGATGGTACCGTGTTGGGTAATGAAATGTCTGCAAGAAAACCAAGTTTCGAGAGCACCAAGGACCCTACAGTCCTCCTCCTCCTCCTCCTCCTCCTCCTCCTCCTCCTCCTCCTCCTCTCTACAAATCCCACACCCTTTTAGCACTGCTGATGTTACCAAGTTGGGTAACATCTGCAAGAAAACAACCAAACACAGAGAACATCAAGGACCCCTCATTTCAAATATTCTTTTCTATTTCAAGTGAACTCAGCCACCATCCTGTATCAGACTTGGGGGGAACCCCCCCCCCCACAGGCGAATAATGTCACTGCCTTTTATGATTCTTTCTCTCTCTGTGTATGTTTGTGTGCGCGCGCGGGGTGGGAAACACATTTTGCCCTGGTATGATTAAAAAATGCTACCCTTGAGTCAACTCTTGTAGGAAGTTATTATCCCAGCATGATGGTTCATCCTTGCCTCTGGTGATGCATTAGAAGGAGAAAACCTTTCTCCGGGAGAAACATGAGAAAGAAAAGCAGATCTGTAGCGGTGAGCGGTGGCTCAGTGGGTTAGGACACTGAGCTTGTCGATCAGAAGGTCGGCAGTTTGGTGGATCAAATCCCGAGTGCCGCGTAGCAGAGTGAGCGCCTGTTACTCGTCCCAGCTTCTGCCAACCTAGCAGTTCGAAAGCACGTAAAAATGCAAGTAGAAAAATAGAGACCACTCCGGTGGGAAGGTAACAGCGTTCCGTGCTAGTCATGCCGGCCACATGACCACGGAGACGTCCTCGGACAAGCGCCGGCTCTTCGGCTTTGAAACGGAGATGAGCACCGGCCCCTAGAGTCGGAAACGACTAGCACGCATGTGCGGGGGAACCTTTACCGTTTACCTAGCACATCCTGATGATCTACCCAAGCTTTCCTTTGCTCAGATTTGTTGCTTGTTTGTCGGTCCTACCACCAAGGTTGAAACTGTGGGCTTAAAAGGAACATTTGTTTCTTGGTGTCCATCTTTATTTAGAGTTTACTTTAAAATCTTTCAGGCCTAAAGAGGAAGCTTAAAAGCTTTTGCCATGCCTGGCCTTACAGAAGAGGCTTAATTCTTTTCGAAAAACAGCTCTGCTATAGGCATCTGCCCGCCTAACCAAAGCCAAACCTCGACAAGTCCTTAATTTGGAATGTTTTACACGGTGACAAATGGAACTCCTCCTTACCTGTGACATCTGGAATGAAATGGATATGATCAAATATCCTATACCTTGAATGGCTTGGCTGTTAAAAAACAACAACATTTCCATATTATTCCAGAGCAGCAATCAATTTAGAGTCATATGTGTGTGTATATCTATATGCCTGAGTGTGTGTGTGTGTGTGTGTGTGTGTGTGTGTGTGTGTTTACTAGCCTAACTCTCAGTCAGGTTTGGGAAAACTCAAATAGGTTGCAATCTGCCAAAGTACTCAGAAAAGATTAAAGGCAGACTAAAAATACATCCATCAGCTTGTTATGGATGCTTTCCAGGCAAATTGAAAAGAGAGCTGTCACTACAATGCAAAACAAATTCAGATGAAGGATACCCAGACACAGAAATGCACGCAGACACGTGTTGTGAAGCCCTTGATGCTGTATCAGCTAGCCACTAAGCACCCTAGAGTTGAACTGAAAGGATGTTGAGATTCTAGAAAGAGTACAGAGAAGAGCAGCAAAGATGATTAGGGGACTGGAGGCTAAAACCTATGAGGAACGGTTGCAGGAATTGGGTATGTCTACTCTAATGAAGAGGAGGATGAGGGATGATGTGACAGTAATCTTCCAATATTTGAGGGGCTGCCACAAGGGGTCAACTTGAAGACTGGACAAGAAGCAATGGATGGAAACTAATCAAGGAGAGAAGCAACCTAGAATTAAGGAGAAATTTCCTGACCGTTAGAACAATTAGCCAGTGGAACAACCTGCCTCCAGAAGCTGGGAAGGCTCCAACACTGGAAGTTTTTAAGAAGAGACCGGACAACCATTTGTCTGAAATGATATAGGGCTTTCTGCCTGAGCAGGGGGTTGGACTAGATGACCTCGAAGGTCCCTTCCAACTCGGTCATCCTGTTGTTATTCTGAGCTAAATATATTCTCTTCTACTGGTACCTATAATCCTCAAGTTGCGATCACAATTGGAACAAACATTTCTGTTGCTAAGCAAAGCCAGTGAGTCTCACCTGATTTCCGGACCTTTTAGCCCTAGTTGTTAGGTGAATCACAACAGTTGTTAAATGAATTGTGCAGTCATTAAGCGAATCCGGCTTCCCCCATTGACTTTGCTTGTTGGAAGCTGGCAGGGAAGGTCACAAACGGTGCTCACATGACCCTGGGATGCTGCAGCCATTGCAAATACATGCTGGTTGCCAAGCACCCAAATTTCGATCATGTTGGGGTGTCGCAATTGTTGTAAATGTGGGTAACCAGTTGTACAGTAGGTCACTTTTTCCAGTTCCGTTATAACTTCAAACAATCACTAAAAATGAATAACTGTAGGTCAAGGACTACCTGCAAGCATACTTAACGTACATATTCATGCAGATGAAATGGTTACTCAGAGTAATTGCCATCCAGATGGCCTGGTTAATTCTCATTCCCGCTGCATCTTTGAAAAGTGCAACAGTTCACACCCAGCACTTGATTTTTAGGGATCAAGATACTGAAACCTTGCTAGAATAAAGAAAAGAAGAAAAAAAAACTGGGCCACAGAGGGTAGATAAATTATGGCAGGGGTCTTCAAACTCGGCCCTTTTATGACTCATGGACTTCAACTCCCAGAATTCCTCAGCCAGGCATGGTGGCTGAGGAATTCTGGGAGTTGAAGTCCATGAGTCATAAAAGGGCTGAGTTTGAAGACCCCTGAATTATGGTGTCTCCTACTTGAGCAAGGGGGTTGGACTAGAAGACCTCCAAGGTCCCTTCCATGCTACTTAAGGAACAATCAGATGTGGGGAAGCCACAGCTGCCTAACAGGCAGGGAAAGAAACTCAGAAAGAAGGCCCCCCCACCCCAAATTGCCAGGCTGTAAAAAAAAGAGACAGTGGGAGATTTGTACTTTCAGACTTGCAAGATTCTGTCAAGGTATCCTTACAAGAAAGTAGATTTAGCCTATCGAGTCTTGTTTTCTGTCTGATTTTCCCAGATGAACTGATGCTCTTTCGGCTGAATCTGCCGCTGTTCTCCTCTTCCTTCAGTTTTTTTTAATAAAACAGCGTCTAAATTAGCACAATTGTCACATTGGCTTCCTTCCTATATTCTGTACTGATTTCCCCCCCCTCCCCATTTAAAGTAGAAATCCATTTGTATCCACTATGCTCACAGACCTCTGTCTAAGGAGATTCTCAGTTCTCCAGACCATGGTTGTCCCAAAGGTGCTTATTTATTTATTTATTTATTTATTTATTTATTTTATTTTATTTTATTTTATTTTATTTTATTATTTTATTTTATTTTATTTTATTTTATTTTATTTTATTTTATTTTATTTTATTTTATTATTATTTTATTTTATTTTATTTTATTTTATTTATATACCGCCCTTCTCCCGAAGGACTCAGGGCGGTGTACAGGGCAACAAAAATAAGAATACAGGATACAACATTTAAAGTTAAATGATTGTGCCCAATGTAGTAAGTTAGTTAAAAATAATGTTAAAACCCCAAACCCATCAGACCAGGCCGGCTTGTTCGAATAGATGAAGTTTTTAGATCACGCTGGAAGGAGTGAAGGTCGGGGGCCATCCGGATTTCAGCTGGTAAGCGGTTCCAAAGGATTGGTGCGCCCACCGAGAATG
The DNA here is from genome assembly GCF_947247035.1 of Vipera ursinii. NCBI lineage: Eukaryota > Metazoa > Chordata > Lepidosauria > Squamata > Viperidae > Vipera > Vipera ursinii. The sequence goes on from NC_139527.1 coordinate 7,207,023, forward strand.
CTCTCCCCCTGGGGGTCACCAGCCGACATTCTCTGACCGGTGGTACCCTGAGGAGGCCCTCTCTGTGGGAACATACAGGACGGAGGGAGGTTGACGCCGGCAGTAGGTGCTCCCGTAGGTGCACCTGGACCATCTGGTTTTTCTTTGAAGATGTTTCACTTTTCTTCCAAGAAGCTTCTTCAGCTCTGACTGGATGGTGGGGAATGGAAGGATCTATATCAGGGATCTTCAAACTCGGCCCTCTTATGACTTGTGAACTTCAACTCCCAGAATTCCTCAGCCATAGCATGCCTGGCTGAGGAATTCTGGGAGTTGAAGTCCACAAGTCATAAAAGGGCCAAGTTTGAAGACCCCTGATTTATATTCTTTGCAAACCGCTGGCCATTTGCCTTCTTTTAGAGAGCTGTTGAGGCCACTTGGAAGTTTATCTGTGTCCTCAGGGTCACCTGAGTGCTGCAAATTGGTGTGGAGCCTTCTTGGAACTGCTGAAAGGACCGTGTTGTAGACTGGAGATAGATGATATCGTATCGTCTTCAAAGAAAAACAGGAAAGTCCATGAAAAAATGAACCTTTGGGATTTTACAGACCTGTGAACTTCAGAAGCTGGAAGCCCTCCCTATTATTTCGGAAATGACATTTTAAGGGTCTTCTCTTTGATGGTTCCACTGGTTTTCCAATGTGTCCCCTGCTTTGTGGCCGGCCATGGGAAAGATTTTGAAAACCCATCTTTCTTTAAGGCTGTCATTTTTGGTGATGCGCAGGACCCTTCTGAATAACTCTTTGCCTTTTGCAGCTCTTGTAATGTTTTTGCTAGCCCCATTTATTTCCCTCCTTTTGGAAGGAAGTGCTCCAATGCATAAATAAGCTTTTCTCTCTCCCCCATTGCCCTCCTCATCTTGGGAAACTAAGATAATAACCTATCCCTGCTGATTAAACTGACATGGGTGTCAGTTATGAAAGACCTGGCTCATCAGATAACAGCCAGACAGATGTTTCGAGGATTTCCTGTATAAATAATTCAATAGATGGATTAGTATAAATCCATAATAAGTACATTGCTGGGTGAGCTGTAGATATGGGAATGGAAGGGAGGGAGGGAGGGAGGGAGGAAGGGAGGGAAGGAAGGAAGGAAGGAAGGAAGGAAGGAAGGAAGGAAGGAAGGAAGGAAGGAAGAAAGAAAGGAAGGGGGGGGAAACTCTTGTTTTTGCGGTTAGATTTGTTCTTTTCAGCTCTCTTCCAAAGACGATTAGGAACAGCACATAGATTTGATTGTACAGCGCTTGGTGCTTCATGCTTTTGAGAAGGCTTTGGTTTTCAAGTCCACCCCCTCAAATTCACATGTCAAAGGCGTCAGTGAAATGAACATGATTTCCTCGATCATGGTTAACTTCTCTGGGTTCAGAGTTGCACTAGGAAGTAAAATGTCTGGAACGATTTGGTTTCCTTCTCCCCTTCCTCCTGGTACCTCGTGCTACATAAAACTTTGCACGTGTCAAGGGAAGGTGAAGCAGATGGAGAGATGTCTTCTTTCATTCTATCCCTTTTGTAGCATTAGCGCTGGGATCTAAGGACCATTTTGAAGTTATTTTTATCTCTCTCTTGCCCTCCCAATGTGCCTCTTGGCACTTTGGGATTATATGTTTGCTTTTCAATTTCGATGATGTGCAGCAGGGAAGTTGCAAAAATAACAACAGTTGCAGCAGCCCGAAAGGTATATTTAAAAAAAACCCCAAAAAACAGAGAGAGAACTAAATGGCTTTGTTTAATTTTTAATTTGTTCTGGATCACATAAAAGTGTATTTAATCTTCTCTCCGGGTAAAGGAGAAGTTTGTTCTCCTGATGAAGGGGAGAAGAGACGGAGGAAAGGGTGATGGAAGGGTTTTTAATTAAGTTTTAAAAGAAGAGTGCCATCGAGGGAGCAATTATTAAATTTTATTCTTTCTCAAGTGGCATGTATTGCCAAGGAAATATAGCACACCCATTTCCAAAGCCTGTCTCTGGGGGAACCCAAAGAATTTAAATAGAGAAAGGGGGGGTGGGGGAAATGACAGGATCCACGTCTGTTTCCATGGAACTCTCCTAAGGATTAAGGGTTGTGTTTGTGTGCAAAATGCTCTTGTGATGATTGCTCTTCTTTTTCAATAGCGTTGATGCATGACATCAGCTGTTTGATTAACAGCTCAGAAACCCTCCTTCAAAAACATGGATGCAAGGCTGGAGAATCTCCATTGGCAGTCAGAAGGAGACTGAATTTGATTTAATTTAGTGGTCTTGGGCCAGGTTATTTGATGGGCCAAATCCTGTACATTGCCCTGGTAATCCCTTACCATTTCTTGTCATTATCTAGAGAAGCTCCATGTCAGGGGTGAAGAATCAGGACTGCAGATTAAGTTCCAATTAAGATGATTTATTGCTCATGGTTATACATCAGAATCTAGGCAACTAAAGTCCAGTGTTGTACTGAATTGGTGCTAGATAAGCATCAACAGAATTCAAGAAGAATTGGACCAGACTATTTGTGGCTACAAAAGGACTCCCGGCTGATTCATAACATCGACCTTTAGAGGCAACGATTCATTGACCTATCTCAGGACATGCAAGAACCCAGACGTTCCTTTGCTAGCCAGGTTCCCTTTTTGGAATGGAATGGATGGGATGGGATGGGATGGGATGGGAAGGGAAGGGAAGGGAAGAGAAGAGAAGAGAAGAGAAGAGAAGAGAAGAGAAGAGAAGAGAAGAGAAGAGAAGAGAAGAGAAGAGAAAGGAAGGGAAAGGAAAGGAAGGGGAGGAGTGAAGAGAAACAGAAGAGAAGAAAATGAGAAGAGAAACAGAAGAAAAGAGAAGAAGAAGAACAAGAGAGGAGAAGAGGAGAAAAACAAGAGAAGAACAGAAGAAAAACAGAAAAGAATAAAAAAGAGGAGAAAAAAGAAGAGAGAAGAAGAAGAGAGAACAGAAGAAAAAAGAGGAGAGGAGAGGAGAAGAGAGAAGAGAAGAGAAGAGAAGAGAAGAGAAGAGAAGAGAAAGGAAGGGAAAGGAAAGGAAGGGGAGGAGTGAAGAGAAACAGAAGAGAAGAAAACGAAAAGAGAAACAGAAGAAGAGAAGAGTAGAAGAAGAACAAGAGAAGAGGAGAAAAACAAGAGAAGAACAGAAGAAAAACAGAAAAGAATAAAAAAGAGGAGAAAAAAGAAGAAGAGAGAAGAAGAAGAGAGAACAGAAGAAAGGAGAGGAGAAGAGAAGAGAGAAGAGAAGAGAAGAGAAGAGAAAAGAGAAGAGAAGAGAGAAGAGAAAAGAAGAGAAGAGAGAAGAGAAGAGAAGAGAAGAGTTGGAAGGGACCTTGGAGGTCTTCTAGTGTCCACCCCCCCTGCTCAAGCAGGAAACCCTATACCATTTCAGACAAATCTCTTCTTAAAACCTCCAGAGTTGGAGCATTGACATGGTTGACCCCCTCTTCTATGTGGCAACCCCTGAGATGTTGGAAGACTGCTATCACGCACCCCTAGTCTTTGTTTTCATGAGACTAGACATACCCAATTCCAGCAGCCCTCCTTGATATGTTTTAGCCTCCAATCCCCCCCATCATCTTTGTTGCTCTTCTCTGCCCTCTTTGTAGAGTCTCAACATCTTTTTTACATCGAGGCAACTAAAACTAGGTGAATATTTTCCCCTAATAGCTTTTTTTTAAAAAAAGGGTGGTAAACCTGAGATGGTGAGTGTGGTAGCTGACCCATAACTCATTTTCATTCTCTTCTTGGTGATGTCACAAGGAGCCTCCCCATGGCATAGCTGATCATTAAAGCAGCATGTAACATCTGGTTATTGTTCGTTTAGTTTATTAGCTATTGGTGGAGAAGAGAGGCCAGCGCATTAATGGCAAAAGCTCAGAGGGTATATATTTGGTCGTGTCTCACCCTTAAACGGCTCCCATTTATGTGCAAATATGAGCATATGACACCCATAGATAATTAGGTTGCAAATGACTTGGTGAAGTAATTGCACGGTTCCCCTTCCTTACCCAAAGCTTGAAAGTAATTTCAGGTTTTTATAATTACAGAGCAAGTGGACTGTAATAATTTCCAAATGTTCGGGGCTGTTTTTTTGTTTTTTTAAAGCAGCAACGGCAGCAACCACCAGCATCACCACACACATCCACTCTGTCTCTTGCCCAAGAAGGACCTGTGGTTATTGACGATAATGGATTTTCATGACATTGTATTCTTGATGTTTGAGTGGAAAAGTTTAACAAGAATTTCTCCTAGCTGTTAGGAAAACGGATTCACACAACAAAGAATCATAGGGGTGGAAGGGACCTAGAAGCAGTGGTGGGATTCAGCTGGATCACACCACTTCGGCAGAACCGGTAGCTAATTTTTTGTTGCCCAGGCCCAGAATGGACTTCCGGAAGCGTCATCCACACACAGAACCGGTTGTTCACATATTTGAACCCCACCACTGTCTAGATTAGGTCTTCTAGTCCAACCCCCTGCTCAAGCAGGAGACCTTATACCATCCTGGACAAATGGATGTCCAGTCTCTTTTTGAAAACGTCCTGTGATGGACTACCCATAAATTCCGGAGGTTCCACTGATGAATTGTTCGCACTGTCAGAAAATTCCTCCTTAGTTCCAGGTTGCTTCTCTCCTCAATTAGTTTCCATCCATTGCTTCTTGTCCCGCCTTCGGGTGCTTTGGAGAACAGGTTGACCCCTCTTCTCTGTGAGAACCTCCTCAAATAATTAGAAGACTGTTATCATGACACTCCTACTCCTTGTCTTTGTTAGACTAGACCAGAGGTAGGCAACCTTGGCTCTTTTATGACTTGGACTTCGAGTCCCAGAATTCCTGAGCCAGTTGAAGTCCACGAGTCATAAAAGAGCCAAGGTTGCCTACCCCTGGACTAGACATACATATTTCCCTCAATCATTCATTGTAGCCTCCAGGCCTCTTCTCCTCTTTCTTGGTCTTCTCTGATACTAGTCTTTTTCTCTTCTAAAGGTAAAGTTAAAGGTTCCCCCGCACACGCGTGCTAGTCGTTTCCGACTCTTGGGGCCGGTGCTCATCTCCGTTTCAAAGCCGAAGAGCCAGCGCTTGTCCGAGGACGTCTCCGTGGTCATGTGGCTGGCATGACTAGACGCCAAAGGCGCACGGAACGCTGTTACCTTCCCACCGGAGTGGTCCCTGTTTTTCTACTTGCATTTTTACGTGCTTTCAAACTGCTAGGTTGGCAGAAGCTGGGACGAGTAACAGGCGCTCACTCTGCTATGCGCCACTCGGGATTCGACCCGCCAAACTGCCGACTTTCTGATCGACAAGCTTGTACAGGAAAATTCTTAGAAATAAAGCTTGTACTCTGTGATTTGCCAGCTTCTCACCTTTTCCATTTTTAAGACATGTTGTTAAAAAGTCATATGATCTGTAGAAAACCTAGCCAGCATCAATGCAGATGTCTTGAAGGTTTAGTTTAGTTTAGTTTATTAATATTTCTATACCGCTCTTCTCCCGAAGGACTCAGGGCGGTGCACAGGGCAAGAATAAAATACAAAATTACAAATATTAAAAGAAGATTAAATAAATGCCCATTAAAACAATTAATACACTGCATTTATTAAAACCCCAAAAATACAACAATAAAAATACAAAAATAAAAACCCCACCAATTCATTTAGTGACCATTTGAAGTCACAAGAGCACTGGAAAAAGTGACTTACAACCGTTTTTCACACCCACGACCGTTGCAGCCTCCCCGTGGTCCTGTGATCAAAATTCAGATGCCTGGCCACTGACTCATAGTTAGGATGGTCGCAGTGTCCTGGGATCATGTGATTTCCCACCCCCCCTTTTGCGACCTTTGGACGAGCAAAGTCAGTGGGGAAGCCAGGTTAACCTAACGGCTGTGTGACTAACTTCACAACCGCTCTGATTCCCAGTTAACAACTGTGGCAAGAAAAGTCATAAAATGGGGGTAAAATTCACTTAGCCAATGTCTCACTGTGGTCGTAAGTTGAGAACCATTTTGTATAACTTTGCTTTGCTTTAGCGCAGGGGTCCTCAACCCCCGGTCTGTGGACTGGTGCCAGGCCACGGCATGCCAGCAATCGGTCCGCACAAACAAGCAAAGCCCCATCCGCAGGATGCAGGCAGCACACACCCTCCGGTCCGTGGAAAATCCTCTCTCCATGGAACCGGTGATCCCCGGTGGCCAAAAGGTTGGCGACCTCCGCTTTTGCGCCTTCCATTTCTTTTTTCTTCCTTGCCTCCTTCCTTTCCCCGCCGTCTCCCTGCTCCAGCTTCTTCAGAAATTGCCTGGAGGCAAAACTCATGTTCACCTCGGAGCCAAGGGAGACGTCAGCCCTTAAGAACTAATGGGAAGAGGGAATTTGTGGAGGAAAAGCAAGCGAGAGAGAAAGAGAGAGAAAGAGAGACTCCAGCTTAGCTCCGCTCTGACTAATTTCTGCAGGGACTCGGAGCAGGCTACCAAATGTCAGAACCGATTAAGAGCTAACCTCTGGAGTATATTAGGAGTTGCTGCAGCCGAAGAATGACTGACACCTCTATTCATAAAAGCACCAATCAAACATCAGACAGCAACAGCCACGGGTCTCGGTGTGTCTCTTGGTGCTTCGTTGCGTGGTGACAATTGGATTGCCCAAGAGATGCCTTCTGAAAGTATGTTCTCTCGAATATTAAAAGAACATGATGGCTCCGTCTGTCACTTATCTTAACGTGGGAAGAGATGAAGAACTCAGTGTTGACGGGACTGCTAAATTGCGCCAAATATTCCCTGGGCATGCCTGGGACAGAGAAGACACAAACAGATGCCTCTAATCCTTCCTGTGATCCATGCTTGAGAAGCAGTACAGGAAGCAGTACAGGAAATGAAAGCAGGACAAGAAGCAACGGATGGAAACTAGTCAAGGAGAGAAGCAACCTGGAACTAAGGAGAAACTTCCTGACAGTGAGAACAATTAACCGGTGGAACCACCTGCCTCCAGAGGTGGTGAATGCTCCAACACTGGAAGTTTTTAAGAAGAGATTGGACAGCCGTTTGTCTGAAATGGTATAGGGTTTCCTGCCTGAGCAGGGGGTTGGACTAGAAGACCTCCAAGGTCCCTTCCAACTTAAACGGGAATCTCATCCCGAGCTGGCCAGCAGATGAAGAAGCGCAGCTGTTCGAAGGACCGCTCTTAATTCGACTCTCCTAAGTCCCAGCTGCTCCTTAGCCAAGGAGATCAAAAACCGCTGCCGCTTCATAAATGTTGCCGAGGTGGGAGAAATAGGCACAGGTAGTCTTCGGCCATTAGAACCGTAATGTTCTAAAGGTTGTTCAGTACGTTGCCCCCGATTTAATGACCTTTTCTGAGAGTGCAAATCTCTGCAGTTAAGTGAATCACGTGGCCATTCAGGAAATCTGGCTGCTCTCATTGACTTTGCTTGTTAGAAACCAGTTGGGAAGGCTGCAAATACGTGAAGGCGTGATCCCAGGGCAGTGTAACCCTTCTAAATACCAGCCAATTGCCAAGCACATGAATGTTGATTACGGCAGGGGTCCCCGATTATTGATCCATAGACCGGCACCGGTCCACGACATGCCAGCAACCGGGCCACGCAAACAAGTGAAGCCCCATCTGGGGGATGCATGCAAAACCTCACCCCTCCACAGAACCGGTCCCTGGTGCCCAAAAGGTTGGGGGCCTCTGGATTATGGGACCGTGGAGGATGCTGTAAATGTGAACACCAGCTGTAAGTCACTTTTCCCCACCCCCGTGCTATTGTAACTTTGAAATGGAACGAGAAGAACATGGAGAACTCTACAAGGTCCCTAGTCAACTTTGAAGATGGAGTCTTCTTCAAGGTATAGGCTATTGAGTACTCTGTTATGGATGAGGACTATCTAGTCAAATTCCAGGCAAGGTTTGCAATGGAAGGATGCAACTAAACTACAGCACCCTGAAAAGATTATCACTATGTTTTGGGTTAAATAATTCTCCCTGTTGACATCACCCTCTCTCTTTTTGGGGAAGTTGGTTATTCTTAGAATATGTAGTATTCTAATGTAAAGTTGAAGTTTGCTTCCTTGCAGTATATAATGCTTCCTCCTCCTCCTCCTCCTCCTCCTCGTTCTTCTTCTTCTTCTTCTTCTTCTTCTTCTTCTTCTTCTTCTTCTTCTTCTTCTTCTTCTTCTTCATCTCCTCCTCCTCCTCTTCTTCTTCATCTCCTCCTCCTCCTCTTCTTCTTCATCTCCTCCTCCTCCTCCTCTTCTTCTTCATCTTCTTCATCTCCTCCTCCTACTCCTCTTCTTATTATTCTTCTTCATCTCCTCCTCCTCTTCTTCTTCTTCATCATCTCCTCCTCCTCTTCTTCATCTCCTCCTCTTCCTCCTCTTCTTCTTCATCTCCTCCTCCTCTTCTTCTTCATCTCCTCCTCCTCCTCTTCCTCCTCCTCTTCTTCTTCATCTCCTCCTCTTCTTCATCTTCTTCTTCTTCTTCTTCTTCTTCTTCTTCTTCTTCTTCTTCTTCTTATTATTATTATTATTATTATTATTATTATTATTATTATTATTATTATTATTATTATTATTAAATACTCCACTTAACAAGTCGTTTAGTGACCATTCAAAGGTGCAACAGTGTTGTCCCAAAGCTGTTTGTTCAAAAGGCAACCGGGCTTTTTTTTCCCCTTGAAGACATTTCAATTCTCATCCAAGAAGCTTCTTCAGTTCTGAACTGAAGTCACTGAACTGAAGCGCCATTCTGGGAAGCAAGCTTTTCCACTTATTAATTGTTCTCATTGTTAGGAAATACCTCCTTAGTTCCAGGTTGGACCTCCCTCTGGGGAGCTTCCACCCATTGCTTCTTGTCCTGCCTTCGGGTGCTTTGGAGAATAAATCAACCCCCTCTGTGACAACCCTTCCAATATTGGAAGACAGCTATCCTGTCTCTGCTGAGCCTTCCCTTCATTAGGCTAAGCATACCTAGTTCCCTTAACCGTTCATCATACGATTTAGCCCTCAGTGGCTCAGTGGGTTGGGACGCTGAACTTGTCGATCAGGAGGTCGGCAGTTTGGCGGGTCAAATCCCGAGTGCCACATAACAGAGTGAGTGCCTGTTACTCGTCCCAGCTTCTGCCCACCTAGCAGTTCGAAAGCACGTAAAAAGGCAAGTAGAAAAATAGGGTCCACTACGGTGGGAAGGTAACAGCGTTCCGTGCGCCTTTGGCATCTAGTCATGCCGGCCACATGACCACGGAGACGTCCTTGGACAAGCACTGGCTCTTCGGCTTTGAAACGGAGATGAGCACCGGCCCTTAGAGTCGGAAACGACTACCACGCATGTGCGGGGGAACTTTTACCTTTACCTTTACCTAGTTCCCTTAACCATTCATCATACGATTTAGCCTCCAGACACCTGATCACCTTGAGCCATGGTGGCACAGTGGTTAGAATGCAGTACTGCAGGCTCCTTCTGCTGACTGCCAGCTGTCTGCAGTTTGACAGTTCGATTCTCAGCGTCTCAGTGTTGACTCAGCCTTCTGTCCTTCCGAGGTCAGTAAAATGAGGACCCAGACTGTTGGGCGGAGGGGCGATAGGCTGACTCTATAAACCGCTTAGAGAAGCAGTATATAAGTCTTAAGTACTATTGCTACTGCTATTGACTCAGCCTTCCATCCTTCCGAGCTCGGTAAAAGGAGGACCCAGATTGTTGGGGGTCAACATGCTGACTCTGTAAACCGCTTAGAGAGGGCTGTAAAGCACTGTGAAGCGGTATACAAGTCTAAGAGCTATTGATATTGCTATCTTTGCGACTCTTCTCTGCACTCTTTCTAGGGCCTCGGCGTCTTTTTCCCCCCATTCCTTTTGCTACTGCCTGCAAGGAAAGAATCAAATTGTATGGTGTGGGTTGTTGCTTCCCGACTGACCCAGGGGAGGCAGGCAGGCCTTAGATTATCTGGATTAGAGAGCTGTGGATGATTTTGGACAGCTGCGTTTATCTAAATCAGGGACCCCTAGCAGGGGAAGAGTGTTTGCATATGTGATTAAGAACGTAAAAAGAAAAATGGGGTCAGCCCTTGAGTTTGCTGGAGTACAGTTGCATTCCAGGCCTCCTTCCTCACATTCTCTTCTCCCCCTCCCTCCCTCCCTCACCATAACCACATGTGGTCAAGTGAGGAACAGATGGTGGGTCAGTGTTTCCATGTCCATCCCTTCTGTTGAAAGTGCAGGTGGAAAAGGGGATCTACGGAAGAGGGAAAAAGATCTGAAGGGAAGGGAGGTTTCAATCACAGATTCCAGCAGAGCCTGAGAGAACTGGAGAAAGAAAACAAGAGATTCTTGTAAAGAGTTCGCCTTCACGGTTAGTCGTTTCAGCAGGAAAAATACCACAGAGGGTCCTCAACTTATGACAATTCATTCAGGGACCGCTCAGAGTTACAAAGGCACTGGAAAAAAGCGACTTAGCACCATTTTTTTCCTCACTCTTACGACCGCTGCAGCATCCCCGTGGTCACATGATTTTATATTTGGAGGCTTGTCAGTTGGTTCACGTTCATGACGGACGCCGTGTCCCCCGGGGTCATGGCATCCCCTTTTGCGAACCTTCCGACAAGCACGGTCAAAGGGGGAAGCCAGATTCGCTTAGTAACCATGTTATACTGACTTAACAACTGCCAGGATTCACTTAACAATTGTGGCCAGAAAGGTCGTAAAATGGGGCAAAACTTATTGCATAACAATCTTGCTCAGCAACAGAAATTTTGGGCTTGGTTGTCATCACAAATCGAAGTTTGCGCGTAACTTATGACCAGTCATTTAGCGAGATTTAGATTTATGAATCGTCGGGAGTGTTGGTTTAAAAGGTCCGCAACTTTTCTGATTTCAGAAGGGGAGCACCAGATGCAGACCCATCTGTGTGCATTGCTTTACTATAAAGGTAAAAGGTAAAGGTTCCCCTGCACATGCGTGCTAGTCGTTTCCAACTCTAGGGGCCAGTGCTCATCTCTGTTTCAAAGCCGAAGAGCCAGTGCTTGTCCGAGGACGTCTCCGTGGTCCTGTGGCCGGCATGACTAGATGCCAAAGGCGCATGGAACACTGTTACCTTCCCACCGGAGTGGTCCCTATTTTTCTACTTGCATTTTTACGTGCTTTCGAACTGCTAGGTTGGCAGAAGCTGGGACGTGTAACAGGCGCTCACTCTGCTACGCGGCACTCGGGATTCGACCCGCCAAACTGCCAACCTTCCGATCGACAAGCTCAGCGTCCTAACCGACTGAGCCACCGTGTCCCTTCCTTTAATATATCTAGTTATAAAGAAAGGGTTGTCCCGCTTATGCCCATTCCACCATCTCTTTAGGAGAGCATCCAACCCCAATAACATTGAATAGAAGGAGAGTTGATCTGAAAATGCAAAGTTGGGCTGAGTTAACTCTTGGGCAGAAATCCCCAGGCTGATTCAGGAATTTTTTAAAAACTCCCCAGAAGAAAGCAATGAGAAACCACTTTTGAATCATTGCCCAAAAGTCCCCAACAACCCTACCCAAGGCATTACATTTGATTTGGAAATTGTACTTGTAATTCTGACTTTTGGAAAGGAAAGGAAAGGAAAGAGGGAGGGGGGAACGAATGAGGAAAGGAAGGAAGGAAAGAAGGAAGGAAGAAAGAAAGGAAAGAAAGAAAGAAAGAAAGAAAGAAAGAAAGAAAAGAAAAAGGGAAAGGCAAGGAGAACAGTGTGCAATTTTTAAAAAGAAAGGGAAGGGTAGGAATGAATGGGGAAGGGAAGGAAAGGAAAAAGAAAGGAAAGGAAAAGGGGAAGGGTACGAATGAGGAAAGGAAGGAAGAAAGGAAAGAAAGAGAAAGAAAGAAAGAAAAAGAGAGAAAGGCAAGGAGAACAAACTGTATTTTTTTGAAAAAGAGGGAAGGGAAGGGAAGGAAAAGGAAAGAGAAGGAAAAGGGAGGGGGACGAATGAGGAAAGGAAGGAAGGAAGAAAAAGAAAGAAAAAGAAAGAAAGAAAAGAAAGAAAGAAGAAAGAAAGATAGAAAGAAAGAAAGAAAGAGAAAGAAAGAAAGAAAGAAAGAAAGAAAGAAAGAAAGAAAGAAAGAAAGAAAGAAAGAAAGAAAGAAAAGTTGCTTAAATTCTCAAAGTGCATCTTTTCGCCCAACATTGTAGTTTCACAGCAGAAATTGTGTATATGTATTCTCTGAGGATCTTTGGGGGATTATATTTTGCTTTACCTATTTTTTATTATTATTTTGGGCCCCTATATTAGTTCCCTCCTAGCTTAGGTGACAATCTTTCTTGCCTTGACAGAACACTTCTCGCTTCAAGATGAATCATTCCTCCAGCGAGGAGTTTATTTTCCCCCCGCCTGTCATTTAAAATCTCGCTGTGACATTTTCTGCTCCGCAGTTTTCTGCGGTGGCTGCATTTCTTGCACAACAGGCTGTAATTGAAATGGCTCCTAACTAGGGGCGAACGGAACGTTTTGAATATGAACCGCTTCAGATTTGAAGCACGTCGTCCTGAGACGGAAACAGCTGTTTTGCATTCACACGGCAGGGTTTTCACCGCTGTCGATAAATTTTGAAAGCGATCTCAAAACCTTTCCAGCAGGATCAGAACGGCTGGCTTCGGATGCGGTGCATAGGTAGTCCTCATTTAGCGACCACGTTTGCAACCGGCATCTCGGTTATAAAATGAAGCGATTGTTAAGTGAGACGACCACGGGGCTTAAGGCCTTACTTCAGTTTTTCTTTGCTTTACAGACACGTTTACAGGTCATAAATGTGAGGACTGGTCATCAAGTTCTTTTTTTCACCACCACTGTCACTCTGAATGGTCATTAAATGAGGCAGTTGCTAAACAAGGACTGTTTATCTGATGATCTGATATAAAATTAGGTTTTTGAGTAACGCACCCTTATCTCTAAGAACATATTATAAATGAAGTTTATTTATGATCTGAGACCAAATTTTCATACAATACACAATATGACAGGACATAAATATATAAAGACAGAATATTAATGTTATAGCTACTGTATCTTGGCTTGAGGGAAGTTAGTCAGATCCTATTTAAACCCCGAATCTCCCTAGAGCTGATATGCCCGAAACTTTCCAGCTCCTCAACCCCTTCATGAAGTTTCAAATTCTTCACCCTCTCCCAAATATTTATGATATGGAAACAATTCAATAAATACTGCATTGATCCTTTAATGCTACTATTTTAGTAATTTAATACTAGTAACAACAATAATAATGGAGAGGCCCATCAACTGTTACAGGGTCAATATCGACCACTTTGAAGACTAGCACCCTGGAGTCATCCTGAAGGAACAAACTTCTGTAAGATTTTTAGACATCTCCAAAGAATTCTGACAAAAAGAACAAAAAAAAGGAGGAATATTTGTCTGGGGTGACATGTTCCTGTGTAATAACAGAATAACAGAGCTGGAAGGGACCTTGGAGGTCTTCTAGTCCAACCCCGTGCTCAATCAGGAAACCCTATAACCTTTCAGACAAATGGCTGTCCAATCTCTTCTCCAGTAATGGAGCACCCATAACTTCTGGTGGCAAGCTGTTCCACTGGTTGATTGTCCTCGCTGTCTGGAAGTTTCTCTTTAATTCCAGGTTGCTTCTCTCCTTGATTAGTTTCCACCCATTGTTTCTTGTCCTGCCTTCAGGTCTGTTTCCATGGACCTTCCTTAAGGATCAAGGGTTTGGGTGGTGTGTGTGTGTGTCTGTGTGTGTCTCTCTCTGTGTGTAAAATGATCTTGTAGTGATTGTTCTTTTCCAATAGCAGTGATGCACAACATCAGCTGTTTGATGGGCAGGCTAGAAACCCTCTTTCAAAAACAAGACTGCAAGGGTAGAGAAACTGCACTGTTGGAGCCAGGAGGAGGCTGAATTTGGTGGTCTGGACCAGCTTATTTGAAAATACCAGATCCTGTACCTTGCCCTGGTAACAGGATACCGTTTGTTGTCATTATCTGGAGAAGCTCCATGTCAGGGGTGAAGAATCAGGACTACAAGTTAAGTTTCTGTCTGTTGCTTGACAAGGGACAATGAGGGATGGAAATTGATCAAGGAAAGATTCAACCTAGAAGTTAGGAGAAATTTTCCGTCAGCGAGAACAATCAACCCGTGGAACAGCTTGCCACCAGAGGTTGTGGGTGCTTCATCACTGGAGCCTTTCAAGAAGAGACTGGGCAGAAATGGATCGATTGACACTGAAAATGTAAGAGAAAGAAGATTCAGTTTATTTTAGAACATGGGATGCCTTTTATCATTGGCTAGAGAAACGAGGTAGAGAGAAAGGAACTTAATATGTATTAGTAAGTCAAATGTTGGAACCCAGACAATATGTTGCTGATAAAATATTAAGCACTTGTGATTATAAAAGATTTATATATATAGTCTCTTCTTTGTGGTAGCCCCTCCAACATTGGAAGACTGCTATCACCCCTAAACCTTCTTTGATGCCATCGCAACCTGCATTTGAGGACACCTACAATTTTGGAAAGGGACGCGGTGGCTCAGTGGGTTAGGATGCTGAGCTTGTCGATCAGAAGGTCGGCAGTTTGGTGGGTCGAATCCCGAGTGCCGCGTAACAGAGTGAGCGCCTGTTACTCGTCCCAGCTTCTGCCAACCTAGCAGTTCGAAAGCACGTAAAAAATGCAAGTAGAAAAATAGGGACCACTCCGGTGGGAAGGTAACAGCGTTCCGTGCGCCTTTGGCGTCTAGTCATGCCGGCCACATGACCACGGAGACGTCCTCGGACAAGCGCTGGCTCTTCGGCTTTGAAACGGAGATAAGCACCGGCCCCTAGAGTTGGAAACAACTAGCACTTTTACCTTTACCTTTACCCTACAATTTTGGAAGACCATGTGTTCATGCTTCTTCTCCAGCACCATAGACCTAAGGCTGTCAACTTGCAAATCTCCCATTCAGCTATTTACTGCTCAATTCCCAGATTGTCTTTTGCAGCTTGCTACCTCAGTCAAGCAGGACTGCCAAAATTTCCCATTTGAATGGGATTCCTGTCTCCGATTGATAATTGAACTGAATACATGCACGTGTGTCTACCCATCTGCTTAACACGGTCCACGTTCGTTCGTTGGCTTTTAATCCCTACAAATTGCTTTGCGCTCCAGAGCTTTTGTTCCCCGTGTCAAGCCGTTAAAAGATGACAACGTGGAGATCAGTTTCTTAAGCGGCCGCCGTACCATCATATCAAGGCAATGGGGAAAGGCAACGTTGTTTTCTTGACAAAGGCCACACAAAAAAAAAGACACGAGGGAAGTGAAAAGGGCCTCATTAAACTCTGCTGATTTTAATTAATTGGTCCTTCAGCTTTACTTTTGTGGAAGCAGCTCACAGCCTTAAGCTTTACCACGATTAATTACAAAAGAAGAGCAAATCACAATAATTAGTTTAGCCTCTGGTGCTTGCTTGGCCTCTGACCTAAAATGTGTGGGCTTCTCTGCTGCAAAGGAAGTAGAGGAGGAGGAGGAGGAGGAGGAAGAGGTGGAGGATAAAGAAGAGAAGAAGAAAGAGGACCACGAAGAGGAGGAGGAAGAGAAGAAGAAGGAGGAGAAGGAAGAGGCGGAGAAGAAAGAAGACAAGAAGAAAGGATTATGAAGAGGAGGAAGAAGAGGAAGAAGAGGAGAAGAAAGAGGATCACAAAGAGGAAGAGAAGAAGGAGGAGAAGGAAGAGGTGGAGGAGAAAGAAGAGAAGAAAGGATTACGAAGAGGAGGAGGGAGAAGAGGAGGAGGAAAAAGAAGATTAGAAGAAGAAAGAGGATCACAGAGAGGAGGAAGAAGAGGAGGAGGAGGATCAGGAGGAGGAGGAAGGGTGGAGAAAGAAGAGAAGAAGAAAGAGGATCACGAGAAGGAGGAAGAGAAGAAGAAGGAGGAGAAGGAAGAGGCGGAGAAGAAAGAAGAGAAGAAAGGATTACGAAGAGGAGGAAGAAGAGGAGAAGAAAGGATTACAAAGAGGAAGAGAAGAAGGAGGAGGTGGAGGAGAAAGAAGAGAAGAAAGGATTATGAAGAGGAGGAGGGAGAAGAGGAGGAGGAGAAAGAAGATTAGAAGAAGAAAGGATCACAGAGAGGAGGAAGAAGAGGAGGAGGAGGAGGAGGAGGATCAGGAGGAGGAGGAAGGAAGAGGAGGAGAAAGAAGAGAAGAAGAAAGAGGATCACGAGAAGGAGGAAGAGAAGAAGGAGGAGGAGAAGGAAGAGGCGGAGAAGAAAGAAGACAAGAAGAAAGGATTACGAAGAGGAGGAAGAAGAGGAGAAGAAAGGATTACAAAGAGGAAGAGAAGAAGGAGAAGGAAGAGGTGGAGGAGAAAGAAGAGAAGAAAGGATTACAAAGAGGAGGAGGGAGAAGAGGAGGAGGAGAAAGAAGATTAGAAGAAGAAAGAGGATCACAGAGAGGAGGAAGAAGAGGAGGAGGAAGGAAGAGGAGGAGAAAGAAGAGGAGAGGAGAAGAATGCAGAAAAGAGCAACAAAGTCGAGAAGGGGACTGGAGGCTAAATACGATGAACAGCTGAGGGAGCTGTGTTTAACCTAATGAAGAGAAGGCTTAGAGCTGACATGATAGCAGTCTTCCAACGTATCTAGAGACTCCAGGAAGAAGGCAACTGACACACCTCCCCACATTTATTTATTTATTTCTATCCCGCCTTTATTATGCTTACAAATAACTCAAGGCAGCCAACATATCCATTCCTCCTCTTTCCCCCCACTACAACAACCCTGTGAGGTGGATTGTTTTGAGAGAGAAGGATTGACCCGAAATATCTGGCTGGCATTCATGCCTAAGGTGGGACTAGAAACTCACCGTCTCCTGGTGATTGGCCCAAAGTCACCCAGCTGGCTTTCATACCTAATATGGGACTAGAACTCACCGTCTCCTGGTGATTGGCCCAAAGTCACCCAGCTGGCTTTCTTACCTAATGCGGGACTAGAACTCACCATCTCCTGGTGATTGGCCCAAAGTCACTCAGTCAGCTTTCATGCCTAAAGCAGGACTAGAACTCACACTCTCCTGGTGATTGGCCCAAAGTCACCCAGCTGGATTTCATGCCT
This sequence comes from Vipera ursinii, assembly GCF_947247035.1. NCBI lineage: Eukaryota > Metazoa > Chordata > Lepidosauria > Squamata > Viperidae > Vipera > Vipera ursinii. The sequence continues at coordinate 7,224,094 of NC_139527.1, forward strand.
AAAGCGGGACTAGAGCTCACAGTCTCCCACTTTCTAGCCTAGTGTCTTAACCACTAGGCCAAACTGTCTCCCCAGTTTGGCATCGCCTTCCGATGTCCCTTGTATCGTTTTCGAAGCCATCTTGTTAAGTAGATTAAGAGTCAGCACCTAGACATGTGTGCGGCACTAAGCCCTTTCAACAGTAAACCAAGAGGGGCTTTGTAATGGGGGGGTCATTCCACAACCCCGTTCCTCCCATCACTACGGTTAGCCCAGGATCAACTTTTAATCCTGCCCTACTTCAAAGTTGGGTAGTAGGTCAGGTTAGGAAATGGACTTTCACAAAGACTACATACACCCTGTAGAATCAGAACAGACTTATCACTCTTTATCATACACATATTTCTTTCCAGGACTCAAGCATAATCTCTTTTATTTCTTGAAATCCTTTGACAATGTTATCTCTGCTTCTCTCCTCTTCTATCACACAACCAAAGATTTATTTCTTTGGCATCTGGAGATGGTTACTTTTCAGCCTCTATTATCCAGGGGAAACCAAGGGGATCACAAGGATTTTGGCTGACATCTCATTTGATTTCTTTGGGGCGGGGTTTTTGGGAGGGGGGGAAACACTGCCTGCTTTGTGACTTATCTCACACTAGAAGGCAAGAGAGAAAGAGAGGAAGAATAAGGCATCAAGCAAAACCCATCCTTACCCATTTTGTAGACGGGTACTCAATTTCTAGTCAGAGGCAAGACCCCAGCTGGCAGTTGAGATGTTGTTGTTCCTTGCTGGTAAGGCAGGCAGAATTAACCAAGGGGTGGCCACCACAGCAAACCCAAGCTAAGATTTCAGTGTTCTAAGGGGTTGCCATAAAGGAGTCAACAGAGGCATAGAAACGAAATCATGTGAAGTATTAGTACTGCTTTATAAAGCCTTAGTAAGGCCACACCTGGAACACCGCATCCAGTTTTGGTCACCACGTTACAAGAAAAGATGTTGAGACTTTGGGAAAAGTGCAGAGAAGATGATTAAAGGCCTGGAGACTAAAACATAGGAAGAACGGCTGCAGGATTTGGGTTTGCCAAGTGTAGAGAAAAGAAGGACCAGGGGTGACATGATAGCAATCTTCCAATATTTGAGAGACTGCCAACAAGAAGAAAGGGTCAAACTATTCTCCAAAGCACCAGAGGGCGGGACAAGAAACAATGGATGGAAACTAATCAAGGAGAGAAGCAATCTGGAATTAAGAAGAAACTTCCTGACGGCCAGGACAATTAACCAGTGGAACAGCTTGACTCCAGAAGTTTGTAGGTGCTTCATCACTGGAGGTTTTTAAGAAGAGACTGGACAGTCACTTGTCTGAAATGGTATAGGGTCTCCTGCTTGAGCCAGGGGTCGGTCTAGAAGACCTCCAAGGTCCCTTCCAGCTCTATTCTGATTGATTGAACCTATTTTCCAAAGCACCTAAAGGTAGGACAATAAGCAAGACATAAACTAATCAAGAAGAGATTCAATCTAGAACTAAGGAAAACATTTCTGGCAGGACACTTAGCCCATGGAACGGTTAATGAGAACTACAGATCTGATTCCCAACTGAGAAGGCATTGGGAAAGGTTTGGTTCTGCCAGCTGCTCTGGAAACGCAAACTCATTCCAATGTGAAGGATCTAGGTTCCAGAATGGACCTACTTTGCCTGTGACTACCAAGTCTCAACATCCACTTCAGTTCCAGGTCCGATTCTCAGCTGAGAAGGTATTGGAGAAAGTTTGGTCCTCCCAGCTGCCCTGGCAATGCAAACTCATTCCATTTTTAACGTTAAAAAGATCTGGGCTCTAGAATGCATCTACTTCTGCCTGGGACCCCAAAGTCTCGACAGCCCTTTCAACTCCAGCTGAATATTATGGAAGCCACCAGAGAAATCCGCTCAGCTGATCTAAGGCAGCTTGCCCCAGGCTGAGGAGGATACTGTACCGCAGGGTCTTCAGACGGCATAAAAAACTTTGTCTTCCAGAAGGCACCAAAAAGATCTACCTTGCCTGCTCTGCCTCGTCTCCCCGGCCCCAAGCAACAAATATGCCTGATTGCAGTGCAGCCATGTAGACCTTGGGTAATGAGCATCCCCCAGGAAATATATAATTGTGCATCCAGCGTGGTAATTAGAAATCAGACTGGGGTGGCTGCCGCGAATTCCCCAAGCTCAGGGTGTCAGCTGCCTTCTCTGCTGAGAAGGGGGAAATGGCAGAAAAGGGGGAAATTATATATCTGTGGGTCTAGAGGTGGAACTGCTTTGAGTATGATGAGACGAGAACGAGTGGAAGGTGCAAATAATTGGTTTCATCAGGCGCCCCTTGTTCCTCATCCCTCTTCCGGCGGTGCATAATAGCAATAGCGTTTAGACTTATATGCCGCCTCCGCCCTGTCTGTTTACAGAGTCAGCCTCTTGCCCCCAACAATCTGGGTGCTTATTTTGCCGACCTCGGAAGGATGGAAAGCTGACTCAACTTTGAGCTGGTCAGGATCAAACTCCTGGCTGTGAGCAGTGAGTTAGCCTGCAATGCTGCATTCTAGCCACTGTGCAGGGAGAGAGAGAGAGAGAGAGAGAGAGAGAGAGAGAGAGAGAGAGAGAGAGAGAGAGAGAGAGAGAGAGAGAGAGAGAGAGAGAGAGAGAGAGAGAGAGAGAATTTCTTCTTGGAAGAAATGTGGACGTCTTTTGGCTCTGCCTTCTTCCTTGATGCTCTCCCAAATGGGACTGATTTCAGCTCTCACCAATTCCAAGCAAGCCTAGTAAACAAAGAATTGCGAGAGCTGCAGTCAAGAACCTCTGAAGATACTCAAACCGCCAAGCTCAGAGAGCACCAAAGACCCCCACCCACAGTTCAACCCTGATCTACAAATACCCTCTTCTGCTGCTTCTTCAGATAACAGAGACATCGAACAAATGGGACCAGCCAAAGTGAGGACTTGGTGGATGTTTGAAGGCAGCTCTTTCCTTTCTCAAACAGTTGTAGACCATTATTTTTGAAGCTGACCCCAGAAGAAGGTCTGCTCTTTCTGGCTGCACGTGTACCTCTAAAACCATGGCTCAATTGTCGATTATTCCCTAATCTACATAATGCCTTCGATTGCACAGTAAAGGACTTGATCGATTGAATAAGCCCCCCATATGCTACATTTGCCCATTACCCTAACCGTAAGTCTTACAAACCACCATTACTTCTTTGTCAGAAAAATGCCAGCTTAGGTGTTTTATCTCCTAGGCAGCATTTGAAGGGCCGTTGGTGAACGGGGCTTTGTGGCGCCCAGTGGAGCAGAATTAAAATGACCACCCTTTTGTCCTCTTGATGTCTCAGCTCGTTGCTCATTGTCTGGCGCTCAGTGGGAGATCCTGAGGCCTTGCACAGTATCTACGGCCGTCCTTGGGAGCAAAGACTATGAGCCAGCTGGGAAGAGAACGAAGCCCTCCACTCCAGAATGAATAGGGGGAAGAAAGAAGGCCCACTTGACCGTTCTCAAAGTTCGCCCCAGAGGAGGTTGCTCAGCACGCTTTCCACTCCGCCAGGGGTCAGGCCATGAATTTTCCAGGCAGCCTTTCAAGACGGAGAACTGGGCTCCTTTCCCACCAAGAAAGGAGGTTAGGGGGGGGGGGCGGGCGGGAAGAGAAAGGGGAGGGAAGGAAGGAAGGAAGAGAAAAGCTACAAATTTCATAAGACGTCTTGACAGTTCTAGCGTTGTGCCAAATGCAACGGGCTTAATTTGGAAGACTTCCAAGGAAGAAGAATGCTGCGGGAAGGGGCTGCCTCCTGCTTCCTCCAAAGCATGTGTGAAGGGCTCCCCCTTGGAGTCTTCCAACTTATCGGGTACCAAAAATCTGGGATCACACGTTAACATTCCAGTTAAGCTGATTTATTGTTCATGCCTACACACAAGAATCCAGTCAACTAACGGTCATCAGCCCTAGATAACAGTTAAGGAAATTCAAGAGCGTTTGGATGTGGATTGCTAGCGCGAACATAAGGACTCCAGGTTGATTCCTCTCCGGCTCTGTCTCTTCTTCTGTGATATTACTTTGCAACAGCCTCCAATTCCTGTCTCCTTTAGCTTGAGTCTTCATGATTGGAATAGTTCTTTTTTTTCCCTGGAATGGGAAAGAATTCATAATTGAGAGGGAGGGCTTGGCTGTTGGGTGGAGTGACAGGTATAGGTTGGCAATTGTTTTTCGACAATATGTAGTGATAGGTGGAACTGCGTAGGGCAGGGGTAGGCAACCTTGGCTCTTTTATGACTCGTGGACTTCAACTCCCAGAATTCCTGAGCCAGCCACGCTGAGGGGAAAGGTTTCCAAGCTGAGCCCTGCTGGCTCGGGAATTCTGGGAGTTGAAGTCCACGAGTGACAAAAGAGCCAAGGTTGCCTACCCCTGGCGTAGGGAAAGGTCAGATTGCAGGCAGCATAGTGTAGAAGATGACCAGGCTGAGCCCAAGGGCGGGGTCAAATACACCAAGTCCCTTCATGCCTGATAGTAGTAGTAGTAGTAGTAGTAGTAGTAGTAGTAGTAGTAATAATAATAATAATAATAATAATAATAATAATAATAATAATAATAATAATAATAATAGCATTCATTCACCACTTCTGGAGGCAGGTTGTTCCACTGGTTAATTGTTCTAACTGTCAGGAAGTTTCTCCTTAGTTCTAGGTTGCTTCTCTCCTTGGCTAGTTTCCATCCATTGCTTCTTGTCCTGCTTTCAGGTGCTTTGGAGAACAGCTTGACTCCCTCTTCTTTGGGGCAGCCCCTGAGATATTGGAACACTGCTATCATGTCACCCCTCACCCTTCTCTTCGTTAAACTAAAAGGTAAAGGTAAAGGTTCCCCCGCACATGTGTGCTAGTCGTTTCCAACTCTAGGGGCCGGTGCTCATCTCCGTTTCAAAGCCGAAGAGCCAGCGCTTGTCCGAGGACATCTCCGTGGTCATGTGGCCGGCATGACTAGACGCCAAAGGCGCACGGAACGCTGTTACCTTCCCACCGGAGTGGTCCCTATTTTTCTACTTGCATTTTTACGTGCTTTCGAACTGCTAGGTTGGCAGAAGCTGGGATGAGTAACAGGCGCTCACTCTGTTACGCGGCACTAGGGATTCGACCCGATACCCAATTCCAGTACTCTTTCTAGAGTCTCGACATCTTTTTTACATTGCGGTGACCAAAACTGGATGCAGTATTCCAGGTGTGGCCTTACCAAAGCATTGTAAAGTGGTATTAGTACTTCACTTGATCTTGATTCTATCCCTCTGTTAATGCAGCCTAGCACTGTGTTGGCTTTTTTGGCAGCTGCAGCACACTACTGGCTCATATTGAAGTGATTGTCTACTAGGACTCCGAGATCCCTCTCACAGTTACTACTATTGAGCAAGGTACCACCTATACTATACCTGTGCATTTGATTTTTCCTGCCTAAATGCAGAACCTTACTTTTTCACTATTGAATTTCATTTTGTTAGATAGAGCCCAGTGTTTGAGTCTGTCCAGATCCTCCTGTATCTTAAGCCTATCTACTGGAGTGTTGGCTATTCCTGCCAGCTTGGTGTCATCTGCAAATTTGATGAGTTCCCCATCTATCCCTAAGAGAGATTTAAGTCCAGCTTACCTTGAATTCCTTACGATTCTTAACTCCCACACATTTCCCTTAACGGTCCCCTGGCCAGACTCTTGTAGAGAACTTAAGCTTGTAATAAAATCCTTATACTCATTTGAACAGCCTGAATCTCCCAATTTCCCAGGCAGTTGAGACACAGGCCACAGCTGTATCATGGGTAGAGAACAGTGGTGGGATTCAAATTCCCGAACAACCAGTGTGTAAGCCACTTCAAGGGGCTTTCATAGGTCTCCAGCCATTTTCAAAAGGCCAAAGGAAAGCCAGGAGCCTGACTTTGTTAACCCAGGTCATTCTATCCCTGCTTGATGAAGGTTAAGAGTTTATCTACGGCCTTCCACACTTGGCTGAGAATTGCTGGAGCAAGTAAAGATCGGTGGAGTTCTGCCAAGCAAAAGCTGGGTGCCATTTGCACCGAGAAAGAGATGTTTGCTCCTTCTTCACCTTCTAAATTGGTTGTGAACGATAAGTAAGGCTTAGGCAGGAAGGAGCTGACGGGGGGGGAACTCTTTGGCGGGGTGGGGGGGGATGTTTGCCACCTCTGCGATTAATGAAGATTGAGTCTATGGAAATCCTCACTCATCCAGGTCATGGTTATCCCAAAGATGCTTTTTCCCCAAGGCAACTGGACTTCCCTGGGGTTTTTTGAACAGCCCTCTCTGAACAGAGAAGGAGGGATCCGACATCATCCGACTTTCCACAGTTCCAAGAAGGCTCCACACCCATTTGCACCACTCAGGTGGCCCTGAGGACACAGATAAAACCCCCAAGTGGCCTCAACGGCTCTCTCAAAGAAGGCAAATGACCAGCTGTCTGCAAGGAGTATAAATCCTTCCATTCCCCACCATTCGGTCAGAGCTGAAGAAGCTTCTCGGAGGAGAAGCGAAACGTCTTCAGAGAAAAACAAGAAAGTCCAGTTGCCTCCTGAAAAAGCATCTTTGGGATAATGAAGATTGGGGTTCCTGGCTTAGAAGTTGGTGATGGAAGATCATTGTTCTTCATAGAGGTAGTCCTCAGCTTAAGACCACAACTGAGCCTGTGGTTAAGCAAGACGTTGCTTAGATGAAATTTGCCCCATTTTGCGACCGCTCTTGCCACAGTGGTTAACTGCATCCTGACGTTGTTAAGTTAGTAACAATGGCCATTAAGCGAATCAGGCTTCCCCCACTGGCTTTGCTTGTTAGAAGGTGACAAAAGGTGAGCCCGGGACAGGGCGACCGTCATAAATACAAATCAGCATCTGAATTTTGGACCACGTGACCCTGGGGAACGCTATGGCTTACACGAGTCCACTGTGGTTAAGCCAACCGCGCCTTTGGTGGGATCGATCGTAAGCAAGCCGCTAAGTAAAACTGCAGGAGTCGGGGGGGTTTTTTTGCTCGTATTTAAGAAGACCCTGGTCAGCTTCGCCGGCTTGGGTGGTTGTGTGGATGGCTGGGTGGGAATGTCAGCTGAGTTACGGCAGCAGATTTGCAGCCGTATAAATAAAACATGATAAGGTCAATTGCTGCTTCAATCCGTGCTCCTGGCTCAGGCTCCAGCCCGGAGCTGTCTGTTGCATGGCTGGAGGGCAGAATGTAAATTGAGCTGTTGTTTTGAAGCCTTGCAAGCTCATAAAAGGAGCTGTCAATTGCTTTTGAAGGCATGACAGATTTGTCCTCTCTGCGGGAGATGTGGGGGTGCTACCCATCCTGAATGTTTTCAAGAGGTGTCAGCCTCCGTTAAGGTTGGGGAAATAAAGGCCAGGCCTTGATCTGGCTAGCTTAGGCCACATAGCACCAATGAGGGTAGATACCACAAGCTCTTTCACCTCCTCGTGAAAACGGCCGGCCTTGTGCTCTTCAACCCTAAAAATGTCTCACAGGTGGAGAAGGAGAAGAAGAAGGAGAAGGAGAAGACAAGGACAATCAGGGTTGGGCCTTCCTGCCATGCATTTGGTTTTGGTTGCAGGTGACCCTCTGTGGGTGATCTCCTCTGAGGAATGACATTGGCATTAAGAGAGAATTGGACTTAAATACTCTTATCTCGCCAGCCAGCAGCTCTGAGCGAGAGCATTTCACCCTAATTAGCTGATTAAAGAAAGATGGCCTGTTGATTGAGGGAGCTAAATGGGGCATAATTACAAGCAGGGTTCTAGAGATAATGTGTGGGTATGTGTTTTAGGAGGAGGTGATTATTTCCCCCCCTCCCAAAAGGTTCCCCATATTATAACTTCATCCATCCATCTATCTATCTATCTATCTATCTATCTATCTATCTATCTATCTATCTATCTATCCATCTATCTATATCTATTGATCTCTCCATCTATCTAAATCATATCTGTCTGTCTATGTCTGTCTGTCTGTCTGTCTGTCTATCTATCTATCTATCTATCTATCTATCTATCTATCTATCTATCTATCTATCTATCTATCACCTGTCTATCTAGTCTTTTAGATCTAATCTTCTATATTCATATCTGTCCGTCCATCCATCTTGATCGCTATAGTCATTCCAATCTTTCCAGCTATCCCTTCTTGAAGATTTTTTTAAAAATGTACTGTATATACTTTCTTTTTTAATCATATATCCTTTATATCTTCTACTTTTTCTTTTTATTAGATTTTTTTTTTATGTTTACCTCTGTGACTTTTTAATGATCGTACCCCACTTTCCTTAGGCCGTTCTACATCCCTAATAAAGATTTCTCACGGAATCTCCAAATCTTTTTTTTTTTTAAATCAAAGGAGCTGTGCTAGGCTCCAACAAGCTCAGTTTCCACTGAATGAGAATTTTCAAAACGGCATGAAACATCTGGTGAAGTGTGTGCTGTTGTTGTCTCCTTGCATCTTCATGACCTGCTGAGCTACTACGTTAGCACACATTTCTTTTTCCTTTCAAAGGCAGGTGTGATAAGATAGATCACCTCTTGCGAGAACTCTGCTATCGGATCTCAGCTTGAGTTTCATGAGAATGATCGTCCTGTAGAGTTTTGAGTAGCCAGTAGATGTCTCTGTGAGTGAAGGACAAAACAGAAGGCTGTGTAGGCAAAAATCTGTTTTAAATTACAGTTCCATTTAGAACATCGAATTTGCCAACCTAAATCGACTCCAGAAATCATTCCAATTAGATTTGGACGTTCGGGTTGTCAAACAGGATCAATCTGCTTCCTGAATTGATTCAAGAAGGGCCTTTTGATGTGGACGCACAATTCCAAATAATTCACAGTTACTTACAGGCACCCAGTTCACTTAGATCAGGGCTCTTCAAACTTGGCCCTTTTAGGACTTCTGGGAGTTGAAGTCCACAAGTTGTAAAAGGGCCAGATTTGAAGACCCCTGACTTAGATGAATCAAGATGACTCAATTTCTCTCTTTTAAAAGCTGGTAGAATTTAGGACTTTCAGCTCAGCTGCCCTAGAAGTAAATCTCTGGATTGAATTTTTATACAGCTCCACCAAGCATTTCCTGACAGTTAGCACAGTTAATCAGTGGAATGACTTACCTCCAGAACTTGCGGATGCTCCAATGTTGGAAGTATTTAAGAAGAGATCGGACAACCATTTGTCTGAAATAGCGTAGGGTCTCTTGCTGGACTAGGAAGACCTCCAAGCTTCCTTTCCAAACTCTGTCATTCTGTTGTTCTGTTAAAAAGGGTGAGATGAAAGACAGAAGAAGTTGCAAGCCATCAGAATATTGATTTGTGGTGGCCAAGGGTCTGGTGAATCAAAACTATTTTGAGATGGAGGTTAGTCATGGTCAGTGGGTGAGATGTTTATTTTTAAACTCTTCCATTAGAGCCCAGCCTGGTCTTGTGGAGTGGGAACTTAGAAAGACGGAGGTGTGCTTTTAAGATGTTTGCCATGCTCATCAAAGAAAATAAATAACGAAATCTTCCTACTATATCCATCAGACAATGTTTCTCCTCAGTTTCAGCAATCACATTGTTGAAATTTGACAACACAAACCAGAGGGATGGTAAGACTCCCAAACACAATCCCAGAGAGACTTAGAATCTGTTTGTGGTCCTGGGTTTAATATCTGTGTGATAGCTACCTAATCTAGAATAACAGAGTTGGAAGGGACCTTGGAGGTCTTCTAGTCCAACCCCCTGCTCAAGCAGGAGACCCTATACCATTTCAGACAAACGGCTGTTCAGTATATTCTTGAAAACCTCCAGTGATGGAGCACCCACAACTTCTGGAGGCTAGCAGTTCCCCTGGTTAATTGTTCTCACAGTCAGGAAATTTCTCCTTAGTTCCAGGTTGCTTCTCTCCTTGATTAGTTTCCATCCATTGCTTCTTTTTCTGCCTTCAGGTGCTTTGGAGAATAGGTTGACCCTCTCTTCTTTGGGGCAGCCCCTCAAATATTGCAACACTGCTGTCATACCACCCGTAGTCCTAGAACGATAGTTCGTTTTTCTCGGCTTTTGAATGTCAGATTGCAGTGTGAAAACTGAGAAGACACCTCGTGTTTTTGGAGGGCCAAATGATTATCTTAGAAGCAATCATATCAGAGGGAGGAAAAGCCTGCAGCTGCATCACAGGCAGAGTTTCTCAGGCTGCACAAGAAGACAGTGGGAGATTTGTCCTTTCAGACTTGTAAGATACCATTAATGTAGCCGTACAATAAAATAGATCGTGGTTGTGTTTCCTGTCTGGTCTACCTTGTAAGGCTGACAGTGGAAGAGCTAAGAGGAATTCAGACATTGGCTGGAAAGTGGTAATGGTCCTCTTCTTTGAAGCCTCTACCTCCAGATTTTTTTCCCCCACCTGCTCTTGTTCATAAAAGGAAAATTACTCTTCAGATTTATGAGCTACCTGCAGGTGTAATTTATCAACTGCTGCCTTGCCTTGGCCTAGACAAGTCAGGGGCGGTCTGGGCCTCATGATTAATGAGCTCCCTTGACCGATGGTGGCAGATCTTTTACAAAGATTTAATTCAAACACATTCTTAAAAATAACAGGTGGTTGGTTCGGGAGATCACAGATGAACATTTTTGAGGTCCCAGATGTTCTCCTGCCTGTAAGGTGGGCATGGGCATCTCTTCGGATGATGAATGCTTTTCCTTTTGACTTTTATCACATCTGCAGGGCTATGGGTGCAAAGCAAGGATGCATCCATTCCTTGTTTCCTGGTTGACAGATGTGGAACCCCCCCAGAGGAAGGCCTAGTTGGAGGGAGGAAGAGCACCCACTTACCGTGTAAAAGGTTCAACCCCCAGTTATCCCAATGGGGCTTGGAGAAAGAGTTGGCCTTGAATTAAGGTCCCAGTGTTCTTCAGAGACGAGCCTCAACTCAAGAAGAGGACATCTCCTTTCCATACAGGAGGGATGGATTTCACGCCGTCTCAAAAACGTGGAGAAACTGACTGGTGCTTTTAGTCTGTTGAGTTAGATGGATGGTGGAACTAACATCATAGATATGGAGATTCTCAATCACCCAGGTCATGGTTGTCCCAAAGGTGCTTTTCAAAAGGCAACTGGACTCCTTTTTTTTCCCCTCCCCTGGAAAACATTTCTCTTCTCATCCAAGAAGAGCTGAAGAAGCTTCTTGGATGAGAAGCGAAACGTTTTCATATATATATATATATATATTTGCTGACATCTGAATTCAGTTGTCCTTCAGCAAGTTTCTCCAGCCAGCTTCTGACTCCCAAGAGTGTAAGGGTCACTCATGGGGAAAAAAATCAGCTAAATGTAAGGTGACCGGAAGGGCAGGAAGAAAGAATTTCACAGTCTCCATTTGGGAATGTTCGCCTCTTAGCACATTGAGCACATGTATGTGAGAGAGTTGGCACTCAGGAATTAAAATAAACCTGGCTGTCATCACCTCAAGGGTTTTCATTCTGCAAGTCATCGTGTTTCTCAGTCAACAGAAGGAAAGGATCACTTTGGCAATGCTTTAGACTTACCTGCATTCGCTAAACGGGAGACTGCTTTGGAGACCATCTCAAGCTTGCTCCTTGGATGTCCATCAGGCTCTTCTTGCTGGTTTGGGCTCAATTCCCTGGATGGCTACTAAGCTACTAAAGAGTGAGAGAATGTCTGTAGAGTGGTCTCAAAGGTGCTTTTTTTTCTTTTTCCAAAAAGCAACTGAACTGTTTTTTGAGGAAGAAGTAGAGGAAGAAGGAGGGAGGAGGAGGAGGAAGAGAAGATGAAGGAGAAGGAAGAAGAAGAAGAAGAAGAAGAAGAAGAAGAAGAAGAAGAAGAAGAAGAAGAAGAAGATGAAGAAGAGGAGGAGATGAAGAAGAAGAGGAGGAGGAAGAGGAGGAGGAGGAGATGAAGAAGAAGAGGAGGAGGAGATGAAGAAGAAGAGGAGGAAGAGGAGGAGATGAAGAAGAGGAGGAGGAGATGATGAAGAAGAAGAAGAGGAGGAGGAGATGAAGAAGAATAATAAGAAGAGGAGTAGGAGGAGGAGATGAAGAAGATGAAGAAGAAGAGGAGGAGGAGGAGGAGATGAAGAAGAAGAGGAGGAGGAGGAGATGAAGAAGAAGAGGAGGAGGAGGAGATGAAGAAGAAGAAGAAGAAGAAGAAGAAGAAGAAGAAGAAGAAGAAGAAGAAGAAGAAGAAGAAGAACGAGGAGGAGGAGGAGGAGGAGGAGGAAGCATTATATACTGCAAGGAAGCAAACTTCAACTTTACATTAGAATACTACATATTCTAAGAATAACCAACTTCCCCAAAAAGAGAGAGGGTGATGTCAACAGGGAGAATTATTTAACCCAAAACATAGTGATAATCTTTTCAGGGTGCTGTAGTTTAGTTGCATCCTTCCATTGCAAACCTTGCCTGGAATTTGACTAGATAGTCCTCATCCATAACAGAGTACTCAATAGCCTATACCTTGAAGAAGACTCCATCTTCAAAGTTGACTAGGGACCTTGTAGAGTTCTCCATGTTCTTCTCGTTCCATTTCAAAGTTACAATAGCACGGGGGTGGGGAAAAGTGACTTACAGCTGGTGTTCACATTTACAGCATCCTCCACGGTCCCATAATCCAGAGGCCCCCAACCTTTTGGGCACCAGGGACCGGTTCTGTGGAGGGGTGAGGTTTTGCATGCATCCCCCAGATGGGGCTTCACTTGTTTGCGTGGCCCGGTTGCTGGCATGTCGTGGACCGGTGCCGGTCTATGGATCAATAATCGGGGACCCCTGCCGTAATCAACATTCATGTGCTTGGCAATTGGCTGGTATTTAGAAGGGTTACACTGCCCTGGGATCACGCCTTCACGTATTTGCAGCCTTCCCAACTGGTTTCTAACAAGCAAAGTCAATGAGAGCAGCCAGATTTCCTGAATGGCCACGTGATTCACTTAACTGCAGAGATTTGCACTCTCAGAAAAGGTCATTAAATCGGGGGCAACGTACTGAACAACCTTTAGAACATTACGGTTCTAATGGCCGAAGACTACCTGTGCCTATTTCTCCCACCTCGGCAACATTTATGAAGCGGCAGCGGTTTTTGATCTCCTTGGCTAAGGAGCAGCTGGGACTTAGGAGAGTCGAATTAAGAGCGGTCCTTCGAACAGCTGCGCTTCTTCATCTGCTGGCCAGCTCGGGATGAGATTCAGGGCTCCTTGGCTAAGTGTGGCAGCTGAATTTCTTTAGGGAAGAAAATAAATGACCTCCAGAGGCAGGTGAAAGCCAGAGAGGCAACACAGATCCCGCTGCAGGGGGAAAATCAGGGACGAAGGCCAGGTGTTGTGTTTGTGAGGAAAAGAGAATGGAAATGTAGGAATGGAAAGGGCTCGGATCAGGGGTGTGTGTAAATATGTCTCTGGGAAAGGAGGAGAAGAAGAATTATCAGCCTGAGGAAGATATGACACAAGGGAGATTGTCTTTCATTGATCAGCCTGCCAGAAACTCTCAAAATCGGAGTGGTTCAGCATGAAGGGTGAGCTCAGTCTAGGTCTGATTAGGTACCCATCTGTTGTCAACTTGAGGAAGCTCTCAAGTTAACAACCACAAATATGTATGTATGTATATATGTATATGTGTGTGTATTTATTAATAGATAGAGAGATTATAGATATAGATACAGATATAGATATAGATAGATATGCGCAATTTTCTTTTTGGATTGCTAACAAAGAATTAAAGGGAGACTGATATAGCCATTTCAAACGTATTTGTTCTCATCAGTCAGCCACACCCTTCTGAGATTCGAACCTGGGCTGATTGCACATGAGGCACTTGTTTTAACCTCTAGGCCACAGGCTCTTTCTCACTTTGTCAGCTGCAACGGGGAGGGAAGAGGCAGGGGAGATATGTCTTGAGTATTTTGAACACCTTGCCAGCCCAAATATGTGTGTGTGTGTGTGTGTGTGTGTAGATAGAGATAGATCAGAGAGAGAGAGAGAGAGAGAGAGAGAGAGAGAGAGAGAGAGATGATAGAGACAGAGAGATAGAGATAGATAGAGATAGATAGAAATGATACAGATAGATAGATAGATAGATAGATAGATAGATAGATAGATAGATAGATAGATAGAAACAAAGAGATAGAGAGATGGATAGGGATAGGTATGATAGAGATAAGAAATAGACACAGAGAGATAAAGATAGACATAGACATAGAAATACAGTAGATAGTGACAGAGATAGAGAAATTCTCATTCTCTCTCTCTCTCTCTCTGTAGCCCTTGACTTACAACCGTTCGTTTAGTGACTGTTTGAAGTTACAACAGCACTGAAAAAAGTAACTTATCCCCAGAATCAGAGACAGGGAAGGGAAGACGGAAATGGTTACCCATCTTAAGAATAAGCCCAAGAGCTGGGAATTCTGAAAGACAGAAGCCATCTAAACCCTGAGACTCAATTTGCTAGGCTTCATGTCCACTTGCTATGAAGAACATTGCACCTGAATGCTCCTTTTTGTTGAGACAGAGATTATTTATACTCCTTGGGTGGGGGTGGGAGGGAACCCAAACACGCAAAGATTTTCTACTTTGAGGAAGCACAGGAGAACCTGGGAGATAGGGCGGGATATAAGTTCCATAAATCAATCAATCAATCAATCAATCAATAAACTTGGACACCTGCATTTATGCTACACTTCTATGGAGAGTCTCAGTCATCCAGGTCATGGTTGTCCCAGAGGTACTTTTTCCAAAAAGCAACTGGACTCTCTTGACATTTTCCTTGAAAACGTATTTGCTTCCCATCCAAGAAGCTTCTTCAGTTCTAACTGAATTAATTTAATTTAATTTAATAATTTGATTTCTATACCGCCCTTCTCCCGAAGGACTCAGGGCGGTGAACAGGGCAATACACAATAAAAATATTATACAAAAATTAAAAAGTCATTAAACATTATGCCCTTAAAATTAATACATATTACAATTAAAACTATTTATAAAAACCCAACCCCATCCCATCAGAACAGGCCAGCTTGTTCGAAAAAGAAAGTTTTGAGATCGTGCCGGAAGGAGCGAAGGTCGGGGGCCATCCGGAGCTCAACCGGTAAGCTGTTCCAAAGGTCTGGCGCGCCCACAGAGAATGCTCTCCCCCTGGGGGTCACCAATCGGCATTCTTTGATCGGTGGCACCCTGAATGGTGGGGAATTCAGGATTCTTCAGTTAGAACTGCAGAAGCTTCTCGAGTGGGAAGCAAAATGTTTTCAAGGGGGGAAAAAAACCCAAGAAAATCCAATTGCCTTTTGGAAAAGCACCTCCGAGTCATTTATGCTACAGTTGTTCAACCTGATGCTCCAGGGTCGTGTGCGGTTTGTGGTCTTCAAAGCTCCTCCTCATGATTAGCAAATGACACCAATTTAATGGGATAGATGAGGACTGATTAAATGCAGAAGTGGAGATCTGTCATATTTATCTGGGAGTTAATATGATGGATGGCCAATCCTGTGTCATAATCATTATTATAATTAGTTCAGGAAAAACCAGCTACCTCTTTAGGCTAATAGACATCCAGAATTCTATTTCAGTGCTGGCTGCATTTGATTTGCAGACAAAATTCCTGGCTAGAGCTATATATCAATCATCCATCCTGTTTGCCAACAGACAAAATGGGTCAAAACTTTTATTATGCTTTCCAGGGCAGAAGAAGAAAAACATCTATCAGTGTAGGAATGGCAGGGTAACTGGATGAGCGCCTATGTAGCTTTTCTGTACTTTGAGGGAAATGCTATGTATGGAGGGGGAGGAGGAGGAGGAGGAGGAGAAGAAGAAGGAGAAGAGGAGGGGAAGAGGAAGAAAAAAGAGGAGGAGGAGAAGAAGAGGAGGAGGGAAAGAGGAGGAGGAAGAAGAAGAAGGCAGAGGAGGAAGAGAAGGAGGAGGAGGAGGAGGGGAAGACGAGGAGGAGGAGGAGGAGGAAGAAGAAGAAGAGGAGGAGGAGGAAGAGGAGGAGAAAAGAAAAGAAAAAGAAGAAAAGAAGAGGAGGAGGTGGAGAAGGAGAAGAAAAAGAAGAAAAGAAGAAGAAGAGGAGGAGGAGGAGGAGGGGAAGAGGAGGAGGAAGAAGACGAAGGCAGAGGAAGAAGAGAAGATGGAGGAGAAGGAGAAGAAGAAGGAGAAGGAGAAGGAGAAGAAGAAGAAGATGGAGAAGAAGAAGAAGGAGAAGAAGAAGGAGAAGAAGAAGAAGAAGAAGAAGAAGAAGAAGAAGAAGAAGAAGAAGAAGAAGAAGAAGAAGAAGAAGAAGAAGAAGAAGAAGAAGAAGAAGAAGAAGAAATAGACTGAACCTTGTTGAATGGCATATGGCAGCAAATAATCAAAACAGAAAGTCAGCATTTGCATATTTGGGTTCTCACAAGATCTTTTGCAAGAACGTTTTGAGCGTGCAAGAACTGGCAGTCTCACAAGACCTCTAACATTTGCTGGATTCATTTTTATTTTAAAAAAGTAGGGGCTCCATAGCAGCTGCTTAGAAGAACGGCTGACCTTGTCAGGTTCCCGCTTTCCAAAACAGTCTGGGAATGGTTGTTTATTCACCCAACGCTGTTTGTTTGTACATGTTTAGTTTGGTGTGTGTTTTGGGTGGGGGGGGGGTGGAAGGAAAAAAATCAATAGCTGTTTGCTCCGTAGATTGTCTGAGCTGAACTATTTCAGCTGAACAGATAAACGCGGCAATTTGACATTTTTCTGATCTGACTGGCAGATCTCAACTGCAGTTTTTTAACTTCCTCCCGTAAACCCTGAAATCAGCCCTACCGTGTTAAAGCTTCCATTTGAACTGAATTGATCTACCGCACTTCCAGCAATTGTGCAGCCGTTCCGTGAAGCATCCTCACTTTTGTTATTCATCACGCAAAATTCAGTGAAGTGAAGTGGCATTAAAGGAGCAAAGCGTATCCTTCCTAGGCCATTAAGGCCCAAGGAAAACCAAGCACCACTCAGCAGGTTTCTGCAACGCTGATTTGATTGCAGCACTCGTACAGCTAGTCCTTGACTTACGACCATTTGTTTACAATGCACAAATTACAATGCTGCTGAAGAAAGCAATAGCAGTTTGTCTGAAATGGTATAGAGCAGGGGTGTCAAACTCAATTTCATTGAGGGCCGCATCAGCATTGCAGTTGCCCTCAGGGGGCCGGGTGGGTATGGCCAGGGTGGGCGTGGTCTACTGGGTGGGCGTGGCTAGAGTGCATATGGCCTACTGGGTGGGCGTGGCCAGCTCTACATCGTTCACATCAAGGGTGCCTATGGGGGCCTGGGCAGGAGTGGGACAGATCTGAGAGTCTCTGGGCCAGGGCCAAGGCAGCGGGGGCCGTTCCCTCCCTGTTTCCAGGATGGCTTCGTGGGCCACATGAAACCACTTCACGGGCCGAATCCGGCCCCCGGGCCTTGTGTTTGACATGTCTGGTATAGAGTTTCCTGCCAGAGCAGAGGGTTGGACTAGAAGACCTCCAAGGGTCCATTCTATTCTATTCTATTCTATTCTATTCTATTCTATTCTATTCTATTCTATTCTATTCTATTCTATTCTATTCCTATTCTACCCTATCCTATCTATCTCTATTCTATTCTATTCTATTCTATTCTATTCTATTCTATTCTATTCTATTCTATTCTATTCTATTCTATTCTATTCTATTCTATTCTATTCTACTCTACTCTACTCTACTCTACTCTACTCTACTCTACTCTACTCTACTCTATTCTATTCTAAACCAGCTCTAGCACTTAGATTTATATACCGCTTCATAGTGCTTTACAGCCATGACTAAACTGGCTCCTCATTTTACCGACCTCGGAAGGATGGAAGGTTGAGTCAACTCTGTCAGGATTGCAATTCTGCCTTCTAACCACTGCGCCACCTTGACCTCTCCTTGAAATTATGACTCTTGCATTACCTAATACCGATTAGGGTGTTGTCAGGTGTAAGAAGTCAGGAACCAAAATAGATAGAGTTCAAAAGGACTACAAGTTTGTTTTGGGTTACCTACACACAAGAATCCGAACTGCGAATGGCCAAGGTGAATTGGCACCACATATGAGTCAACAGACTTCAAAGGGGGCTGGAGTTAAGATTCTTATGGGGGCATAGAGATGCATCTGACCCCGCCTTTTGGCTCCACCTGGCCATTTCCAAAAGGAGGAGAGGGAGGGGGAGGGGGAGGAGGAGGAGGAGGAGAAGGAGAAGGGAGGGGAGGAGGAGGGGAGGCACAAATGCTAACTGATTCTTGGGAACTAGCTTGCACTTATGGTAGTTTCAGCATCCTACAGTCACATCATTGCAATTAGCAACCTTCAGAATGGGACGACTCACAGGGGCCAGATGGACGTGCTTTGATAAGCATGGCTGGGTGGCCACTGCTGTGTTGCCACCACTAGGTGGGCATGGCTGTGTGGGCATGGCCAGCTCGACGCCGCTCACTCAGTGTGGCTGACTTGGTAAGGGCAAGTGGGCATTGGTGGGTGGGCATAGACGGTTGAGTGTAGCCAGCTTGGCCCTGCTGACTTGGGACGACTGGGTTGGCATGGAACAAAGTGCACCGGCTAACTCGACATGGGGACAACTTGTTGTCCCACAAGTCTCCTCCTCCTTCTCCTCCTCCTCCTCTTCCTCCTCCTCTGGAATGAACCCAGAAAATGGAACCTTGTGGTTCCTGATCGCAACCGTCCTTCAAGAGCAGAATGCCCTAGATCTTACTAGCTCTTACTAGAATGCCCTAGATCTTACTAGCTCTTACTAGAATGCCCTAGATCTTACTAGCTCTTACTAGATCTTACAGGATGCCCAGAAACCAATGCGACAAGGTGATTCCTCAGACATGGAGATACCAAGACGCAGAGGCTTTAAAAAAACCTTGAATCTGATCCAGGAGTCAACTGTTAACCCATGCAGCTTCCCAAGCAGCGGAGGCACCCTTAACGTCCCAGGAGCTGCATTTTAGACCCTCTGTGCCTTCCAGATGATCTACGGGAGACAACAGACCTCCCTCATTTTATGTCCCCAATGGATTCCAGCAGCAATCATCTCTCTGCCTCTGCAGAAACAGGCCATTAGCTGATTGCAGTCTCTGGAAGCTCCCCCACCCCCTCCCCATTCCCTTTCCGTAAACAGCTTGGCCCTCTAAACGAAGATTACATTCACAATGCTCTGGCAGCGCATCCTGTTGTGATTGATGCTCTTTCCACAAGGATCAGCGGAATTAAGGAATGACTGGACACTGGCTGTAAAGTCCTTTTGGAAATATTTTTCTTCTTTTTTTTTAAATTGTATGGTTTTCACTCCTCTCTTCTTTCTTACCAGGGCACAGATAGGGAGAAGATTGCCTGCCCCACTTGGGTAGACAGGCTAGGAAATCAACTTCACAAGAGGAATAAGGAATTATTATGTTTTATCTAGAGTGGCTACAATAACCAAATCTTGCAAACCTGATTGTGCAAGCATCTCTGCCCTCCTCCCCATATTTCAACTGTCCCTGTTTATCATAAACCGTCTGCATTCCCAGCTTCCTCCTCATTCATATTTTTTGTTGTTGTTATCTGTTGGCGATGACTTAGTTTTCAAGGTTGAATTCCTTCCCTTGGGATTTTGAAAGCTAAGTACCAGCATTTTTGATTATGATTACAAATGTCTGCCAGGTAGCATTTGATTAAGTCAAGATTCCCGTTGGCTATCATGCCTGGTACTAATGCATAGTAGTATTGCATTAGGTGGCTACATTGAGCCGTACCTATTTTCTGCACCTTGTTCTTGTTTTGTTCTTGTTGTTTAGTCGTGTCCGACTCTTGGCGACTTTATAGGCAAGTGCTATCCTGTCAAGCACAGTTTCTTACATTTATTGGATGTTCATCTTTGTATCAGTTTTGATTTTATCAAGCCAGCACATTCTTTGCTTGGCCCTTCTTCTTGTTCCACTAACCGTTCCTGGCATCACTGACTTTTCCAACGAATTTGCACGCATGACATGGCCAAAGTAAATCAGACAGTCTTATGTTTTTAGCTTCTAGTGGTGTGTCTGGTGTTAAATCATATAAAGCCAGACACATCATGGGAAGAAGAACAGAGGCCTTTGAACTGTCCATGATGCACACAATAATTTACACCACCACCACGGGTCTATAACAATTCACCATTGCTAACACCATGGCCAACTCGCCATGGCCAACTTGCTGAGGGACAGGAGTTACACTGATATCAAAGCAATGGTGGAATAGAATCATTAAAGAAAGGATGCCAAAGGAGGGACAAAATGAAATGTGAATGACAAAAAATAATGTATTTATTTATTTTAATTAATTAAATTGAGTTGTTAAATTGTCCTGTGGCCAGTTGTCCCACGACAAGTTGGCCTTGATGAGCTGGCCATGACGAGTTGGTCATGGTGAGCTGGCCATAATGAGTTGGCCAGGGTGAGTTGGCTATGGTGAGCTGGTCATAGTAAGCTGATCATGGTGAGTTGGCCATGGTGAGTTGGCCACAGCAAGTTGTCCCATTCTGCAGCACTACAGTTCAAAGGCCTCAGTTCTTTAATCAGCTATTTCTTAGTGTCCAACTCTCACACCCGTACACCATTCTAGAAAGACTGTTGCTATAACCTATCAATCTATTGCTCTGTTCCTATTTTACTTCCATTGTATTACAAATTGGGTAATTAGTTTTGCGTGTGTGATTTGCAATTAGAGCTCCTCCTGATTGCCGTTGCCCCTCAACATATAATTACACTAGAGATGGATATCGTTCACATTGAGTTTAATTGTGGATGAGTGAGGAATCGTTTTTGTAAGGTGCCCAGTTTGAGAACTGCAACATACAAGGAGCAAAACACTTCTTGACTGAAGTTCCTTCAAGTCTACCAAAGCTTGTTTGACTCACTGTATTAACACTGCTTCTTCTGTTTGCCTTCCCCATTAGGAACGCATCTCATGCTGAGAACTTGGCAAGACCTTTTGGCCAAGGGTTACCTCAGACAAGAGCTGGTTTCAAATGAATGTTGCTGTCTTTTTGAAGCCAAGCATGGATTTTCAACAGATGATTCACTCCTTGCTTCCTCAACACCAAGGATGTTAATTGAAGGAAAGGAACTGTACATTAAGTTCAAGAGGTCTTGGTGAAGATGCTTGGTACGTATTCCTTAAATTTATTTACTTATTTATTCATGAGTGTATGAGGGACAAAGCCCCCTAGATTTTTATTTTTAAGAATTGGCACAAACGCTAAGAAGTTTGAATAAGGGAAGCTTTTGGTTACCCAAATGTGCAAATGCAATTAAGATGTATTTTGGTTAGAGAAGTAATCTAAAACTGATAATGCAATTAAGGTATATTTTCGTTAGAGAAGTAATCTAAAACTGATATTATTGATATTATGAGAAAACTAACAAAGATATTCAGTTGTATATTTACTAATAACAATAAGAATTGTATTTGCCTAGTGTGGGAAAATAGGTACCATTGGAAGAAGAGAGGAAGCATGTGATGGTGCAATAATGGATCTAGATTGAAGAAGTACTTGATTGTAAAACTAGAAAATTATATATATATATATAATTTATATAAATTATATATAAAGGTAAAGGTTCCCCCGCACATGCGTGGTAGTTGTTTCCAACTCTAGGGGCTGGTGCTCATCTCCCTTTCAAAGCCAAAGAGCCAGCGCTTGTCCGAGGACGTCTCCGTGGTCATGTGGCCGGCATGACTACACGCCAAAGGCACACGGAGCGCTGTTACCTTCCCACCGTAGTGGTCCCTATTTTTCTACTTGCATTTTTACGTGCTTTCGAACTGCTAGGTTGGCAGAAGGTGGGATGAGTAACAGGCGCTCAGTCTGTTACGCGGCACTTGGGATTTGACCCGCCAAACTGCCGACCTTCTGATCGACAAGCTCAGCGTCCTAACCCACTGAGCCACCATATATATATATATATGTGTGTGTGTGTGTATATATATATATATATATATATATATATATATATATATATGTGTGTGTGTGTGTGTGTGTGTGTGTGTGTGTGTGTGTGTGTGTGTGTAATTGGCACAAATTGGAGGGGAAAGGGCTTGAATGAATAAAGTTTGAAGTTTGAAGTCAGCACCAGATCCAGAAGGTATCTTGAAGACGAAGACATGTGAGGGGTAACCACTACTCGTTCTAAGCAAGTTGAACTGCACAAGCTTCCTGTGGGGATGACTTGATTTAGAAAATGAGTGAATCAGATCCCAGAGATGATCAGGGGCCAGATTTATTTTAAGCATTACAAACAGTGACCATTTGAAATTAACAACCATCACTGGAGGCTTTTAAGAAAGGAATAGACAGTCACTTGTCTGAGATGGTATAGGTTCTCCTGCTTGAGCAGAGGGTTGGAGTAGAAGACCTCCAAGGTCCCTTCCAGCTCTATTCTATACTGTTCTGTTCTATGGAAAAACCTCTCTCCACCGAACCAGTCCCTGATGCCCAAAAGGTTGGGGGCCACTGTCCTAATTCAGATACAAAACTTCTGCTCCATCTCAACAAATCAAGCCACATGAAACAAAGTCAATTTTCTTGTGTCAGCTCTATTTCTAACATGGCCAGCTTTGCCAGATTCTTAGGAGAAAGTATCTGGGGATCAAACCTTAAGGATGGGAGATATTCTGCTTCCCATGCTTAGCCTGGCCAAGAGCAAAACTTTTAAGCAAATTGCAACTGAGAACTTCAAGCTTTATTTATTTAAATTTCCATTCATGACCCTTTGAGAGCAGTGTCTTTAATTAGCAATCATTTTTAATTTGTCTGACTTTGACTTAATTGAATGTGAGAGCATGCTTGAGTCTGCATTGAGGTCAGATTGATGAGTGGCATTAAATTCAACTCATTGTTGCTGAATTCAGGTTTTCTTCTTGATGTTAAAAAGAGTCAAATCCAAGCACAATCTTCTCCTATGACGTGTTTGCTCTTAAATTAATGCAATATTGAAAACTATTAACCATACGATATTTCAATTTTGGTGTGATGTTTTACAGGGCATTCCTATGCGTGTCTACTCAAAATAGGTCCCCAAATGTTGTGTGCCTCCACTTTATATAAAATATATCAAGGCTGAATTATTTGTGTTGGGGATTCGTATAAGCTTCTGATTCACCAGATGTTCCTTAAGATGTTCCTTGAGTATCTTCAAATATTGGCCAGGTTGGTTGGGGCTAGCTCAGAAATATCTAGTGGACAAAATTCCTTCTTCCTGATCTTGAAGAAGAGATACAGAGGAATTAAAGTCAAAATCTGTACATTCTAGCCCTTCTTGCAGTTGTGTGTCCACAAGAGTGGTTTTTTTTGACAGAAAATGTCAAACTACTGCTTCCTCAGGGTGGACCTGTAGGTCATAAAGCTCCTGAGAGATGGCAGGCAGTCTCTTGAATTCTGTTTCTCTACTTTCTCCCCTGGATGTAAAATTAATGGTAATTCAGTTAACCAACAAAACAGACTCCCTTTTGGGGACATTGAGAAGAATTTGCTTTATTGCACCAAAGGTGAAGCCTTTGTTCAGCTCCACAGGCAACTGTGTGTATTTAGCAGTGCAATAAATGTGCCAAAAAAAATGAATTATATCTCATCCCCAGAACTCTTAGCCTGAGAGTGTAGCTACTATGCTAATCTCTTCCCAGTCTATACTCTCCAGAGGAGTGATGCTAAACACTGAAGTGCATGCAGTTCAGCGTATGCTTAACTTGGGACTAAGATATGGTTGAGCAGGAGATATTCACAGAAAAAATAGGCGTGAAATGGAAGTCAAATTTGGCTGCTAATGCTATTATTTCTGCCTTAAAGGGCTTTGAAATTGGTTCAGACAACACATCTGATCTGTTTTCAGGCTCACCTTGATGTGGGATAATAGTTCCTTTATTCGTGTCAGAAGCATCTTCAAATTATAGACGTATAACCTTCAATACGTGAACAAAGAAAATAATCATAAAAATAAAGCTTAGATAGGATTAAAACTACAACATTAATCAGAATAGAGCTGGGAGGGACCTTGGAGGTCTTCTTATACCACTTCCTATACTATTTCAGACAAGTGGCTGTCCAGTCTCTTCTTAAAAACCTCTTGTGGTGGATCACCCAGAACTTCTGATGGCAAGCTGTTCCACTGGTTAATTGTCCTCGCTGTTAGGAGGTTTCTCCTTAATTTCATGTTGCTTCTCTCTTTGATCAATTTCCATCCATTGTTTCTTGTTCTGCCTTCTGGTGCTTTGGAGAATAAGATGACTCCTTCATCTTTGTGGCAACCTCTCAAATACTGGAATACTGCTATCATGTTGCCCCTAGTCCTTCTTTTCTCTACACTGGCCATACCCAATTCCTGCAACCATTCTTCATGTTTTTGTCTACAGGCCCTTAATCATCTTAGCTGTTGTTCTTTGCAAAGTCTCAATATTTATTTTTATTTTTTGGAATGTGATGACCAAACCTGGGTGCAGTTGGAAGGGAAGATTCTACACAATTCAATTGGAAGGGAAGAGTCTACATTGGAAGGGAAGAGTCTACACAATTCAGTTGGAAGGGAAGAGTCTACACATTCAGTTGGAAGGGAAGAGTCTACACATTCAGTTGGAAGGGAAGAGTCTACACAATTCAGTTGGAAGGGAAGAGTCTACACAATTCAATTGGAAGGGAAGAGTCTATACTATTCAGTTGGAAGGGAAGAGTCTACACAATTCAATTGGAAGGGAAGAGTCTACACAATTCAGTTGGAAGGGAAGAGTCTACACAATTCAGTTGGAAGGGAAGAGTCTACACAATTAAATTGGAAGTCTTAGTACCAGCACATAAATCTGGGTGGCCCACTGTCTCATACCAGTTGACCTGAGAGTCAATCCCCTTTAGATTCAATGGGATTCCTGTGTTGACACGTAAAGCTGAGTAAAGTTAATCCATCTCTAAGCTTCCATTCTCTCTGAAGACCAGAGATATTCTTTAGTCCATGTTCTCACATTCCAAGGCATATCCCACCCAATCCCCCCAACCCCCCCCATTTTCAAGCTCACACATTACTCTCAGCTTTATGCAACATCACATCCTTATATCCATTTAAACAAGGAGACATTTCTTTTTCTGCCCCCTCCCCCCAAACTCCTGGGAGATGATGATAAAGAGAGCTAATTAGCCCTTGTTCATACAGTGGTTTTGTACAATTCCATATTGGACAGAGTTCAGGGTGAACGGCTAAACGGCATGAAAGCGGGTGGGTGGAAAAAAAATACATCCCCGAGGCCGGAGCAAATTATATTCAGTAATCTCTCCGTTTCTGTTGACTTTGCTCTGCTCCTTGCCCTATTCAAATACTCTTTTTTTCCCCCCAGCTAATTTCTGCACCCATCCCCAAACCTCTATAGTTTCTCAAAGCAAAAAAAAAGGGGTGTGGGGGGGAAGGCATGTTTGAGTTTGATGGAGACGTAATTTCCCCTTTAGCTGACGGAGATACAAAACAGCTGGGAATTGAACAGTGACTGGCTACCTAAATGTTGATTTTGTCCCATCCTGGAAAATTTCCAGTTTACTTCTCCCACAGAAAAAAAAAAGTTGGCATTGAACAGGGCATTCGATTTTCTTAGGTTGAGGGCGCCAACTGGATCTCTGGTTGAAGTTGAAATGTAATTAAGATGAAATGTGATTAATTATGGAACGAATGGGAAGGCTTCCAAGATGGGGGGTTTTTGTTTTTTTGTAGCCTTGCCATGTGATAAAATGATGCTTTTCCGCCATGCGAAATTCACAGGGCTGCATCCTCACTTTCCTTTTGGCAAATATCTGAAACCACTTTTGTCCTGCTGGGGGTGGGTGGGTATTCCAAGCATTCCAAATGAGTTGTATTTTTAGCACTAAGCTGAGCAAGGAAAAATATCCAGACCCAAACATTCTACTGAGTCCATCTCTCTTTCTGCTGACTGTCTCCTTCTTCTTCTTTTCTCTCCTTCCACCTTTCCCAGCGTGAAAGCCTCCCCTGGAAAGATAAGTCTTTGCATAACGTGTCTCTTTTTAAGATCATTCTAATCTCCTTTAATTTCCCTCCATTACCCCCATTATTCTATTTTAATTTTCCTATTAATTCTCATAGACTTCTATCTTTGCACTATCTTCGCATGGGTTATAGAGCCCATTGACACAGATGTAACTCCTGTTATATAATGTTTCTTCCTCCCTCCCTCCCTTCCTTCATCCCTCCTTTCTTCCCTCCTTCCTTCCTCCCTCCCTCCCATCTTCCTCCCTCCCTCCCTTCTTCCTTTCTTCCTCCCTCCCTCCCTCCCTCCCATCTTCCTCCCTCCCTGCCTCCCTCCCATCTTCCTTCCTTCCCTCCTTCCCTCCTCTCTCCCCTTCCCATCTTCCTTCTTCCCTCCCTCCCTCCCTCCCTCCCATCTTCCTTCTTTCCTCCCTCCCTCCCTCCCATCTTCCTTCTTCCCTCCCTTCCATCTTCCTCCCTCCCTCCCTCCCTCTTTAAAATTCAACTATCCAACTTCTTCACAGAGATACCCAACCTAGAATCTTTTGTGGGAATTTGGTTGGATGGCCGTCTTTAATTTTAGCAGAGCTGATTCCATCTCTTAGCAGAAGATGCAGATCAAGAGGTCCAATGGGTGGCATCCGTTGCAATCTTTTGCATCAGGTCTTTTCAATTGCTGAGAGCCAGAGTAACATTTTTTTTTACCTTTTCAAAGTGGATTTAACCAGCCCCAAACCAGTGTACTAAATGTAATAAACACTTTGACACTTGTTTAAGAATGAGTAAACCTCGAAAAAAGGGATCCTGCTGTTCCACCACTTCTTTCTCGACAGTTCCCCCCCTTTTTTATTTCAATGAAAAGTGTGTGTGTGTGTGTGGGGGTGAGAGACGTATCAAGCATGTTGTATTTTCTAAAAACATTTATGTGGGGAGAGATTATTCTGCATTTCTGGACCGATGCCAGATCCAAAGTGACAGGTTGGAAATGCAACAGCCAAGCAAGCAGTTTCCCTGGTAACAGCTCCCGGCTAAAACGTCCCTAGCTTCTGCTGTCATGCAAGCCCCTTGCTCCTTGAAAGTTTTGAGGACCAACTTGGAGGAAAGAGCTGGATCGACCGTAGAACATAGAAATAGCACCTCACTCTGCTCCCTAAGAGACAGATACCATTGGGAGACTTCCCCCGTTCCATCGTCCTCAAGACATTGGGCTGATAAGGCTGTGCAGTGAGGACGGCAGGAAAGATTATGGGAAAGAAGTGTGTGTGTGTGTGTGTGTGTGTGTGTGTGTGTGTGTTTGTAAATAATAATAATAATAGTAGTAGTAGTAGTAGTAGTAGTAGTAATAATAATAATAATAATAATAATAATAATAATAATAATAATAATAGGAAGGAACCTTAGAGGTCTTCTGGTCCAACCCCCTATTCAGGCAAGAAACCCTATACCATTTTCAGACAAGTGGCTGGCCAGCCTCTTCTGTAAAACCTCCAGTGTTGGAGCACCCACAATTTCTGGAGGCAAGCCCTTCCACTGATTAGCTGTTCTGCCAGGAAATTTTCTCCTTAGTTCTAGGTTGCTTCTCTCCTTGATGAGTTTCCATCCGTTGCTTCTTGTCCTGCCTTCAGGTGCTTTGGAGAATAGCTTGACTCCTTCTTCTATATATATGTATATATATATAGTTAGTATACGGCAGACATGTCAAACACAAGGCCCGGGGCCCGGATTCAGCCCGCAAAGTGGTTTCATGTGGCCCGCGAAGCCATCCTGGAAACAGTGAGGGAACGGCCCCCACTGCCTTGGCCCTGGCCCAGAGACCCTCCTTCTGCCAGAGACCCTCAGATCTGTCCCACTCCTGCCCAGGCCCCCATAGGCACCCTTGATGCCAACGATGTAGAGCTGGCCATGCCCACCCAGTAGGCCATACGCACTCTAGCCACACCCACCCAGTAGGCCACGCCCACCCTGGCCATACCCACCCGGCCCCCTGAGGGCAACCGCAGTGCTGATGAAATTGAGTTTGACACCCCTGGTATACGGTATGTCGGATCTCAGTGGAAGGTGATACAATAAAGGAAATTGAATGGCTTGTTGAATGTGGTTGGCAGGCATTCGGCAAGCTAAGCGTAATTTTCAAGAACCACCTCCCACTATGCCTGAAGAGAAAAGTTTTCGATCAGCATGTGCTACTTGCTCTAACATGTGCCGGAGAAACATGGACGCTAACCTCGCAATCGACACAAAAGCCACGAGGGAGCGCAAAGAGCCACGGAGATACCCACGCTTGGCACCATGAAACAGGATAGAAAGAGCTGCAGGTGGATTAGAGGACAAATGAAAGGATGCAATAGCATCAAGAGAGAAGCAGAACGGAAATGGAGATGGGCGGGTCACACAGCAAGGAGGGCTGAGGGCAGGTGGACCAAGGCGGTCCTAGAACGGATCCCACTTGATCAAAAGCGTCCACAAAAGAGACCGAAAACAAGATGGATCAACAACATCAGCAAGTATTGTGGGCCCAACTGGCAAAAGAAAGCTCAGGATTGTTCAGGTTGGAAACACGTGGAAGAAGCCTTTGTCCTGGCTAGGATGGTGATGATGAATGAATGATATAGCATATGTAGGTGCCTGTATGGGTGTGGGTAATGTATAGCATATATTTTCTTTTGACAAGTGGGTATTGGAATCAGTTGTGACGTTAGTAACACGGCTGTTAAGTGGCTTCCCCATTGACTCTGCTTGTCAGAAGGTCACAAAGGCAGATCACAGGATCCCGGGACACTCCGACTGTCGTAAATACAAGTCAGTTTCCAAAGCCTCTGAAGTTTGATCACATGACCCTGGGGATGCTGCAAAGCTCGTAAGCGTGAAAAACTTTGCAAGCCACTTTGTGCAGTGCCGCTGTCACTTGGAACGATCGCTAAATCACTAAAAGAGCCTTGGTGGAGCAGTGGGCTAATGCCTCCTTAAGTAACACCAGCTGCCTGCAATGAGTGCAGGTTCGAGTCCCACCAGGCTCAAGGTTGACTCAGCCTTCCATCCTTCCGAGGTAGGTAAAATGAGGACCCAGATTGTTGGGTGCAATTAAGCTGACTTTGTAATAATGCCGCTTGGTGTGTGTGTGTGAAAGCCCTAATAAGCAGGCATATACATAGAATGAAGGCTACTGCTAAGCTTGTAAGCCGCCCTGAGT
This sequence comes from Vipera ursinii, assembly GCF_947247035.1. Lineage (NCBI taxonomy): Eukaryota > Metazoa > Chordata > Lepidosauria > Squamata > Viperidae > Vipera > Vipera ursinii. The sequence continues at coordinate 7,253,268 of NC_139527.1, forward strand.
CTTCGGAGAAGGGCGGGATATAAATGGAATTAAAATAAAAATAAAAAAATAAAAAAATAAATGGACTGCCTGGCAGTATCGTTACTGTAAGAAGCAGGAATCTTTGCAAAGCGGGGAGAGAGAGCGCAGAGGGAAGGAAATCAGAAAGACGGTGGGGAAAAACCAGGGCAAACTAGCCTACTCATTTATCAGGGTAGGGATTTTTGTGTTGTTTTTTTAAGCAAGGTCCAATAGGACAGCTGTGTACACACATGTGTAGACAGCATCCTCAGCCGATGAACACGATTTGCAGCATTACCGCCTCGACTTCGGTGCCTTATCGTGATGGAAATGAAGCTTTGGCAACCCCATTGTGTGCTTGCTTGGGGATTCTGAATAGCACGGACCCCCACAGAGAACAATGAGCTGGGAGGGGTGATCTTGATTTGCTTTATTTATCATTTCCCTTTTTTTGGAGAATCGACTGTTAATGGAAATAAATGCTGATTGGTGGCTGGCCTAATTTCCAAACACAAAGCAGGGCCTGGTAGGATCCTAGTGGGTCATTATAGCTTCCTTTTTCTTCTCCAGTGTACAGCACAAAGATTGATGGTCAATATCCTGATAAATGCCATTTATGGGCTGCTGGGCCAGCCACCACGCTTTCAGTAGCACGGACTGACTCACGCTAACCAGCCACTCCTGCAGATTTCAGCAGAAACTCAATTTCCCTATAACAAGGCATAATGAGAAGTATATTAGGATATTGACAGGGGAAAGCACCGAGGAGCTGAGGCTAATCCAATGAGAGGTCAGTCGGGTCCATATTTCAGGTTGATCGTGGGGTTCCCACGTGCGAAAACTGTGGAACCCCCGAAAGAAAGGACGCCCATTGTTGCAACAGACCCAGAAGAGCATGGAGGTTTTTGCCGAAGGAAATCAGTTCGCAACCGGTTATCAATGTGAGTTGGTTGCCAAGAGTCTGAGTTGCCATCACGGGATCATGAGGGTGATGCAATGGTCGTAAATTGCAAGGACTGGTCATAAGTGTGAGGACCGGACTTTTTCCAGCACCCGTGTGCAGAATGAGAGGAGAAAGTGTGATGAAACTTAATTGACAAGAAACCCTGGTGGCAAGACTTTGGCTGTTTGTAGAAGTGGAACAACGATTGTGTTGCCTGCAAATACGTGTGTCCAGAGTCAGCACACCACACACCTCTTTGGTTAGTCAAAAAAAAAATCAGATGTAACCTTCCATCTTCTTTCACATATGAGGTGTATCATACTCCTGGCACCTTCGGCTTCAAACCCATCTAGTCCTTCTCTTAGATCTGGTGTCCAGTAATCTTCCTTTGTGTGCAAAAATCCAATAGGCTCCCCACATTTAGCCACTCAATTATCCATCTCAGACACACAAGCATCCTGAGCTGTTTGACCGGCCCCCTCCTCACCACGCTAAGCCTTTGCTATTGTCACTTCCAGAGCTGAGGGGGACTTTGTGGGTACAGCAAACCACCTTTGAAAACCTGGTGGAGGAGAATAACAACAACAACAACAACAACAACAATAATAAAGTTGGAAGGGACCTTGGAGGTCATCTAGTCCAATGCCCTGTTATTAATAACCGTGTTATTAATTTTACAACTGCAGTGTTTCACTTAACAACCGGGGCAAGAAAAAAACGGTAGAATGGGGCAAAACACACTTAACAAATTTATCCTTTAGCAACGTAAATGCTGGGCTCAGTTGCGGCCGTAAGCTGAGAACTATCCGCACAAGCTTTTGATTGGATTTTTTTTATTTGAGGTCACCTTGGGTTAGGACGCTGAGCTTGTCGATCGGATGGTCGGCAGTTTGGCGGGTCGAATCCCGAGTGCCGCGTTACAGAGTGAGCGCCTGTTACTCGTCCCAGCTTCTGCCAACCTAGCAGTTCGAAAGCACGTAAAAATGCAAGTAGAAAAATAGGGACCACTACGGTGGGAAGGTAACAGCGTTCCGTGCGCCTTTGGCATCTAGTCATGCCGGCCACATGACCACGGAGACGTCCTCGGACAAGCGCTGGCTCTTCGGCTTTGAAACGGAGATGAGCACCGGCCCCTAGAGTCGGAAACGACTAGCACGCATGTGCGGGGGAAGCTTTACCTTTACCTTACACCTTGGAAAAGGGGCATGGAGACTGTTAGCCAAACCTGCCCAGGGAGACAAGATAGTGTGAGAAAGAAAGTCAAGATTCCCCTTCCTAGATCTTGTTTTGGTATACAGATAGTCTTCAGTTTACAACCGTTTGTTTAGCGAGCATTCGAAGTTACAACGGTACGGGGAAAAGATGACTTGCAATGGGTCCTTGCCCTTATAATCATTGCAGCATGCCCATGGGCACGTGATCCAAATCCAGGCAGCTGACAATTGGCACGAATTTACAAAGGATGCAGTGTTCCAGAGTTGTGCCCTTGCAAGTTTCTTCTCTTCCACAATATAGTTCCCTCACCTGATTTGCAGACAGATGTCTGAAGTTCAAAGCTCTAGTGTCAGCAGGAAACAGAGACAACACACAAATTAACAATAGGACAGCAGGAAAGGGCATTAAATCCTAGCAACATCCTACCTATCACTCTGGCAGGACCGTGAGTGCGCGTTGTGGAGCAGGAAAGAACAGCACATCCTTCCCGATTGAATTAGAAGCTTGATATTTGATCTCTGCCTTCCTCCGTCCATTCAGGAAGGCACTAATTCACTCTCTTGCTTTGTGTTGGGAGAAGGGGAGGAGGAGGAGGAGGAGGGGAAGTCTCTCCCACCCCACGGTGGTGGCATTGCCTGCTTTCCATCACAGGCTGCTTAAATATTCACTCAGTGTGTCCATCACTGGCAAATCCAATTCCGGCGGTGCAAGAAATTAATTGAGGGCATTCCACAAGAGCGGTAGGCCAGGCAACAAAATGAAAGTGGTAATTAACAAATGCTTTCCTGGGACGTCTGATCAAGAGCTTGATAAAGGAACCTCAATGTGCAGCTCTGCTTGGAGCCAGAGAGTAGCAATCGGATGTCCCGTTTGGTTTGGGCTTACAGGAAGTGTTGAGAAGCCAAGAACTCCATTGACGGTTGAGGTACATCTTACGTCTTGTGCTTGCCGGCGGACCGAATGGTAAAAGCTACCGCAAGGATGTTGGAATCTGAGCAGATACGTTGATGAATTTCCTGTGGTGGGATGAATATGGGACTCTCTTTATGGAATACGGCAGATCCAGCCCAAGCTATGTAGTCTTTGGTCACTACAAGGAGAAGACATTCAGAGAATGTCTACAGTACAGTAAGTTGCTAACACGTCCTTCTACTTTTTTTTCGCTCCTCAACTTCCGAGACCCTGTTGGCTTCTCACTAAAGGTGTCCTCCTACTTTCTCCACCTCCAAACACTTTGTAAAGCTGTCAGGTGTGGTTATGGGTGCAGGTGCATGAGTGTCTCTTTCGAACTGCCTCCTACTTGGAGACGGTAAACAGTTTTCTTCTGAAGCAAGGAGGGAGGGGGTGGGGAGAAAGTGTCATTAATTATATTGTCTAATAAACTCACTTGGCTCCTTTCCCAGTTTACAAAACAGTGTTCATACCAGCCTGGGATACTGGTGTTTCCATGTAATTATGTTTATGTGGAAAGTTAATTTTTGTTTTCATAAATGATTTGAGGCTTCTGGAAGCTATTTGGAGATAATTAACTTTGCACGCACAGATGTGAAGAAGGGTGGTTTGCTCAACTTACAAGGTAAGTAGTAGTAGTGAGTACAAAAGCCTGAAGGAGGATGATGGCGATTGTGGTGGGTTCGGACACACACACACACACACACAGAGACACACACACAGACACACACACACACAACGTTTTCAGTTATCCCCATGCTTTAAATATGAATTGACGCAGCACATTAAGGCATAATATGTAGTCAATTGTGGGAACCCAGTCACTGTAACTTGTACAACTCTACGGCTTAACGTGTTGTGGGAACTTGGCAATTGTGGCTAAAACTTCATTAATGAAATGGGAAGGAACGATAAGCTCAAGAAAACAGATTAGCATGTTGTGTGCAGTGGTGGGATTCATCCAGTTCACACCAGTTCGGGAGAACCGGTAGCTAATTTTTTGTTGCCCAGGCCCAGAATGGACTTCCGGAAGCGGCATCCACACAGAGAACCGGTTGTTCATCTGTGGTTGTATGCCCACAACTCTGTTGTAACCGTGCTTGTGTTTCTAGACCAATTATTCTTTACTTTCGGATTCTTTGGTTTGCCAAGTTCATTTGGGGCCAGAAAGTTTTCTTTGTTTCATGTGGTTGCTAAACTTTCTGTCTTCTTCTCCTCCTTCACCAATGTTTTCACCTTCCTGCATGACTCAGCTGGGCCATCCCATTTCACCTCATCAGGAATCTTTGTAGTGAAAGGATAACATAGGCATGCTGTATTTCTAATCCAATTTGGTGACAAGGAACTAGCCCTGAGAATAAGTGAGAGCAATGGAGGGCGAAGGCAGGAGAATGGAATTCAAAGGAGCAAACTCAATCACAGTCAACACACAGAGAGATCTGGAACTTTAGAATCCCTCCTAATACAATTGCAGTATGTTTTTAATTTGACAGCTTTTCATTCTAGAATAACAGAGTTGAAAGGGACCTTGGAGATATTTTAGTCCAACCTCCTGCTCAAGCAGGAAACCCTACATCATTTCAGATAAATGGTTGTCCAGTCTGTTCTTAAAAACTTCCAATGATGGAGCACCCATGATTTCTGAAGGCAACTTGTTCCACTGGTTAATTGTTCTCACTGTCAGGAAATTTCTCCTTTGTTCTAGGTTGCTTCTCTCCTTGATTAGTTTCCCTCCGTTGCTTCTTGTCCTGCCTTCCGGGGCTTTGGAGAATAGGTTGACCCCCTCTTCTTGGGGCAACCCCTGAGATATTAGAAGATTCCTATCATGTCAACCCTCGTTCCTCTCTTCATTAAACTAGACATACCCAATTCCGGCAACCGTTCCTTATATGTTTTAGCCTTCAGTCCCCTGATCATCTTTGCTGCTCTTCTCTGCACTCTTTCTAGAGTCTCAACATCGTTTTTACATGGTGGATGCAATATTCCAAGTGTGGTCCTTCCAAGGCATTATAAAATGGTATCAACACTTCGCGTAATCTTGATTCTATCCCTCTGTTAATGCAGCATAGGATCGCATTGGCATTTTTGGCAGCTGCAGCACTCTGCTGGCTCAGATGGAAGTGCTTGTCCACCTGAGTCCACGTTTTCCAAAATTCTGACTGATTGATTGACAGGCAGTCAACAGCAAGAATCCAAGCACCAAATATCTCAGCTGGGATTTTTTTTTTTAGCAGCAAAGATTCTTCTCCACTGGACGAGAATCTTGAGGGAGAGTTGTAATTTAGCCCAAGGTTGTCTGTTCAAACTGGAAGAGTATCCCAAAGGATGAAATCTGTTGGTTTTTAAGGGTGCCCATTCTTTGCCCTCTCTTCGATTGCTTTGCCACCAGGAGCCATTCAGATCATCCACCACTTACGACCCTCCATTTAGCCACCATTCAAGGTTACAATGGCACTGGAAAAAAGTGACTTACCACTGGTCCTCACATTTACAACCATTGCTGCATTCCCCACAGTCACATGATCAAAATTTGGGCTCTCTTTCCAACAGTTGCAGCATCCCAGGGTCCTGTGATTGCCACTTGAGACTTTCCCAGCCAGCTTCTCACAAGGAGTGGAAGCTGGATTTGCTTAACGACCGCAGTGATTCTCTTAAGGGTGGCCAGAAAGGTCGTAAAACCGGGCCTGACCCACTTAATAACCTCCTTGCTCAGCCTGGTCCCAACGGTGGTTGTAAGTTGAGGGCAGGAAGGAGAGAAAACATCAGATTTCATAGCTTGCTGCTGTTCGTGCCTATCCGTTTTAGAGCTGTCGATTTGCATTTTTGCTCTCCTCGCCTCCTAGGCTAATTCCCTGGTTTACCATCTCCTACTCAAGTCGGGAAGGGAGGGGAAAAAATTTGCATAACAAAGGTGAGCATGCTGGAACAATAGCCCTGGATGAGATCAGAAGCAACTTCTAGCAAATACTAGCGGCGTTTCATCTGGGTTTCATGTCACCACAAAGAGACAACTGTGTGTTACTTAGAATGGGTGGCTTATTTCAAAGACTCTGCCTTGTCTTCTTTCCTCCCTTCAAGTATGAACAACACAACGTGTCTTTGCTCCATGCATATGTATCTACTCTCTCTCTCTTTTTTTTTCTCCCTGTCCCTCTCTCAACTACAGTCTCTCTCTGGTTGTAAGATCCCTCGGTGGTTGTTAACTTTGATTGCAAACTTCTGGCAGTTCAGAAACAGACTGAGCGTTTCTCCATTTGGGCAGATTCTTCTCCAAAGGAGTTTTGCATCAGGTCCCTGTGAGGATAGGCGTGAAGTTGGAGGATGGAGGAGAAGTTTAGTTTTTCTCTGAACATGTTGTACATGGGCATAGTTGAGCCACTGCACCGCCCAGAATGTATTTATTTATTTATTTTACGGTATATATTTGTAAAATCATATTTATAGAGTCACCCATCTCACCATCAAGTGGCTTTGGGCAGCATACAATATTAATTATCTGAAATAGACTGTCCTCTAAATTTTGCAATGCTGGTTTATGAGAGAGAGAGAGAGAGACAGACAGAAAGAGAGAGACAGACAGAGAGAGAGGGAGGGGGAGAGAGAGAAAGACAGATGAGAGGGGGAAAGAGAGAGAGAGAGATGGAAGAGAGACAGAGACAGAGAGACAGACAGATGAGGAGAATAGAATAATAACTTTATTTCACTTTGAATGTACACTAATCAGCATACATTAAAGTGAAATTTTAATGAGAGGGAGAGAGAGGCGGACAGACAGACAAACGAAAGAAAGAGAGAGAGAGACAGACTGAGAGAGATTATAGAACAACAGTTCTTATATTCATGAAAAGAATTTGGGGAAATGTTGGATAAATCTACGCATTAGGAAAAACATTGCAAATGGAATTGCAGATGGGATATATGAAAAGGCCCCAAAATATATTACAGATGGTTAAAGAGAATGTTTTCCAATTGTGATGGATCTGAAAAACAAGAGAATCAGAAATAAACTTATCCATCCTTAATCAGCAACGGAAAGCTCTTCTCTTCTCTTCTCTTCTCTTCTCTTCTCTTCTCTTCTCTTCTCTTCTCTTCTCTTCTCCTCTCCTCTCCTCTCCTCTCCTCTCCTCTCCTCTCCCCTCCTCTCCTCCCTTTCTCTTCTCTTCTCTTCTCTTCTCTTCTCTTCTCTTCTCTTCTCTTCTCTTCTCTTCTCTTCTCTTCTCTTCTCTTCTCTTCTCTTCTCCTCTCCTCTCCTCTCCTCTCCTCTCCTCTCCTCTCCTCTCCTCTCCTCCCTTTCTCTTCTCTTCTCTTCTCTTCTCTTCTCTTCTCTTCTCTTCTCTTCTCTTCTCTTCTCTTCTCTTCTCTTCTCCTCTCCTCTCCTCTCCTCTCCTCTCCTCTCCCCTCCCCTCCCCTTCCCTTCCCTTCCCTTCCCTTCCCTTCCCTTCCCTATGTCAGCTGTTTCAAGATCTTCTCGTTCCCCAGCCCTTCCCCCAACAGACATAAGTCTTCTTGAAAAACACAATTTGACATGCTACGCCAGACCTTATTGATAGATCTGATAAAACTCAAGCTTTTCCTTCCAGTGATTAGGGAGGGGACTGGTTTATCTCTCTTGAGCATTGATTTTCCTGTCCTTGTATTTGGGGAATTTATGGAACCCAATGAATGAAAGAACAAATTCGATTTCCAGGCCCTTGAAAGACTAAAGTGGTTAGTATTTTACATCCTCCCCCCCCCCCCGCCCGCCTTTCACAATAGAAAAAGAAAGACACCTGGGTACAGAAGGCAGTGGCAAAAATAAATTTAAAAAAACCCAGTGGCCAAAGCATTGTCCTCACAAGGCCTTATGATTTTTTTTCTCTCTTTACAAATTGCAAACATATAGAAGAACCTTAAGGAACGGAGTATCTGAGAACCAAACCAGGACTTGCATGCCGGCAGAAGAAAGATGATTAAGATCTTTCATTCCTTTATATTTCTCACCTCTATCCATAATTTGGTAAATCTACTGCTAAGCTTGTAAGCCGCCCTGAGTCTTCGGAGAAGGGCGGGATATAAATGGAATTTTAAAAAAAAATCACTTTGAGAATATTTTTAAATGTGTAAAGCATAAAAAGATAAGGTCTATAAATAGAAAAGTTATGTGTTTTTAAACGTTGTGTGTCCTTGGTGCTCTCTGAGCTTGGTTAGTTTTCTTGCAGACGTTTCATTACTGTGGTGGCGCAGTAGTTAGAAGGCAGTACTGCAGGCTTAATTCTGCCAGCTGCCGGCTGCCTGCAATTCGGCAGTTCGATTCTCACCAGCTCAAGGTTGACTCAGCCTTCCATCCTTCTGAGGTCGGTAAAATGAAGGACAAGAGGCTGACTCTGTAAACCACTTAGAGAGGGCTGTAAAGCACTGTGAAGCGGTATATGTGCTAATGCTCCTTCCTTCCTTCCTTCCTTCCTTCCTTCCTTCCTTCCTTCCTTCCTTCCTTCCTTCCTTCCTTCCTTCCTTCCTATGTACTGGTTAGAATGTAGTATTGCAGGTTTGTTCACTGCCATCAGTTCAATTCTCACCAGCTTAAGGTGGACTCATCCTTCCGAGGTCGGTAAAATGAGGACCCAGATTGTTGGGGGAGCAGTAGGCTGATTCTGTAAACTGCTGAGAGAGGGCTGTCAAACACTATGAAGTGGTATATAAGTGCTATTGTTTTGTGATAGATGAGAGAGAGAGAGAGAGAAGAGAGAGAAACAGAGAGAGAGAGAGAGAGAGAGAGAGAGAGAGAGAGAGAGAGAGAGAGAGAGAGAGGTTGGAAGAAGACTGAACAAACACTGCACCTTACAAGCGTGAGGAATTACTTTGGAGGAGCTCTTTACAGCCTTTGCTGCCTATCCACCATCTTGGCTCCAATCCATCCAAATGTGAGGAATTGATGATGATCAACTAAGTTGGCTTCTGTACATTAGAACAGGGGTCCCCAATCCCCGGTCCGTGGACCGGCACCAATCCGCGGCATGCCAGAAACCCGTCCATACAAACAAGCCAAGCCCCGTCCGCGGGATGCAGACAGCACACAAAACCATGCCCCTTCTGGTCCGCAAAAAAAAACAACCTCTCTCCACAGAACCGGTCCCTGGTGCCCAAAAGGTTAGGGACCTCTGCATTAGAACATAGAATTACAGGGCTGGAAGGAAGCTTGGAGGTCATCTAGCCAAACCCTCTGCTTAATACGAGCCTTGATGGAGCAGTGGGCTAATGCCTCCTTAAGTAACACCAGCTGCCTGCAATTAGTGCAAGGTTCGAGTCCCACCAGGCTCAAGGTTGACTCAGCCTTTCATCCTTCCGAGGTAGGTAAAATGAGGACCCAGATTGTTGGGGGCAATAAGCTGACTTTGTAATAATGCCGCTTGGGGGGGGCGAAAGCCCTAATAAGCAGGCATATACATAGAATGAAGGCTATTGCTAAGCACTTTGATTTGTGCTTTAAATTGTAAGCCACCCTGAGTCTTCGGAGAAGGGCGGGATATAAATGGGATTTAAAAAAAAGGTAGGAGAACAAGGAGGAAGCCTTTTCCTTCACCCAGCTCATCCAACTCCTTCTTATAATAAAGCCACTGTTACAAGTCTTTCAATGACCTTTCCATTGTGATCTTAGAAGGGGTCTATATACAGGTGATATTGGTTAGGGACACGGTGGCTCAGTGGGTTAGGACGCTGAGCTTGTTGATCAGAAGGTCGGCAGTTTGGCGGGTCGAATCCCGAGTGCCGCGTAACAGAGTGAGTGCCTGTTCCTCGTCCCAGCTTCTGCCAACCTAGCAGTTCAAAAGCACGTAGAAATGCAAGTAGAAAAATAGGGACCGCTACGGTGGGAAGGTAACAGCGTTCCGTGTGCCTTTGGCGTCTAGTCATGCCGGCCACATGACCACGGAGACGTCTTCGGACAAGCGCTGGCTCTTTGGCTTTGAAACGGAGATGAGCACCGGCCCCTAGAGTCGGAAACGACTAGCATGCATGTGCGGGGGAACCTTTACCTTTACTATATACAGGTAGTCCCCGACTTAACAACAGTTCATTTAATGGCCTTTTTGAACTTAACGTCATCACTGAAAAAGGTGACTTATGACCGTTTTTCGTACTTGCAACCGCTGCAGCATTCCCCCTGGTCACGTGACCAAGAGTTGGATGCTGGGCGACTGGTTCATATTTACGACAGTTGCGGTATCCCGGGATCACATGATCTGCTTTTTGCGACCGTCTTGACCGCAAAGTCATGGGGGAAGGCCGATTCAATCAACAGCCAGGTGACAAACTTAACAACGCCAATGATTCGCCCTAACAACCTTGGCGAGAAAAGTCGTACCGTGGGAGAAAACTCCCTTAACAAAGGTCTCACTGGGCAACACAAATTGTGCGCTGAATTGTGCTCCTCAGCTGAGGACAGGCCTGCAAACGGCTTTCTTTCAAACCTAAACAGTTCACCCCGTTGAGAATGTTCCTCTCTCTTCTTTACGACCCCCCCCCCTCTCAACATTTCGGGAAGAAATGCAAGGCGCAGGGGTGGGGGAGGTCGCTCTTGGCACCCTCCTGCAAATAGCCTAGAAATGGAAACGGCATTTGCCCAACCCTTTACCCCCTTCCCACCTCACACTAGGAACGAAGTGATAATACGAGTGTTATGATCAAATTACGTTAATGTGCAAATATGTACTGATTTCATCTAAAGAGCACTTTACGTTTTCCTCTGCAAAGCTGTATAAACACTAGTAATCTGCACCACAGCGGGCCTCTTTAGTCCTCGGCCAGGTTTAAATCTATCAAGCTGGGAGACGGTTCTCGTTTTGATGCCTCCGCTTCAAAATAGAAAGTGCTTCTCCGGGGAACTGGAAATGGTGATTAGCAATGGACATGACACTCTTGCGGTGTTTTATGGCGGAAATCAGTGGCCTCCTGGTTCTCTCCTCCTCCCATTGTTCCTTTGTCAAGGGAACAAGCTCCTACGATCGCGGACGATTTGTTCGTTGTCAGTTGCCTCTTTGATTCCAAACCCCCCCCCCCCAAAAAAAAGATGGAACTAACAGCTGCTCATCTGGTTTGTGTTTTGGAAGACGGAAAATCCCTTGGGGCCACCAGTGTTTTTTTGTTTTTGTTTTTGTTTGGTGGACAGATGCCAAAATCCAGAGATGAATACTGAAGGAATATCAGCCCCTGGTTTCATGTTGGTCTGTGAGCATAATAAAGAATTGAATGCTTGATTGTCTATGGAGATTCTCTGTCATCCAGGTCAGAGAGTGCTTTTCCGAAAGGCAACTGGACTTTTCTTGGTTTTTCCTTGAAGACGTTCCTCTTCTCATCCAAGAAGCTTCTTCAGTTCTGACCGAATGATGGAGGATGGAAGGATTTATATTCCTTGCAGTCGTCTGGTCATTAGTCCTCCTTCTGAGAGTCATTGAGGCCGCTTGGAGCTTTATCGGTGCCCTCAGAGTCACCTGAATCAGGCTGCAATTGGTTCTTGGGGCCTCTTGAATGACTGACTGTTAAAAGACAAGCTGGCTTGGCCCTAGACGTGTGGCATCCACACGTTTGGATTGTTGGGAAAGAGAACAAATTCTCCCTTCCAACTTCCGACCAGCTCAAATGCGCTTAGCATCCAAGCTCCAACATGAAGCGTGATGGGACTTAGATTGGTTAAGCTCCAGACCAACCAAAGATAATTAGTGCAATCACCTTTCTAACCTCTTTCAGGATTCTGCAACCTCTCTGGCCTCCCCCGGTTCTGTGTCGTCTGAATAGAAGATTCCGTGGGACCCTTGCATCATCATCATCATCATCATCATCATCATCATAATAATAGTAATAATAATAATAATAATAATAATAATAATAATAATAATAATAATAATAATAATAAAAATGGGAGCAAACATGGAGACTTCAGAGTGGTTAAAGAATGTAACGGATATCACCCTTTCTACCACCTGCTGGAATCCAGGAAGCTCAACACCACCACCAAGAGCCATTGCAAAGAATTCTCCATCATCAGAGGAAAAGGTTGAAAAAACAGGAAGCTCCTTTGCAAGGAAAGGAAAACTGTTGAGAAATTGTAAAGTGGATTTCAGCAGAGTGTTACTATTGATCAGAGGGCTTGCCCTGCCTGTCCTGGTGGAGCTACCCACTCAGAGTTACACTCAAAGGGTAAACAACAGTCTTATTAAGGAAGCACCAGGAGCAGCCCCACCAACACTGACAGAGCAAGTCACTAGTATATTAAAAATGGCAAACCTCACTCCCTTCTAAGCCTGATGATGTTACCTAGTTGGGTAACGAAATGTCTGCAAGAAAATCACCACACTCAGAGAGCACCAAGGACCCCGGCGTACTCCTCCCCCTCCTCTTCTTCTTCTTCTTCTTCCTCCTCCTCCTCCTCCTCCTCCTCCTCCTCCTCCTCCTCCTCCTCCTTTCAACATTCATATTTGTAACCCTGATGATGTTACCTAGCTACCTAGTTTGGTAACGAAATGTCTGCAAGAAAATTACCATACTCAGAGAGCACTAACGACCCTGGAGTTCTCCTCCTCCTCCTCCTCCTTTCAACAAACCCCATTGATGATGTTACCTAGCTGGGTCATGAAATGTCTGCAAGAAATCCACCAAGCTCAGACAGCATGAAGGACCCCACAATTCAACCCTGAGCTACCAATATTCTCTTGGAATCTGTGGCCTACACCACTAAACCCTTAAACTCAACACTGCCCAACAGATACCACTCAAGAAAACCCATGTCAAGATGGCCAACTGCCTTTCTCTTTGTATAACCTCAGGAAAAGAGAACCTCGCCCCAGTGACCTTGCTCAAAATATGAAGGGGCTAGAAAGCTCCTCCTTTAATTCTCAATGAAAATATGAATGTTATAGCCAAACCATTTTGCCTGGATTGGCCAACCTGAAGAACCATCACGTTGCTTAACGGGGGCATCTCCCTCACTTCCTCCTGTTGTTAAACAAAGAAGCAGGTTAATCAAATTTTCTTTTATCTTGCCCGTTGTGTAATTAAAACCACAACAAATGGTGCAGTTGACATTTTTACATCTAATTGTGCCTAATGAAACATTAAGGACAATTAAAAGCAGCTCTTCTTCCGCCCTGCAGGTTATTATAGGCTGACAAAGAGCTGTCATTGGCTTAGTTAGTTAGGGTTTGTTAATTATATTAAGAGTTGATCACAGTTTCTGGCTGGAAATTTGTGTTCCCATCTTGGCCTCTGAAATGCTTTTAGGTGTTTTAGAGCAGGGGTTTTTCTCAGCTTTGGCAACTTTTAAGAATCGCTTCAACGTCAGCCTATGAATTTAGTAAATAATAATAAAAGCTGTGCGGATTTCAACTCCCAGAATTTTTCCAAAGGGAAGATGACATAGAGGATCAGATCAAGGAATTTTCTGCAGATTTACATTTTCCAGCTGTCAGGCACAAAGGATCAGGGCCATATGTTAAGTTGCCATTCAATTGCTCAAGCCTATAGACAAGAATCTAGTCAATTCATGTTCAATATCAAATTGGCTCCAGATAAGGGTCAACGGAACTCAAGAAGGGTTGGACTTCAACTATTTGAGACAATGCAAGTACTCTAAGCTGATGACGTGCTTAACTCCACCCCTCTTCTTGTACTCCAACTGAACTGGGTCTTGCTAGGAGTAGAGCAACTTACCTTAATGGACAGGATGGACCCTACTTGTTTTCCCAAGAGAAAAGGCTCTTGAGAATCCATGTTGGGAGTCACAATGTCCATTTATACCAGAGTCTTCACAAGACGCATCTTCAATCCTGTGAAGATGAATAACGTTAACAGCTATGTTCTCATTGAAAAAGTCTTCTCGTTCAACCTATATAAGGGCTTTCTTCTCCAGCTCAGACACCCAAATTCTCTTGCCTTGAACCAGGGTTTGGTTTGTTCTGCTTTTCCTTTTGTGGCTGACCCTGCAATTTCTTTCTTCTCGTGCTCGTAAAACATCATTTTTCCCCCCTTCATCCTCAAGAAACAAAATCTTAAAAGTAGGTTATTGCTGGCTTTAGGGCATCAAACAAGACAGCTGTCCTTCAGCTCATAGGCAGAATTGACTCCTTCTGTTACCATCCCAGAGTTAGTATGTTAGGGAGCTGGTAAAAGATGGATCAGGAATGACTTCTTCCCATAGACCAGGGGTCACCACCCTTTCTGGATTGGTGGCCTGGTGGGAAAGGGAGGGACAGGCACCTTTATGCATGCATGAACACACACGCGCAAATGTGGCTGCACGCGCGCAAACAGGGTTGTGAGCAGTGCTCTCCACAAATGCTGCCCAGCACCGCCTCGCGGCTCAGCTAGCGCTGGTGAGAGGCTCACGGCTCACAGCTTGGCCTGCGCCAGTGCAAGGACAAGGGGTTGCACGCATGCACTGGCCAGCCACTCACACCACCCAGTGGCCAGGAGGCCACGGCCCGGTAGTGGGCCATGGCCCATAGGTTGGGGACTTCTGCCATAGACTACCTAACTAGCTGCTGCAAAGGTGGATAGGAAGCTGACCCTTTCTCTTTTTGTAGGTCAAAGGACTACCTGTAAAGAAGGATAAATCCATAGAACTGAATTCTGGGTCTCACATTTTTATACCATATACCAAGGGTAGGCAACCTTGCCTCTTTTATGACTCATGGACTTCAACTCCCAGAATTCCTGAGTCAGCTATGCTATGCTGACTCAGGAATTCTGGGAGTTGAAGTCCATGAGTCATAAAAGAGCAGAGGTTGCCTACCCCTGCCATATACCTCTAGAGATTCCATTTATGAATGTGCCTTTTTAATCTAAAAGAAGAAGGGCTAACACAGAAGCTCATCGACGTTCCTTTTTAATATAAGCTTTTTTTGTTTTGCCCACCTCTTCCTCTCTCCTCCCTTTTTTGATGAGCACCTTCCACCCTGAGCAGATCTTCCCTTTAGCTAACACTTCAAAAATCGCAACAGCGTCACCACCTACAAACAAAAAGAAAAAGAGTTTTCATTCTCCAACAGGTTCCAAAACTGTCAACTGGGTAATCTTGCAGAACAAATATTCTCTCTCCTCTGGTGACACCCGGTCCAGATTCTTCTGGAGTGAACACCGCGGTTATTTTCCCCTTTTATGGCAGTTCTCGCCATCCCTGGCAGAGACAACTTTTGTTTAAATCTTGGTAAAAGACGTGGCTATTATGTGAAGCCTCTGGAGATGGTTGGGAGAGAAAAGGAGAATGATAGATGGGCAGACTCGGTCTCTGTAGCTTCTCTGTCTAATTTTTCAACGGCTTTTGGACCATGCTGCGTGTTGGAAGCGTCTCCATTCATCACCCCGTAAGCAGGGGGAGGGTGGAGAAGCCAGCCGGTGGAGATGTCTACATCTTTTGTGCTCCTCCATATCCTCCTTGGCAGAGGTTAGGCTGTCACTTGCCTGAAACTGTGAGAAAAATGAGGAGGTCCCTTGGATTCTCTCTGGCTGTGTAATTAGTCCTTTTTGTTTGCGTGTGACAAACCCTTGGCGGAGATTGTGTACACCAGCCGGGAACTGCGGTCTTCTTAAAAGCAGATGGGCGCCTCAAGGTTGGGAAGTCAAGTCCGCTCGGAGGAGGTAGAAGCAGAAGCGGGGGGAGGGGGGGAACCATCGCCTTGGCAGCAACCGTTGGAATCTCAAAGCTGAAAAGTCTTCATTTTCTCCCTGGGTTTCTCCTTTGGTCAATAATTGTTTGGAAATCAGCTGGTGGGAAGTGAACCAAATCTCCAAACGACCGACCACGAATTGTTCTTCCCAGAAGTTGTAATTACTAACTTATCTGTTAAACCTAGAATTAAGGAGAGATTTCCTGACAGTGAGAACAATTGATCAGCGGAACAGCTTTGCTTCCAGAAATCCGTAGGAGCTCAATCACTGGAGGTTTTTAAGAAGAGATTGGACAGCCATTTGTCTGGGATGGTATAGGGCAGGGGTAGGCAACCTCGGCTCTTTTATGACTCATGGACTTCAACTTCTGGGAGTTGAAGTCCATGAGTCATAAAAGAGCCGAGGTTGCCTACCCCTGATTTAACCTCCGGTCCCCTAATCATCTTTGTTGCTCTTCTCTGCACTCTTTCTAGAGTCTCAACATCTTTTTTACATCGTGGCGACCAAAACTGGATGCAATATTCCAAGTGTGGCCTTACCAAGGCCTTGTAAAGTGGTATTCCTATGATCTTTCTCGTTGTCATTGTCCTCTTTCTCCTCCTTTTAGCTGACTCAGGAATTCTGGGAGTTTTATTTTATTTTATTTTAATTCCATTTATATCCCGCCCTTCTCCAAAGACTCAGGGCGGCTTACAAGCTTAGCAGTAGCCTTCATTCTATGTATATGCCTGCTTATTAGGGCTTTCATACACCCCCCAAGCGGCATTGAAGTCCATGAGTCATAAAAGAGCCGAGGTTGCCTACCCCTGGTATAGGGTCTCCTGTTTGAGCAGCGGGTTGGACTAGAAGACCTCCCAGGTCCCTTCCAATTATGTTATTCTATTATCTCTTCCCATCATGTCTTCCTTGGCTGTTAGAAAAGGACTCTCAGCTTTTCAAATGAGTCTTGATCACGATTCTACCACTACAAAGATGATCGGGGGACTGGAGGCTAAAACATATAAAGAACGGTTGCAGGAACTGGGCATGTCTAGTCTAATAAAAAGAAGGACGAGGGGTGACATGATAAGACTCTTCCAATATCTCAGGGGCTGCCACAAAGAAGACGGGGCCAACCTATTCTCCAAAGCACCTTAAGGCAGGAAAAGAAGCAAGGGATGGAAACTCATCAAGGAAACTAAGGGGAAATTTCCTGACAGTGAGAATTAATCAGTGGAACTGCTTGCCTCCAGAAGTTGTAGGTGCTCCATCACTGGAGGATTTTAAGTGATTGGACAGCCATTTGCCCAGAACAGTATAGAGCAAGGGTGTCAAACTCAATTTCATTGAGGGCCGCATCAGCATGGCGGTTGCCCTCAGGGGGCCGGGTGGGTATGGCCTGGGTGGGCGTGGCCTACTGGGTGGGTGTGGCTAGAGTGTGTATGGCCTACTGGGTGGGCGTGGCCAGCTCTACATCGTTGGCATCAAGGGTGCCTATGGGGGCCTGGGCAGGAGTGGGACAGATCTGAGGGTCTCTGGCAGGAGGAGGGTCTCTGGGCCAGGGCCAAGGCAGTGGGTGCCGTTCCCTCACTGTTTCCAAGATGGCTTCGCGGGCTGCGTGAAACCACTTGGTGGGCCGGATCCGGCCCCCGGGCCTTGTGTTTTGACATGTCTGGTATAGAGTCTCCTGCTTGAGCAGGGGGGTTGGACTAGACGATCTCCAAGGTCCCTTCCAACTCTGTTATTTTTGCATTCTTTCACTGGGGATCGCCTCTTGCTGAGGACAGGATAGTGGTAGAGGACCCAGATTGTTGAGGGCAATTAAGCTGACTTTGCAATAATGCCGCTTGGGGTGTGTGTGAAAGCCCTAATAAGCAGGCATATACATAGAATGAAGGCTACTGCTAAGCTTGTAAGCTGCCCTGAGTCTTCGGAGAAGGGCGGGATATAAATGGAATTAAAATAAATAAATAAAAACAAATGGTTTCATCAACTCTCTCCCCCTTTGCTCTCTGCCTCTTTCCTTGCCTTCTTCAGGGAATCTTCAGAATACTTCACTTATCTCCGTTTTGATTCCTCTCCCAAGTGTCTTTCGATCCCGCCTCTCTTCCATCAACTGCTTGTAAATCCTCCCCACAGTAGAGATTAGAGAAGGAATGAGAGACGGATGCTGTCAGTAAGGGGAGCTAATCTGACTCTTGATAACAGCACCAAAGTGATACAGATGGACATCTAGAGAGGCTTCATCCCAAGCTGGAGAAGCATCTCTGTGGAGAAAAAGGGTTTGTTTTTTTTGTTCTCGGTGGAGGTGGAACTGAAGAAGCATTAAAGCGCTGTTTGGGAGGCCGTCAACAGTTTCATAGCTTGGCAAATTACACCAGGGGCAAGCGAGCTGGGTCCAGCCTCTTCTCGTGAGCAGTGGTTGCTTGTAATAAGAGGTTATTTTTCAAGAGCTTCTAGGTTGAGCAGGCGAATATTTACCCGGGATACAACGTGCTAAACATCAAAGCTGTGTTGACTTTCTACAAAGCCGCAGAGCACCCTCATCTCCATAACAACTTGCTAATCACCTCTCGGATTCTTCTTCTTTCATTCCACCATGGGTAGTCAAGTAGCCCTTGACTTAGGATCACCACGGAGCCCATCATTTCTGCGGCTAAGCGAGACAGCTGTAAATTGCATTTTGCCCTATTTCCACAATCTTCCTTGCCACAGCTGTTAAGGGGATCACTGCAGCGGTTAAGTTAGCCACACACTGCTTGTTTTAAGGGAATCTGGCTTCCCCCTTGACTTGGCTTCCCGGAAGGTCACAAGATGACCTTAGGATGGGACGCGACATCCATCATAAAGATGAGTCAGTTTCCAAGCGTCTGAATTTTGCTCACGGGACACACTGGGATGCTGCGAAAGTTCTACGTGTGAAAAACGGTCATGGGTCCCTTTTCTCAGCCCCGTCGTAACTTGGAACAGTCACGGAATGAATGGTTGGAAGTGGAGGGCTTACAACTTCAAAGATGTCAAACTCTTCTTCAGAAGGGTAAAGGAGGAGGGGGCCTGTGTGGCAGCCCACAGCCACAAGCCATCCGAAGCCACGAAAGCTCACCTGTCTACAAGCATTCAGGTGTGACATTCAAGACTCATCAAAGTCATTACCTGTTTTGCTGACCTGAGCATATAGAATGAAGCAGACAGCTGTTGGTCTTGCAAGCTAACACGGCATGTCTGAAAGCCGCCCGGGCTTGTTTCATCCCTCTGTTTGCTGCATTCGGAACAGGCAAACGACACTAACGCAGCTGGTCTGCAACCTGTCACCCCCAACTTCAACTGGCTTCAACTGGTGCAGAATGCGGCCGCGCGAGTTGTGATGGGGGTCTCCCGATACTCCCACGTAACACCTCCACTCCGTGAGCTGCATTGGCTTCCGGTTGCCCTCCGGGTGAGATTCAAGGTGCTGGTGATGACCTATAAAGGCCTAAATGTCAAGGGTCTGGGATATCTGAGGGAACACCTGCTGCCGGCATCAAGTTCCCTTCGTCCAGTGCGCTCCCACAGGGAGGGTCTTCTCAGGGTGCCACCGGTAAGAGATTGCCGGCGGACGACACCCAGGGATAGGGCCTTCTCAGTGGGGGCGCCTGCCCTCTGGAACCAGCTGCCAGTGGAGCTGAGGACTGCCCCCGACCTTCGGTCATTCCGCTGGGACCTGAAGACCTGGCTCTTCGAGCTCTCTGGCCCAGGCTGAGGATTAATTTATTTTAATTGGGGTTTTATTTATACAGGGATAAATTTAATCTTTTTTAAACTTGGTTTTTAACTTTTATATTTTTGGTTTTTAATTACCCTGTAAACCGCCCTGAGTCCTCCGGGAAAGGGCGGTATATAAATGTAATAAAATAAATAAATAAATAAATAAACTGGCCCCAAATTATAGTCCTACACCATGACACTCATTAAATTCATCACCTCGTGACCGGACCCAATTTTATGACTTTTTTTTTTTGCAGTGGTTATAAAGCGGATGCCGCAGTCGTTAAGCAAACACCGGGGTGGTTGAACAAACCCATTGTTTTACTGGAAGTAGACTGGAAGCAGATAGCAGCTTCTAGCAAAGCCACTCTAAATCGCAGTCACATATTTTATTTATTTATTTATTTATTTATTTATTTATTTATTTATTTATTTATTTATTTATTTATTTAAATTTATATCCCACCCTTCTCCCTAAGGACTCAGGGCAGCGCACAACCATAAAAATTAAAAACATAAAATAGAAATTTTTTTAAAAAGAATTAAACAATAAATACAATAATCGTATGACAATTTAAAAACCAGTAAAAAGCTAATTAAAACCGTAGTCAGTCCAGGCCCGCTTGTTGGAACAACCAGGTCTTCAGGTCACGGCGGAAGGACCGAAGGTCAGGGGTGATCACAGGGTGCTACAAACAGCTGTAAGCGTGGGTTGTCCAAAAGAGAGTCACGTGACCTCAGGCGACATTGGAACGCGGGTGCCAATTCTCTTTAATCAAGCAAAGGGAGACCCAGCTGGGGAAGGGGGGGAAAAATGCAGAACGTGGATTGCTTATCCCAACCCTTTTGTAACATGGGTTTTGTGCTAATGGGGAGGGCAGGCTTGGAAAAAGCGTGGTTCTTTTTCCTGGTGGGAATCCAGATGCCTGGATGCCCTGCTTTGATGCCCCCCACCAAGCCAGCCCAGCAGGGAATCCATCCTTCTTTCTGGAGATAATTCATGCATGGTTATTTATTTTCCTTTTTCTTTTTTTTTCTTTTTCCTTTCCTGGGGAACTGTGATTAGTTTGCAAGTCAGAGAGGAGAATAATCATCTCAAGATGGTGCACAGCTGCTCCAGCCCTCTTTCATTACGGGCGCTGCACAGCTGACTTCCTCTGATTGCCGGTGATTTTCTCAATTACGGATTGGGGAAAAAATGCGGTGGAAGAGTCGCAGATGTCATCCGGGGAACCAGAGTTTCGTGCCTCGGAGTGGGCGCCTGTGGGGGCTTGTAAGGTGGAGATGTCAAATGCAACCCACTCTTCTTACAAAGCGGTCATCTACTGAATTGGCAGACATGGCATCAAAATCTGTGTTGCTGAGTTATTCCGCTGTTTTCATTGGGCAAATATTTCTGTTTTATTTTAGAACAGGGTGTCTCCATTTTGATAGCTGCCAGACGTGTTGGCCTTCAGCACCCAGACTTCCCCAGCCAGCATGGCTATGACTAAGAATTCTGGGAGTTGAAGTTCATACAGGTAATCTTTGACAACCAGTTGCATTGTTTGAAGTTATGATGGAGCCAAGTAATGATGGACCCAAACGTGTACTTATGGCCCAGATTTCCAGATGTGTGACCCAGAATTCCCCCAATTTAAAGTTGATCCCAAATCAGGTATTTGATTGATCCCAAAACAGGTGTTTACAACCCAGATTCAAAACTTATATAGTCTAGGAATGGTCCTCCTGAGTATGGTGTCCTCTATATAGAAATACAACTTCTATCATCTCTGATCATTGGTCATAATGGGAACTGTAGCATCTGGAAAACATCACATTGAAGAAGACAAGGGTATTTAAATATTGGTCACAATAAAACTCCCTTTTTACGATACCTTAATTCGGGGTAGAGTCAGGGCGGCTGAATAGAGCTGAACTTTTACTGGCCAGAGGCCTTTCCTGATGCAGATATTATTACTTTGCATCCTAGGAGAGAAACATCTGCCGGTCCCTAGGATTGACCTCTCAATCTTTCGAGTGGGAGGCATCTAGTCCACCATTAGGCCACCATGCTGCCTGTCTGTCTATCTATCTATCTATCTATCTATCTATCTATCTATCTATCTATCTATCTATCATCTATCTATCATCTATCTATCATCTATATCTATCTATCTATCTATCTATCTATCTATCTATCTATCTGTCTATCTGTCTTATCTATATCTATCGATCAATCAATCAATCTCTCTCTTTTTATGACCCTGTGGTCCTTTAATTTGGAGTAGAGTCAGGGCGACTGGATGGAGCTGAGCATTTACTAGCCAGATGCCCTTCCTGACATCACATGGAGTTCACAGCAGATATTTTTTTATTTGCACCCTAGGAGAGAAACATCTGCTTCTACCTAGGATTGAACTCTCAACTTCCTGAGTAGGTGACAAGAGTATTGGCCACCAGGCCGCTCATAAATACTGGTCACAATACAGATATATTGTCCAACCTGAATCAATGCATAGCGAAAGTTTGTGTCCCAAAACTATTTGCCAGGGAGTGGAGAAATATAGACACAGTGGAAGAACATCCTTCCTTCCTAATTAATAGTAAAATGCGTATCTCTGAATGGGTAACTCCAGTTCGGATTTAAAGCTGGCCGGATCCCAAGCTAATTAGATCCAAGAATCTGTTCTGAAGCTGTTCTCCTATGTGTTGATGGGATAGCAAATCCCTAGCTACTTCTTCACTGCCATTAGTTCAAATTGCCAAACAATCTTGTCTTGGAAAGTAATTAAATAGACCTTAGTTCTTTTAATTACCATTTGCCTCTTGGTAGATGTTCAAAAAAATAAAGGCGACGCAAAGGACATTGAACAATTTGCATTCCAAAAAATTGTGCCTGTGCAAGGAGAAAGGTTGATCCATCAGCACGACAATTAGCTCCAAGCTTTGCCTGAAGTGATCCAGGCATGGAAACAAAGGAATATGGATCAGCTTGGTTGAATGCAAGAAATAGATCAAATCTCAGAGCAACCAGGAATAGGACTGTGCTACAAAATTGATGAGAATAAGGATGTGGAACATTTGGGTGCTCAAGAGAGGTGCTTAAATATTTTTTGTAGAAGGCATGTCCCACCTACGGATTTCCAGTAATTGGTGGTCATTATATGCAGTTGGGAAGGTCTAAAAAAAAAAGTGACTCATGGCCATTTTTCACACTTATGACCAATGCAGCGTCCCCATGGTCACATGATCAAAGTTTAGACGCTTGACACTGGGCCTGTATTTATCCTTCTTAGCTCTTTGAGATCATCAATAGAAGAGAATATTTGTAGCTCAGGGGTCCTTGGTGCTCTCTGGGCTTGGTGGTTTTCCTGCAGACGTTTCATGACCCAACTAGGCAACTTAATCAGTGCTAGAAGGGAATGGAAGAGGAGGACTCGGATCTGTGGTGCTCTCTGAGCCTGGTAGTCTTCTTGTAGGCGTTTCATGACCCAACTAGGCAACCTTCTCAGTGCTAGAAGGGAGCAGGGTTTTCAGAATGGAGGAGAAGAAGAAAAGGAGGAGAAAGAGGACAATGACAACGAGAAAGATCATGGGAATACCACTTTACAAGGCCTTGGTAAGGCCACACTTGGAATATTGCATCCAGTTTTGGTCGCCACGATGTAAAAAAGATGTTGAGACTCTAGAAAGAGTGCAGAGAAGGGTAACAAAGATGATTAGGGGACCTGAGGCTAAATCAGGAGTAGGCAACCTCGGCTCTTTTATGACTCATGGACTTCAACTCCCAGAATTCCTGAGTCAGCTATAAAAGAGCCGAGGTTGCCTACCCCTGGGCTAAATCATAGGAAGAATGGTTGCAGGAATTAGGTTTGTCTAGTTTAATGAAAAGAAGGACTACGGGTGAGACGAGAGCAGTGTTCCAATATTTGAGGGGCTGCCACAAAGAGGAGGGGGTCAACCTGTTCCCCCAAAACACCTGAAGGTCGGACAAGAAGCAATGGATGGAAAATAATCAAGGAGAGAAGCAATCTAGAAGTTTCCTAACAGAACAAATAATCAGTGGAATAACTTGCCTCCAGAAGTTGTGCTTTCTCCAAAACTGGAAATATTTAAGAAAAGATTAGACAACGATTTATCTGGAATGGTGTAAGGCTTCCTGCTAGAGCAGAGGGTTGGACTAGAACAGACATGTCAAACTCACGACGTCATGTGACATCACGCGGCATATCGGAGCTTTTTCCCCATTGCTGGCAATGCGGTGGGCGCGGTTTCGTTGTGACGCGTCCAGCCCGTGGGCCCGCAGTTTGACACCCCTGGACTAGAAGGTCCCTTCCAACTCTGTTATTCTGTTATTCTGACTCTGGGGTTCTTGATGCTCTCTGAACTTGGTGGTTTTCTTGCAGATTTTTCATGACCCAATTAAGGTTACATCATCTGTGCTACAAGGGATCTTGGCTTTGGCTTAAGATCAGCCGAAGCCAGCCAACTTTACTACCAGCTTGCAATTTCATACTAAGAGTCAGCCAAAATTTGTTCCAAAACTGGTTCATGTCTTGAATCGCTTGGGAAAAAAAATAATAACGTGAAAGATGATGGATGCTTCACGGACGGAAGAAAGCTGGGAGTTGTAGACTTTGGAGAAAGAGATAATCCCCATGCTTCTGAGACTGCAGGATCCTCTAATCCCTCAGACAGATGATAACAACAGAGACGGAAAACCAGCCAGGCGAGGGGAAGATTGCTGCTTGTTGGAGGAAGACAGATGTTTGAGGCACCTAAGCCAGATTCATACAAAGCAGATGTTGCCAACTCCCCCTAGGAAAGACGGATCTGTAATATGTCACAAAAGTACCATCAACTGTATATAAAGGTAAAGGTAAAGGTTCCCCAGCACATGCGTGCTAGTCGTTTCCGACTCTAGGGGCCGGTGCTCATCTCCGTTTCAAAGCCGAAGAGCCAGCGCTTGTCCGAGGACGTCTCCGTGGTCATGTGGCCAGCATGACTAGACGCCAAAGGCGCACGGAACGCTGTTACCTTCCCACCGGAGTGGTCCCTATTTTTCTACTTGCATTTTTACGTGCTTTCGAACTGCTAGGTTGGCAGAAGCTGGGACGAGTAACAGGCGCTCACTCTGTTACGCGGCACTCGGGATTCGACCTGCCAAACTGCCGACCTTCCGATCGACAAGCTCAGCGTCCTAACCCACTGAGCCACCGCGTCCCTATTCAACTGTATATACAGCCCCCCAAAAAAGCAGCACAAAAGCTAGCCTTCTGGGAAGGAGAAGCCGTCAGAAAAAGACTCTACTTAGCAGAGTGTGAAGGCTGAGTATGAGACCCGTTCCTCAAAGAATGATATCATAAGTCCCAGCTTAAGTTCCAGAGAGCCGGTGCTTAAGAGAAGGAGATTTTTGGAGAGGTGTGAGTGAAGGACCATTGTCAAGCTCTTTGGTAGGTGCCTAAAACTCAATTGGATTCTTTTTTCAAGTACAAATCTCCTGCGGTGCTTTTCAATAAGATTTATTCAGATGGAAGGGAAAGCTTGCAAGAATTCCAGCAGCCAGTTTGGTAGTATTTAAGGCACCAGGAGAGAAAAAAACGGGAGACTAGTTCTATTCTCCAAAGCACCCAGAGGGCAGGACAAGAAACAATGGTTGGAAACTGATCAAGGAGAGAAGCAACCTGGAATTAAGGAGAAACTTCCTGACAGTGAGGACAATCAACCAGTGGAACAGCTTGCCTTCCGAAATGGTGGGCGCTCCATCACTGGAGATTTTTAAGAGGAGACTAGACAGTCATTGTCTGAAATGGTATAGGTTCTCCTGATTGAGCAGGGGGCTGGACTAGAAGACCTCTAAGGTCCCTTCCAGCTCTATTCTCTTAGTTCCACTTTAGGCATGAAAGCCAGTTGGGTCAATCACCAGGTGACCATGAGTTCTAGTCCTGTCTTAGGCATGAACCCAGCTGGGTAACTTTTGGGCCAGTCACCAGGAGATGGTGAGTTCTAGTCCCGCCTCAGGCATGAAAGCCAGCTGGGTGACTCTAGATCAGTCACCAGGAGACGGTGAGTTCTAGTACCACCTTAGGCATGAAAGCTGGCTGAGTCCTCCGTTGGTTATCATATGTTGAAATTAAGTCTCTTTTAAGGGAGCTTTTGGAAAATGACAGGAAGGGGAAAGAAAGACGTGATGCAGAAGGGTAAATTACTAGAGTTAAATTAAGGCCAACTCCTTTTGACTTTCAACCCAGGATGTCAACTCTACAACAAACCTGACTGCAGCCATTTTGCTCCGATAGACACAGAAGTTCTCACCTGCTTTTTTTTTTAAAAAAAACTCTTTCAAATGACCTTTTCAAATCCATTCCCCCCCCCCCCACACACACACACTGGTCTTGTTTAGGGAACTTCATCGGTTGCCCAGTTCAACCTGCTGGCTTTCCCCTAAGCCACGGGTCCACAACCCCCCCGTCCATGGACCGGTACCGGGCTGCGGCATGCCTGCAACCAGTCCACACAAACAAGCAAAGCCCGTCTGCCTAGGATGCAGGCAGCACACAAAACCACACACTCTCTGGAAAAACCTCTCTCCACGGAACCGGTCCCTGGTGCCCCAAAGGTTGGGGACCTCTGCTCTAAGCACCTTCTTTTCCCCCCTTTACCCTTGAGCAAAGCCTCAACTTTGGAGCTTGCAGTACTTTTTCTGACAACTCCACCTTCCGCATCAACTCCTTGTGAGTGACGGCAGCCGCTGGCTGCTCGCAGCCGTGGCACCACATCATGTAGTCATCATAATTGCATGAAATAATAATATCTAAAAGGTCTTCCGGTGAGTGACAAGCTTGAGAATGCACCTTGTCACCTGCCAAAGATGTTCTCCAGGCACGCAAGGAACGCCCCCAGCTGTTCTGTCTCTTGGTCAATGCGTGCAGCCAGCTGGAGTTAATCCAATTAACCTGACAAAGTCAAGAAGGGTAGAACTCTTCTCGCTGCCTTGCAGTTGAAGATGAGCCGCTGTGACGAAGCAGATGGTGGAGTCCCAAACTGTGCAGTTTTTGATACGCAGAGACAAATCACCATTGGGTACAGCCCAGCAGTGCGAGTTAAAAACTGTGAGAACGTCTGCCGTCCAAAAGTTGGCATATCTAGAAATGAAGATCATGGCCGACCCACTCAACACTGTCCTCTCCGGTTTTTGCTGGTCTCTTGTTTCGAATGGTGACCGCAGCCCTGAGATCAGAAGGCATGTAGCCTTGGAAGAACTGCAACAACAATAACAACAGAGTTGGAAGGGACCTTGGAGGTCTTCTACTCCAACCCCTTGCTCAGGCAGGAAACCCTGTACCATTTCAGACAAATGGCTGTCCTGTCTCTTCTTGAAAACCTTCAGGGTTGGAGCAGCCACAACATCTGGAGGCAAGTCGTTGCACTGATTAATTGTTCTCACTGTCAGGAAATTCCTCCTTAGTTCTAAGTTGCTTCTCTCCTTGATTAGTTTCCATCCGTTGCTTCTTGTCCTGCCTTCAGGTGTGTTGGATAATAGCTTGACACCCCCGCCCCCTTGTGACAGCCCGTTAGATATTGGAGCAACCTCCGGCATGAATAGTATGCAGAAGAGCAAAGACATCAGCCTCGCAAACAAATGCAGATTAGTTAATGCAATAATTTTTTCCCCAGTTGTTACTTATAGCTGCGAAACTATAAGACTCTAAAAAAGGCAGATAGGAGAAGGGTAGATGGCTTTGAACTGTGGTGCTGGTGATGGCTATGGCACATCCCATAGACTGCAAACATCACAAAGAAAGATGTCCTAGACCAAACCTCACCAAAAAATATCACTTGAAACCAGATCGCCAAACAGAGGCTGTCATACTTTGGTCACGTCATGAGAGCTGACCCACTTGAAAAGTCAATTATGCTGGGATTGATCAGCAGAAAAGGAGAAAGGGACACCCTAGTATCCACTGGCCAGACACTATACGGGACGCCAAGAAAATCAGGAGACTCAGGCAGTTCAAATGAGTCTAAAGTTTTGTTGCAAGCTTAAGCTCTCTACAAGAATCTGACCAACTAACCATCAAGGGAAACGAGCGGGAGATAAGAGAGGCTTTCAAGCTGGGCTGGATGTCCAGCAGGCGTGCAGGGATTTCATGACTTATGACGTGTTTGACCCCACCCCCTCAGGCTCAGCCTGGTCATTTCCTACAACGACCCTGGGATGACCACAGTAGATCTGAAAGGGGCAGCAGTGCAAGGTAGAGGGGCATGGAGAGAGCGAATGCGTAGAGTGGCCAAGGATCGGGCACGACTGACTGGCTGATGACCACAACTTGTTTCAAGAATCAACTCACCTGCTTGACCTGGGCAGTCCCTTCAATTCATGAGTGAAGAGAGGGATGGGGATCATGATCTTTGCTGCAGAGAGAGCCCTCTTGTTCTGTTCTTGTGAGGTGACAATCTCGGTGACCCTGGTCTTTTGCACTGAAGTTGAGGATTTATAGCGTGGTGGCAAGGTGGAAAGCAAGAAGGATGAAGGTGCCACCTACTGGACAGAGAGCCCAAGGAACTGAGGGGAAAAAAATAATAATACATATGTTGGGTAGGAGCATGATAGGAGCTCTTAATAACAAGGTAGGCGTAGAAAAGTAGAGTGAAGGGCACTCCAAAAATTGCATTCTAACCACATGAATCATGGTTATTTTGATTTGTAAATGCCTACCTGCTTGGGGGAAAGTGCCTTACCTAGTACTTAACTGTCAGCCTACTCCAGCGTACAGGCTGTTGCACGTCAACAACGGGCTGTATTTTTCACAGTTTGTATACAGGGAAAGCCCGCAATCTCCCTCCTGTATGTTTTCTATTGCCGAGCACTTGTCTTGCGTCCTCTTTGTTATTACAACCTCTGGAAGGGAGTCTCGCTTCATGACTGCAGTCTGCAGCGTTGGCATCTGTGCAAAAAAAGAGAAAGGGAGGAAACACACACACACACACACACACACACACACACAATTCGTACAGATATTTAGGTTGGAATTCTGCTCTCCAAGACAAGAAGGTAAGCCGACTCCTTTGAGCTGGAGGAGACTCCTGCGTAATCCCTTGGACAGCAAAGGTGACCGACAAGCAAGTACTGGACCACATGGCACTGGAAGGCAAAAAAATCACAAGACAGCCTCTCACCTACTTTGGCCGTGTCATGCTGGGGGGAATCGACTGGAGAAAGCAATTGTGTTGGAAAGACTGCTGGTAAACGAAAACCAGGCCGCCAAAGAACATGGTGTCTGGACACCATCAAAACTGACACCGGCCAGAGCATAGAAGAGTTCAAAGAAATTGTGCAAGATTGGGAGATGGAGAAAGACCTGACCCACAGAATTGTTGTTGTTGTTGTTGTTGTTGTTGTTGTTAGTTGCAAAGTCATGTCCGATCCATTGCGACCCCACGGATAACGTTCCTCCAGGCCTTCTCTACCATCTTCTGGAGTCCATTTAGGCTCATGCCTACTGCTTCAGTGACTCCATACAGCCACCTCCTTCTCTGTCGTGCCCTTCTTCTCTTGCCAAGAGCTGGAGACAACTAAATGGATAACATCATCAGCATCCTAACAGGAGGTAGCTCAGCAGTGCGCCGATCCTGAAGTTACCTCTGTAATGTTGACAACCGTGTTAATTCAGCAGTAAAAGTGCCAAGCATTTTTAGATCGCAAAACTGTGTCTCATTTATTTTGCCTGTGTCATGCAGGTGAACTCCCTGGAGAAAGCAATTATGTTTGGAAGCGTCAGCGGTAAAAGGAAACCAGGCTACCCAAAAACACGGTGGCAGGACCCCATCAAAGCTGACCCCGGCCTCTCCAAGAAAAAGCACAAGATGGGAAGAAGTGGAGGGACCACCACACCATGTGAGACGCTTACCTCTTCTTTCAAGCCACAACTTATCACCCACGCCTTCCTCTCGGGCACACGACTGCCAAGATTTACCCAGCGGTGACCTCTTTTTCAGTGAAACTCTAAGCTATACGTTCTCTTGAATTCTGGCTGCGGAAAAACAAGGGAGTTGCAGAAGAGCTGGCAGACGGCAATTAAATTATCTTCCCACCACACACGCACACAGATATTCTGGTCTGAGCCACTCTTCTTCAGCTCCGTTCAGAGCGACTGCTGGGTTTATTAATACGGGTTGTTAGCATTTCCCAAGGCTACAGTCATCTTCAAATCGGAGGCGACCAGCAGCTCTCGCTTTGCTCAGTTTGAGGGGAAGCCACTTCGGTAATTAGCCCGGCCTGTGTCTCTCGGCTTGTCTTTCCCCAAAGATTCGGCACTGCCAATGGGGCCGCTGGATTCTTTCATGCTGATAATTCTCTGGTAATTATTGGGAAAGAGCAGCAGGAGGAAGAACGCTTGCGGAGGTTGTAGCCGAGGGAAGGGAAGACTTTGACTTGCAGGAGGGGGTGCTGATTTGCCTCAAAGGGAGATGGGGCTGCTGTGTTTTTCACACAACTCGCAGCTGCTCTGCTTTCACACAACTGGTGAGACTGTCGTGGGGGTTGCTTTTAGCTCAGCCGGTTGTGTGAACTGAGTCAGCCGTGGATAAAGCTGGAAGGGGTGGGTGGGTTGGGTTTCCTACTGAGTGGTGGGATTCAAATAATAATAATAAAATAATAATAAAATAATAATAATAATAATAATAATAATAATAATAATAATAATAATAATAATAATAATAATAATAATAATAATAATTTTATTCGTATACCGCCCTTCTCCCGAAGGACTCAGGGCGGTGAACAGGGCAATACATGTTAAAAGACAAGAATACAAAAATAAAAAGAGATTAAACAAGATGCCCAAAAGCTATAACAATAAGTTAAAATACATAAAAAGCAATAAAACCCAAACCCATCACCCATCAGGCCAGGCCGGCTTGCTCAAACAGGTAGGTCTTTAGATCGCGCCGGAAGGAGCGAAGGTCGGGCGCCATCCGGAGCTCAACCGGAAGATGGTTCCATAAATAGGTGAACAACCAGTTCTCTGCGTGGATGCTGCTTCCGGAAGTCCATTCTGGGCCTGGGCAACAAAAAATTAGCTACCGGTTCTGCCGAAGTGGTGCAAACTGGCTGAATCCCACCACCGGTCCTGCTGGCAACTATTTTGTGGTTGTTCAGAACCAATAGGTCAAGTCTTCTTGGGATTTGGACCTCAAGTCTCCCTCAAGACCCCATCAGCTCAAGTCTCCCTCAAGACCCCATCAGGTTCTCCCCCCCTGTAGAGTGGGGCTTTTGACAAGTCACCTGAAGCATAAACCTTCACAGTAAGTGAAGGAACAAGTCCTGGTTTAGTGGCATGTCCAGTACAACTATATAAAGGAAAGCAAAATAATCCACCAGAAAAGAAATAGAAGAATGAGAATACATAAACAGTTGAGAGGAATTTATCCGTAGCTGATCTCACAAATGACAACTCAGCCCAATTGGGAAGAAATCTGGGAAGAATCATACTGAGTCATTTTGCCTTAACAAACTCCTTATTAACGAGGCTGGGAAGTTCTTGCAGTCTCCAAAGACTTGCCACAAACAAGAGGGGGTCAACCTTTTCTCCAAAGGCCCTGAAGACAGGAGAAGAAGCAAGGGATGGAAGGTAATCAAGGAGAGAAGCAACCTAGAACTAAAGAGAAACTTCCTGATGTAACCATTGATCAGTGGAACAGCTGGCTTTCAAAAATTGTGCTCTGTCACTGGAGGTTTTTAAGACGAGATTGGAGAACCATTTGGTATTGGGTCTAGGGCAGGGGTGTCAAACTCAATTTCATTGAGGGCCGCATCAGCATGGCGGTTGCCCTCAGGGGGCCGGGTGGGTATGG
Source organism: Vipera ursinii (assembly GCF_947247035.1). NCBI lineage: Eukaryota > Metazoa > Chordata > Lepidosauria > Squamata > Viperidae > Vipera > Vipera ursinii. Next base: position 7,284,574 of record NC_139527.1, read on the forward strand.
CCTGGGTGGGCGTGGCCTACTGGGTGGGCGTGGCTAGAGTGTGTATGGCCTACTGGGTGGGCGTGGCCAGCTCTACATCGTTGGCATCAAGGGTGCCTATGGGGGCCTGGGCAGGAGTGGGACAGATCTGAGGGTCTCTGGGCCAGGGCCAAGGCAGCGGGGGCCGTTCCCTCCCTGTTTCCAAGATGGCTTCGCGGGCTGCGTGAAACCACTTGGTGGGCCGGATCCGGCCCCCGGGCCTTGTGTTTTGACATGTCTGGTATAGAGTCTCCTGCTTGAGCAGGAGTGGGGGCCGTTCCCTCACTGTTTCCAAGATGGCTTCGCGGGCTGCGTGAAACCACTTCGCGGGCCGTATCTGGCCCCCGGGCCTTGTGTTTCACATGTCTGGTCTAGGGGGTTGGAGTAGAAGACCTCCAAAGTCCCTTCCAACTCTTATTATTCTGTTATTCTGTCGTCTCTTGGTACTTGGTCTCATTGGTTGTTAGAAAGGGCATCTCAGCTTTTCAAATCAGCCTTAATCACAATTGAAGACCAGCACAGGTCTAAGCTAGTGTCTTTCAAACTTGACAGTTTTAACACTTGTGGACTTTAACTCTTCTTTTGAGACAACTATGGGAATTCTCCAGCCATTTTAAAGTTGCCAATTTTGGAAAATCACTGGTCCAAGCTTTTAACTTACAACCCTCTCTCGTCTCGAAAAACCTTCCAGTGGAAAACTTGTCATCCTTGGCCAACGTCCTCCTAGCATCCTGAAGTCTTCTGAACTTCACGGTCTCCCTGATCTCAGCCACGGGTTTTCTGGCAATCCTTTTATTTTTATTTTTATTTTATTTATTTTTTTGCCTGTACACGGCGCCACATTAACATAACTGGTAATTAATTTGTTTTAATTGTTTTTATATAATCCCCACGAGCAAGCTCATGTTTTGTTTTGCATCTGTTATGTTTCTGATTCAAATTTTAATGCCTTAATGGGAAGGAAGCCAACTGCTTTTTTTTCCACTCGGTGCTATGAGCGATCTCTTGGCACACTTCCAACACTGTACTGTTGAACTAACTATACAGCCCTGTAATTTAACTAGCAAAAAAATGTGGGCAAATCACTGTTATTAATAATAATAAATCTATTTCGGCAGGTTGACAGCATTAAAATAACAAATCAGCCGGTTGAGGAAAGCTGGTAATTTGGGGTGCTTTTGAATGCGATCATCGCAACAGTGTAATATCCATTGTTAAGGGGCTTTAGGGAGCCCCCACAGATAGGAAGATGTGGGAAGATGTCTGAAGATGACAAGGTGATGCAGAAATAACTGGGGGAGGACACAGAGGGTCTTGGCCTACACTGCTGTCATCACTCACCCCCTTCTTTTAAATATTAAAAGCAACAAGGGTCTGGAAATGAGGCCTTATCTCTTCCAGTGCTCACTGTTCAAATATTTGAGTCAAACTATTTTCCAAAGGACCAAAAAGCAAGACAAGAAACAATGGTTGGAAACTGACCAAAGAAAGAAGCAACTGGGAATTAAGGAGAAACTTCCTAACAATGAGGACAATCAACCAGTGGAACGACTTGCCACCAGACGTTGTGGGTGCTCCATCACTGGAGGTTTTTAAGAAGAGACTGGACAGCCTCATTTCAAGAAGAGACTTAAGAAGAGACTGGACAGTCACTTGACTGAAATGGTATAGGGTGTCCTGCTTGAGCAGAGGGCTGGACTAGAAGACCTCCAAGGTCCCTTCCAGTTCTATTCTATTCTATTCTGTTCTGTTCTGTTCTGTTCTGTTCTGTTCTGTTCTATTCTATTCTGTTCCGTTCCGTTCCGTTCCGTTCCGTTCTGTTCTGTTCTGTTCTATTCTATTCCATTCCATTCCATTCCATTCCATTCCATTCCATTCCATTCCATTCCATTCCATTCCATTCCATTCCATTCTATTCTATTCTATTCTATTCTATTCTATTCTATTCTATTCTATTCTATTCTATTCCATTCCATTCCATTCCATTCCATTCCATTCCATATTCTATTCTATTCCATTCCATTCCATTCCATTCCATTCCATTCCATTCCATTCCATTCCATTCCATTCCATTCTATTCTATTCTATTCTATTCTATTCTATTCTATTCTATTCTATTCTATTCTATTCTATTCTATTCTGTTCTGTTGTACAACTTAAATGTGGCTGATGCATATTGGTGGCTGAGATTGGCCGGTCCTGGAAGATATCTTTTCTTAAGATTCTCCGAGCCACAAACGGGCAGAATATTGATTTGCCAATTCCCCTCTGCCTTCTCCTCTCTACATCTTAGGTCAATTGAACTTCTTTTCTTTTTCTTTTCCTTTATTTATCGTCCGGGGGAGTCAATAGCCCGTAATCAGGATACTTCAGGAAATGTGAACCTTTGCAATAACTCTCGGCCTGTTCTGTTTTAACTGATTAGTTTTGCAGTCTGGAATGAAAAATATCGATCCA
>NC_139527.1:7287248-7314748 GCF_947247035.1 Vipera ursinii
TATCGATCCATTGGATCATTTCAGACCCTGAATTATACCTCGTCAATTGCCATCCCTTTTAAGAAAAAAAGTCCACGGGTAGGCATTATATGAGCCACGGAGACTAATATGTCAAGGTACCTTGATATATTAAGCATGATTGTTCTTTCTCTGCTGCCACGCAGGGGGACGATGGGAAATAAATAAGAAAGAAAGAAAGAAAGAAAGAAAGAAAGAAAGAAAGAAAGAAAGAAAGAAGAAAGAGAGAGAGAGAGAGAGAGAGAGAGAGAGAGAAGAAAGAAAGAAAGAAAGAAAGAGAGAGAGAGAGAGAAATCCCAGGATGGATTATTATTATTTTTACGTTCCACCCTTTTATAAAGTGGGATTTCATTTCATATCCTTTTTTTTTTCCCCTGGAGAAGGAAATAGCTTTACGGCAAAGCAACCAAGCTGGGAACTGGTCGTGGCAATTAACTGTGGGAGAAATCAAATTATGGCGGAAGATTTTTCCATCGCTCTAAATAAGGGCAGCTAAGCTGAAAGTTTCTTCCCTGCAGCTCAGGAGGTGGCCGACATCATCCCCGCAATTAAAACCAGCTCCTTTGCCATCAGCATGCCGAACGGGTGCTTGGCTTATGTCGTGTCCTGAAATTTCTTTTGAGTTTTCTTAGCTGTTTGCAAAAGGGGCTGAATAATGCATGAACCTCTGGGACTGATACAAAGCGCACTCGGCTTTTGTAGCACACTGGTGAGAACATGGATTTCAGGCTTCCACTCTGGTCTACACGAGCTGACTGGCCGAAGCAAAGAGGTTGTCACTCCTAAACATTGAACGGAAAGCCATCTTGATCAGGATTATAGGGAAGGAAGAAAATATCCTCCTACCAGATCAGAAAACAGAGAATCCTAGGAAGGGACCGTGGAGGTCTTCTAGTCCAACCCCTGGATCAAGCAGGACACCCTATACCATTCCAGACAAATGCCCGTTGAGTCTCTTCTTGAAAACCTCCAGTGATGGAGCACCCACAACTTCTGGAGGCTAGCCGTTCCACTGGTTAATTGTTCCTACTGTCAGGAAATTCCTCCTTAGTTCTAGGTTGCTTCTCTCCTTGACTAGTTTCCAACCATTGCTTCTTTTTCTGCCTTCAGGTGCTCTGGAGAATAGGTTCAAACAATCAGAAATGAGCTGGAAGGAGACGTGGAGGTCTTCTACTCCAGCCCCCTGCTCAAGCAGGAGGCCCTATGTCATTCCAGAAAAGTGCCTGTCCAGTCTCCTGATGGAGCACCCACAATTATAAACAACAAACAAGTAAATCTCATTATTAAAACCTGGAACCCCACCTGGGAAGCTAGAGATGGCTATGCAGTTCCTGAAGTTGGTGTGTGTTCCCTAAATACTGAGCCATCAAAGAGAGACCTATCAGAGGGTCTTCTGAGTCACCAAAAAGAGACCCTTCTGAAGGTCTTCTGAATCATGAAAAAGAGACCCCTCTGAGGGTCTTGGTGAGCCACTAAAGAAAGACCCCTGTGGAGCACCAGGCTATAGTTTTAATCAGAAGTCTCCTTCATTCTTCTAGATCAGGGGTGTCAAACTCAATTTCATTGAGGGCTGCATCAGCACTGCGGTTGCCCTCAGGGGGCCGGGTGGGTGTGGCCTGGGTGGGTGTGGCATACTGGGTGGGCGTGGCTAGAGTGCATATGGCCTACTGGGTAGGCATGGCCAGCCCTACATGGTTCACATCAAGGGTGCCTATGGGGGCCTGGGCAGGAGTGGGACAGATCTGAGGGTCTCTGGCAGAAGGAGGGTCTCTGGGCCAGGGCCAAGGCAGTGGGGGCCGTTCCCTCACTGTTTCCAGGATGGCTTTGCGGGCCACATGAAACCATTTCACGGGCCGGATCTGGCCCCCGGGCCTTGTGTTTGACATGTCTGTTCTAGAATCTAGGATTCTTAAGCTCTTTCTCTGACGGTCTTGTTTCTTCTGATCTTTTCTAATCAAGATGGAGTCAGTATTCCCAAAGTCTAAGACAGCTGGGTTTCTAGCACTCATCCATGACTCAAAAATGTCCATGCTGGAAAAATTAACAATTGTTCATGCTCCGGTCGTAACTTTTGGAGCCCTTCCTTCTGTGCCCCACTGGGGAACGAGCCCAGCAGTCAACGTCGTTGCTTTTCCATCACACTAAATACGGGATGAATGTCATTGTATGCGGTCATTGTTTTCAGCTAGCCAAAGCAGAGCAAATTGCTTTGGCGTTGCCCATTAGATAATGTCCAAGTGTTGAAAAAGGGGAAATATTACTTCTTAGAACTCAAGCGAAGCAGCTCTCTTAGCGAAGCCTTAATGGCTATTTTGAAATCACTTTGATAATAGAGTTTTATGATCAGCCTGGTCTGTCAGAGGCTTCCTGTATATGCACTTGTGCCGCAATTTAGAAAAGCAATTAAGCATGTGATTAAAATTTGACACGTACAGGTTATACACCCATTCTCTCCACTGCAGCGTGTGGGGGTTCTTGGCGTTGAAAAGGAGTTACTAATGGTGTAACAATATGAGTTAGAACTTTGTGGACTCTGGAAGGATCTGTTGACCTTCTCAATGTATTGAGTCATGGCTGCTTGTCCATTTTCTTTTTTTCTAAAGCTCTCAAGATTATCTAGGTGCCAAAAAGACTTTAAAGGCTTTAAAAAGACACATTTGCAGAGAAGATGGAACTGTTGTCTGTTTTTGATATCTCTGCAGCAGAGCATACGGATTTTCAGATGTTCACACGGGGACCCGTTTGATTAGACTGTGATGTTTTGGAATGAGAGCAAATTGTGTTATTCTCTTTCAAGTTCAAATTAGGACACTTCTGGTGCATTTTTACTTACACACAAAAGTAAGAACTATTTGATACATTTCTGGAATTGTAGTATAGATGGTTGTTCTTACGTTGAATGTTTTTTTAAAAAGGAAATAATAATGAAATCAAAGCTGACCAAGTGTGTAACTCACTTACTATTGGTATGTCAGGGACTTAGCGAATTGGATCCTCCAAACACCAGTGGATCTTTTAATATTCTGGTAGTTGTACTTGTGTCATTTCAGCAGAAGCAAGAGACTGAACAACCATTTGTCTGAAATGGTCTAGGGTCCCCTGCTTGAGCAGGGGGTTGGACTAGAAGATCTCCAAGGTCCCTTCCGACTCTGTTGTTCTGTTCAGTTTATGTTCTGATTACTACAGTGTGGTATGTTTCTGACGGAAGAGAGTGTTTGCAGCTCAGGGTTGAACTGTGGGGTGCCAGCACCGATGACGTTGCCTAGTTTGGTAATGAAATGCCTGCAAGAAAACCAGCAAGTCCAGAGAACATCACGAACCTTACCATTGTATATGTATTTGGCTAAAACCTATGATGGCAAAGAAATGTTTAGTAATACTAATAATTCAGAGTTCCCAAACCTACATTTTATGATCTCTTTCCTATTATATCCTATAAGGAATTGAGAGATGATTCTGGCAGATCTTGCTGGTTTGATACCACCAAGACAGCTATTCCTTCTACCCGTTTTTGGCAGTTAGTTCTGCTCAAAGAACATTGAAGAATGGGAAGAATGGGAAGAATGGGACCCTCTACCATTCCAGACAAGCGGCTGTCCAGTCTCTTCTTGAAAACCTCCAGTGATGGAGCACCGACAACTTCTGATTAGTTGTTCTCACTGCCAGGAAATTTCTCCTTAATTCCAGGTTGCTTCTGTCCTTGATTAGTTTCCATCCGTTGCTTCTTGTCCCCACCTCCATGTGCTTTGGAGGTTAGGTTGACCCACATCTTCTTTGTGGCAGCCCCTCGGATATCATGTCGAGTCCTTCTTTTTTTCTTTTTCTTTTTGTATAAATTTTATTAGTTTTTATAGGGTTAGGAATGAGGTGGGATTGGGATTTGGGTTAGGGCTAGGATTAGGGTTGGGGTTGGGGTTAGGGTTTTTCCAAATAACATTCTCAATATTTAGGAAACAGCATAATGTCTGGGTTCATGTGTTTAACAAAAATAATAATAGAGAATGGTTAATTATCATAAGCAATAGTTAATTAATCGCTCAGTTCTTCTTGCTAATATATATTCAACATCTAGTCCTTCTTTTTACTAGACCAGATATACCCAGTTCCTGCAACCGTTCTTCATATGGTTTAACCTCCCGTCCCCTGATCATCTTTGTTGCTCTTCTCTGCAGTCTTTCTAGAGTCTCTACATCTTTTTTTACATCGTGGTGACCAAAACTGGTTGGAATTACAGAAAGAGGCGTGATAGTTTTCAGAGCATCACGTCAATGAGGCAAGTAAGAAAACAGTAGCAGAGGGCGCAAACAGCGAAATGGTTCATTGTGTGCAAAAGTGCTTCTCGTACAAACTTGTAAGCGGAGGATCTGTTTGTCAAGAGTGTGGTATTTTGCATAAATGGCAGTTGAAGCTTTTATCTTAATGTCAGCGCTTTGTTCCAGCTGACCCTCTTTTGGCTGAGAGCCCGTTGAAGCTATTGTAGACTAAACAAAGCAAGCCTTTTGCTGAAAAGAAGGAAATAGAGGAAGTGTTGTCAAAAGGCTTTGGATAGAAGCCCAGATGGCAGAGCAGCAACGGCTGGGGAGGGAAAGAGGACAATATATGGCCAAGTCAGGAAAGGAAGGTGGTGAGAGAGCAGGTGGATCGAAGGCCAACTTTCCTGGCGAGGAATCCACCTGGATGGTTTTTGGTGATGTGGCTTCTCCTGGTCCCTTTTGCCAGGATGGAACTGAGCTGAACTTGGTCTCCAGGGTTTTTTAAAATCATTACAAAGGTCAGCCAAGTTCTCAAGATGTTGAAGACCACCAGCTAGAGATAAGCATTCTTCTCATCTGCAATCGTTGCTAGATTAATGGCTTTCCAAATGGCTAACGGCAACGTGGACCGAGACCAATTTCGAGCGGATAATCATTTTCACCTCCCAGAAGAGAATCTGAATCTGAGCGGCTTGGTGGTCCGCTGGTGGAGACGCTCGCCTCCCACTTGGAAGGTTGAGAGTTCAATGCCAGGTAGTGGCAGATGTTTCTCAGGGCGCAAAGAAAAAAAGATATCTGCAGCAAACTCCACATGACATCAGGAAGGACATCTGGCCAGCAAAGGCTCAGCTCCATCTAGTCGCTCCAAGTCTTCCCCGAATTAAGGGATTACATCACAAAAAGGGAGCTAGAAGAGAATATGACCGAAAGCCAACTTTAGAATAGAATAGAGCTGGAAGGGATCTTGGAGGTCTTCTAGTCCAGCCCCCTGCTCAAGCAGGAGAACCTATACCATCTCAGACAGGTGAATGTCTAGTCTCTTCTTGAAAATCTCCAGGGATGGAGCGCCTACGATTTTTGGAGGCAAGCTGTTCCACTGGTTGATTGTCCTCACTGTCAGGAAGTTTCTCCTTAATTCCAGGTTGCTTCTCTCTTTGATCAGTTTCCAACCGTTGTTTCTCGTCCTGCCCTCTGGTGCTCTGGTGAATAATGTGACCCCCCTCTTCTTTGTGGCAGCCCCTCAAATACTGGAATACTGCTATCCTGTCTCCCCTATTTCTTCTTTTCTTTAGACTAGTCTAGACTAGTCTAGTCTAGTCTTCTTTTCTTTAGACTAGTCTAGACTAGTCTTCAAACTTGGCCCTTTTATGACTTATGGACTTCAACTCAGAATTCCTCAGCCAGTCCACAAGTCATAAGAGGGCCAAGTTTGAAGACCCTTGGACAAGCCAAACCCAAGTCCTGCAGCCATTCTTCGTATGTTTTAGTCTCCAGGGCTTTGGTCATCTTAGTTGCTCTTCTCTGAATTTTTTCCAAACTCTCAACATCTTTTTCTGTCATATGGTGACCAAAATTGGCTGCAGCATTCCAGGTGTGGCCTCACTAGGGTTTTATAAAGCGGTACTAACACTTTGCATGATCTTGATTCTGTGCCTCTGTTTATACAGCCCAGGATTGTATTAGCTTTTTTTGGCTGTTGCTGCACACGGCTGGCTCATCTTCACAAGAAACTGTCCAGAAGTCAGATGGTGTTGCTACTGTGCAGACATTTGGTATCCCCACTAAGAGTAATCCTCAATTTACAACCGCTCCTTTAGTGAGCGACCTATGTTATACTGAAAGAAATGACTTACAATTGGTCTTCCACTTACGGCTGTTTCAGCATCCCCATGGTCACGTGCTCAAAATTCATGGGTTGGGTTGAGAGAGAGAGTCTGGCTACAGGAAGCGTCTATGGCTGACGGTGCATTGCATCCAGATCTCCCTGATGCCAGTCTAAAACCTTCAGCTCTAGGTCAGGTTGAAAAGTTCCCTTGATTTCTTCCACACCAGGAAGGACTCGTCTGACTGCTGGCTTCCTCTCAGTTGTGAATTTCTCCACAGTACTTCCCTTGCACTCACACAGCCCAAAGCAGCTCATGCCAGGGACCCATCTGGCATTGCTTGATAACTTCGAAATAGCAAGGACTGTCTTGGTGGAGGCAAACTTCCCTTTGGGCAGAATACAATCTGTTCTCTTGTGACAGTCATCGCTGGAGTTAGGCAGAACCTGCAGCCATTTGGGGAAGAGAGAGGTGGTAAAAGGCAGGCAAACACAGTTAATACACTGGGCTGCTTCCTTGCTTGCTTTGGGATTACATATGGATGTTACCTTGGGATGTCTGTCAAACTCTTCCAGCCTTCCTGTCTATTGATGCATAATAATCCAATAAAGGGGAATATTTGTGGCTCAGGGTTGTACTGAGGGGTCCTTGGTGCCCTCTGAGCTTGGTTGTTTTCTTGCACAAGTTTCATTACCCAAACTAGGTAAGTGTTGTGATTCAGTGTCAGCCTGTGGTCCCAGCAGTTGAGTCTGATGAATCTGAGGAGGAGGAGGAGGGGTTTGGAGAGACTTTGGTGTCTGAGGGAGGCTCTAATGCACTGCAGGACTCTCAGCCTGGCCCCTCCAGTCATGTTCCTCATGAGACTCAGCTGTGTGAGCTCAAGGTGCAGGACTTAGATGAATCACAGCTGAATCTGTTAAGAGACGCTAGAAGCAGAAGGCAATCCAGCAGAGCAGAGCAGAGAAAATCAATGAGGCAACTCAGTGAGAGGAGGAGAAGGCAGTGAGAAGCCACACCTTGGAACTGATAATAAAAGGGGAAGGTGTGGGCAGGGCTGGTTGCTGAAGGCAAGCGTTCGGAGACATTCTGAAAGAGTTCTGGTCTGTTCTTGATACTTCTGTTTAACACTTGTCTGTTGACTCTTGTTTGATATTTTGATTTATTTATTGAAGGAAATATTCTGTTGCTTTTTTGTTTGAACTGTAAATAAATTTGGTTGGGTTTTTCCAGCCTGTTGACTGTAAAAAGGAAAAAGGGGTTGTCCCTGACACACAAACAGGGCCGGTCATAGGCTGGAACAGAACAGTAACATCATCAATGCTGATATGTTACCTAGTTTGGGTAATGAAACATGTGCAAGAAAATCACCCAGTTCAGAGGGCACCAAGGACCTCAGAGTCATCCTGACTACTCCTCCTCCTCCTCCTCCTCCTCCTCCTCCTCCTCCTCCGCCTTCCCCCTCTTCTCTACAAACTCCACTCCCTTCTACCACTGATGACGTTACCTAGTTTGTGTAATGAAACGTCTGCAAGAAAATCACCCAGTTCAGAGGGCACCAAGGACCTCAGAGTCATCCTGACTCCTCCTCCTCCTCCTCCTCCTCCTCCTCCGCCTTCCCCCTCTTCTCTACAAACTCCACTCCCTTCTAGCACTGATGACGTTACCTAGTTTGTGTAATGAAACGTCTGCAAGAAAATCACCAAGTTCAGAGGGCACCAAGGACACCAGAGTCATCCTAACTCCTCCTCCTCCTCCTCCTCCTCTCTACAAACCCCACTCTCTTCTAGCACTGATGACGTTACCTACTTTGGGTATTGAAACATCTACAAGAAAACAGCTAAGCTCAGAGAGCACCGAGGACCCCTGAATACAATAATCCATCATAGGGTTTGCATTTTGAACGAGTCTATAAATGTTCTTCTTCCAGACTTGATTGCAAGCCATCCACTGATCTCCTTTTTCCACTCATATACGCCAGCATGTGACCAACCCACATTCTATCAATGTTTTGATGCCACGTGGCTTTAGTCTTATTTTAGTTAAAAGTCCTCAGGAAGCTATCCGTTCAGTTCAAATCTGGTGAGAACTAGACAAGGGGTCTGGAGGCTAAACTATATGAACTATTGAGGGAAATAGGTATGTCTAGTAATAAGGAGAAACTTCCTAGCAGTGAGGACAATTAACCAGTGGAACCGCTTTGCCTTCAGATGTTGTGGATGCTCCAACAAGTTTGGAAGAGCCACTTGTCCGAAATGGTATAGGGTCTCCTGCTCGAGTAGGAGGCTGGACTACAAGACCTCTGAGGTCCATTCCAGCACTATGATTGTATATTGAATAAATCCTTGAAAGATTTCGTAGAATAGAGACAGCCTCTAAGATGAGTTAGCTCCTCATTAGGGATGATAGGATAGCAATGTTCTGATATTTGAGGGGCTTCCACAAAGAAGAGGGATGGGTCAACTTATTCTCCAAAGCACCAGAAGGCAAGGACAAGAAACGATGGGTGGAAACTAATCAAGGAGAAAAGCAACCTGGAACTAAGAAGGAACTTCTTCTTTTTACTTTTTTATTAAAGAGTTTTACAAAAACAAAGTTTTACAATATATCCCCAAATCCCCCCCACCCCAAACCCGCCCACTTCCCCCCCCACTTCCCAGAGCTAAATACAGGATTATAGTTACAATAATCATATTCTAAATAAAAATTATGCATAATATACAATTTACCAATTTCATAATGTGCTTTAACTCCCCTTTAACATAACTACAAACAAAGTACCAATAACAATATCCCACTAAAATCTACTCATAAGCTAAATGGAACTGTTTAGTCCCATATTAGTTCTGAATATAATCTATCCATCTCCTCCAAACTGAAATATATCTTTCCTGTGAATGATCTTTCAAGTAAGCAGAAATCTTAGACATTTCTGCAAGATTCGAAACTTTAAACACCCATTCTTCTATAGTGGGCAAACTATCCTTCTTCCAATATTGTCCCACCAGTAACCGTGCTGCTGTTATCATGTTCAACATCAAGTTAGAACTTCTTAATAGTGAGAGCAATTAACCAGTGGAACAGCTTGCCTCCAGAAGTTGTGGGTGCTCCATCACCGGAGGTTTTGAAGAAGAGATTGGACAGCCACTTGTCTGGAATGGTCTAGGGTCTTCTGCTTGAACAGCGGGTTGGACTAGATAAGGTCCCTTCCAGCTCTATTCTGGTTGATAGTCTAACAAAGAGAAGGACTAGTGGTGATATGACAGCAGTCTTCCAGTACTTGAGGGGCTGCCACAGACAAGAGGGGCATCAACCTGTTCTCCAAAGCACCCGAAGGCCGGGCAAGAAAGTAATGGATGGAAGATCATCAAACAGAGATCCAGTCTAGAACTAAGACTGAGAAATTTCTTTCTTGTTCTTTTTGAAAACAAATAATCAGTGAAAGAGCTTACCTCTGGAGGTTGAGGGTGGGAGGGGGGGTGGGTGGAGCACTCTATTTTTCAAATAAAATGAACTTTTAAAAAACCTGTTCACTTCAACCTATTAGCTCAGTCACACCAGCCGAGTGCAATCTTCCAAGTTAAGATGATAGTTCAGATCAGACTGGAGTTGTTCACCCAAATGGACAATGTGACTTGGATTAACCCTGTCACTGCGTTGTTTTTTTTCTGTTTGTCAGCTACGCACGTCTTACTCTGTTTTTCCCCCCTGCCAGCTGCATTGTAATCTTATCATTGTAACCAAGGTGATTGTCACATGTCCAGCCATGTTATGGTTTCATGTCTGGACCTGCTATGATGTGCGCATGTTCAGCCACAAAAGTTTACTTCTGCTACTTTTTTCCCTCGCTTTGTGCTGTTTGATGAGAGAGAGCATGTAGTCAGTTAGGGAGATCTTGCATCTCCCTGACAAACCCAGATCTTTTTCCTTCTCCGGAGTCAGTTACTCGTCTCCCTCTTTCCAGGCTGAGGAATGGGACATTGGGAATTATGGAGCTCAACCTTCTTGAGGTTACTAGGGAATCTCTATAAATTCTGGCTATTTGGAAAAGTGCCTTGGATGCCATTTATCTCCTATGTGATTCAACACCTCCACTGATGTATATTCTCAACGCCTTTGTGTATCTAAGCCATCACACAGAAGCAATTGCCTCTGGCAGATCTTTCTCCTGGATGTTTATTCAGAGACCCCATTTCCTCATCAAAAACAGCCTTCCAAGAGCAGCCATAATTTCCGTTTACCCCAGCCCCCCCCCCCGGGTCATAAAATACCTTAGATAAACAAATTTATTCTCCCTGGGATGTTTCTCATATGCCTGCGGTCTCTAAGGAGGAATCATCCTTTGGAAATCAGAGGGGCGAGGGAGAGATGAAAGCGGGATGAGAAAGATCATTTTAGGAGAGAAAATAACAACACAAGGTGGGCAGATGCTGAAGGCTTCTGGATCTTCTGAAGCAAGGCTAGAAAGATGCTACCACAGTGCCATCTGAAGGTCCAACGGAGAATCGTTTTAGGGCTGGATCCTCAGCTTCCAGGTCTGGATCTTCTGCTTCTTTGGATAAAACAGAGGAAGGGGCTTCTAAGGATGCTCTAGCTCAGGGGTCTTCAAACTTGGCCCTTTTATGACTTGTGGACTTCAGCTCTCTGAATTCCTCCGCCAGCCATGAAGTCCACAGGTCATAAAGGGGGCCATGGTTCTGCTCTAGATCAGGACTCTTCAAACCTGGCCCTTTTATGACTTGTGGACTTCAACTCCCAGAATTCCTCAGCCAGCCATGAAGTCCACAGGTCATAAAGGGGCCATGATTCCTGCTGTAAATCAGGGGTCTTCAAATGTGGCCCTTTTATGACTTGTGGACTTCAACTCCCAGAATTCCTCAGCCAGCCATGAAGTCCACAGGTCATAAAGGGGCCATGATTCCTGCTGTAAATCAGGGGTCTTCAAATGTGGCCCTTTTATGATTTGTGGACTTCAACTCCTTGAATTCCTCAGCCAGCCATGAAGTCCACAGGTCATAAAGGGGCCCTGATTCCTGCTCTAGATCGGGGGTCTTCAAACTTGGCCTTTTTATGACTTGTGACTTCAATTCCCAGGATTCCTCAGCCAGGCACGCTGGCTGAGGAATTCGGGGAGTTGAAGTCCACAAGTCATAAAAGGGCCACGTTTGAAGAACCCTGCTCTAGGTGAACAGGAAGATAAGTAGACCTTCCCAGGTGTATCAAAGTCTGGTCCAAAGTCTTCCAAGCTGGTACCAAATCTTCTCAGATCACCACCACTTCCATTGTTCTTTGCAAGAAGGGAATTATTTGCAAGAAGGGAATTATTTGTAAGTCAAGGTTGAACTGTGAGGTCCTGGGTGCTTGGTTGTCTTCTTGCAGACCTTTTGTTACCAAACTAGGTAATATCATCAATGCTAGAAAGGAATGGGGTTTGCTGAGTGGAGAAGGGTGGAGGAGGAGGAGGCGGCAGAGGAGGAGGAGGACCATGGGGTCCTTAGTGCTCTCTGAGTTGGATTATTTCTTGCAGACATTTCATGACCCAACTAGGGAACATCATCTGATGACTTTACCAATTTGGGTCCTGAAAGGTCTGCAAGAAAAACAAGCTCAGAGGCCACCAAGGACCACCTCAGCTGAGAGGATGCTGAAAATATTCGCTTGATCTGGGCATTGAGGACCATTCGGAGGCTTCAGCTGGTGCAGAATGCGGCCGCGCAAGTTCTGATGGGGGTTTCCCGATACTCCCATGTAACACCTCTGCTCCGCAAGCTGCATTGGCTTCCAGTTGCCCTCTGGGTGAGATTCAAGGTGCTGGTGATGACCTATAAAGCCCTGAATGGCATGGGTCCGGGATATCTGAGGGAACACCTGCTTCCGGCATCAAGCTCCCTTCGTCCTGTGAGCTATAAATCCAATAAAATAAATAAATAAATAAATTGCTGATGGACACTGCACCAGAGCATGTCTCTCTTCAGTTGACTCGGTTAGTTGTATCGTGTGGACTTGATTCCTTCCTTGTTTGGCTCATTTGCCCTCTGAAACGAACAGGAACACGTGTGGAGCAAACATTGGGATGATATTTTAACAGAGTCACCCTGGCCGTGACTTTACATCTTCATTGGAGCTGATGTTGGAGGAGAAAGCTCTCTCTCTCTCTCTCTCTCTCTCTCTCTCTCTCTCTCTCTCTGTCTCTGTCTCTCTCTGTCTCTCTCTCTCTCTCTCTCTCTCTCTCTCTCTCTCTCTCTCTCTCTCTCTCTCTGTCTCTGTCTCTCTCTCTCTCTGTGTGTGTGTGTGGTGTGAATCAACAAGAAGCAAAGTAAGACATCTCAATGCAAGTATTTTTCATTCCCTACCCTGTTGCTCTAGGCAACCAGCTTGAGTGGGCTATTGTCTCTAACCTTAAAAACTGATTATAGGGTACTTCACTGCCTCATACTGACTTAAAGAGGATTAGAAGGTGGTGTAAAGCTGGCTTAGGGACTATGTTCACAAAGCCTCAAAGGCATCTGCAGATTTCCTTGTTCAAGAAGTGATTAACTTATTTAGCAACTGGTGTGTGCACGCAGGAGGGGGAAAAAAAAGAACACGTAACATGAAAATACCAGCCAGCTGGCAATTAGAGGATGTACGGGTAGTTCTCTAGTTCTCGCTGGTGCATGTCAGAATCCAGATAGGAGCAGAGGATGCCTTGATCTTGGTGGGAATAAGAAGTTTGTATCTGAAGGATGGGATGGATAAAGGGTTGGATGGAAGGAAGTAAAACAGAATCGTCGTATTTGGTGCTGGGATCTGTCACCTCTTAATGCAACCTGTTATTGAAATATAGCTCCATCCAGTCTTTTTCTGACTATGTAGCTGATATAATTCCTCCTCCTCCTCCTCCTCCTCCTCCTCCTCCTCCTCCTCCTCCTCCTCCTCCTCCTCCTCCTCCTCCTCTTCCTCCTTTCTCCTTTCTCTCTCTCTGTCCTAATCAAGGAGGGAAAATAAGCTTAAATCGGCATTTCTGGCATCTGACTCCTTAGGAAACAAATAAACATACATACATGCTCCAACACTGGAAGTTTTTAAAAAGAGACTGGACAACCATTTGTCTGAAATGGTATAGGGTTTCCTGCCTGGGCAGGGGGGGGTCAGACTAGAAGACCTCCAAGGTCCCTTCCAACCCTATCATCAGCATAATTAATCACTGAACAGTCAGCCAGATGTTCAAGCTGGATTTGGCATTTTTGTCTACCTATCGAGTCCTTACCAAGGACCTGAGATAGGCAGATGTGGGTATTTGAATTGAGGGTACTACAGATCTTGTCACAGGATGGAAGCAGTTCCTAGTAAGGCCACCTTTTGCAATTGACTAATGGCGAATTTGTCAATGCCGATAGTGCTCAAGTGCTGCTCCAGTTGTTTTGGGATTGCACCTAACGTGCCTATTACTATTGGTACTACCCTTGCTTGCCTTTGCCACAGTTGTCCAATTTCTATTTGTAGGTCTTTGAATTTTGTTATCTTCTCCAGTTCTTTCTCTTCTCTTCTGCTGTCTCCAGGCACTGCCACGTCCACTATCCAGACTTTTTTGTCTTTCTTATCGACAATTGTTAAGTTTGGGGTATTAATGCAGGGCTAGAAAAATCTGTGGCCTTCTTGATATTTCTTCCTACAATCCTAGTAGCATAGGCCAGCATGGCAAATGGTGAGGGACAGTGTAAGATGTAGTTCAGCCTTTGCTGGAAGCTATTGATTTCTCTCCTCTGTGTTCAAGGGTATTCAAGGCAATCTTCCAAACAAAATTGGACAAACGTTTGTCCAGGATGGTATAAGGACTCCTGCCTTGGGCAGGGGGTTGGGTTAGAAGACCCCTAGGGTCCCTTCCAGCCTTAGGATTTTAGGATTGAGCTCCTGCAGCCCAGTGTGGCTTGGTGTGAACCCAGCTAGTGTATCCAAGTTCCTGAAGTGGTGTAGGAGGAGAAACCGTGCTTTTTCGTTAACCCACACAATGCACAGCAGCCCTCTGCATATGTTGGAGCAACCACATATGGGAGGCAGCTGTTAACCTTCAGCTCACCAAAGGCCAAAGAGAATTAAAGACTGAGATACTGCTGGGGTTACATCAGCGCCTCATTTGACAGAGAAGCTGTTAGCCATTAACCTTTCCTCTAGCAAGTGGAACAAGGAGCCTGCACATAAACGCAGTGGGCGAAGAAAGAAATTGCTGCATTTGGTGTCTATTAATGTGGGTCTCCTTGAAGGATGAGCTTGATGTTTGGATATGGGCTAAAATATTAGCCATGCCGGTTGATTGGGCCGAGAGGCAATTGGCAATGGAAGTCTTCAGTTCTCAGAGCCAGTTGAAGTGAAGGAGAGAATCCAACAGAGACTCTTTCCCCGTGTTCTGCTAGCAAGGGATCATGTTCCGCATCTGGTATCTGGGGTAAGTAGATGGGGGCCACCCTCTGGGCTTGCTGATGAGGAACGGGGCGCTAGGTAGCTGATCTGGTTCCAACCTGCTTGAAGTTCATTTTACACTGGGGGGGGGGCAGAGCACAGCTGTGACCACAGCAAAATAGTTGTAGTTTCAACAGGTGGTTAGATTCCAGCTAGGTTTGATAAGCTAGCTTTCTAATCCTACCGCACCTCCTGTCGCTCAGCCCAGAGCCTTTTTCCAATAGCTGAAAGCCTATCACAGGAAAGAGGGTGGGACAAGATAAGGACAATTAACCAGTGGAACAACCTGCCTCCAGAAACGGTGAATTTCCAACACTGGAAGTCCTTAAGACGAGACTGGACAGCCATTTGTCTGAAATGGTATAGGGTTTCCTGCCTGAGCAGGGGGTTGGACTAGATGACCTCCAGGGTCCCTTCCAACTTCATCATCATCATCATCATCATCGATCATCGCACAGTCAGCCAGAGGTTCAGACTGGATTTGGCATTTTTGTCTACCTATCCAGTCCTTACCAAGGACCTGGGATAGGCAGAGGTGGATGTTTGATGGTATTACAGATCTCGTCGCAGGATGGAAGCAGTTCCCAGTAAGGCCGCCTTTTGCAATTGACTGATGGCAAATTTGTCAATGCCGTTGATGGTGTTCAAGGGGTGCTCCAGTTGTTTTGGGATTGCACCCAAGGCACCTATGACTATTGCTTGCCTTTGCCACAGTCTTTCTATTTCTATTTGTAGGTCTTTGTATTTTGTTATCTTCTCCAGTTCTTTCTCGTCTGTTCTGCTGTGCACAGGCACTGCCACGTCCACTATCCAGACTTTTTTGTCATTATCATCATCATCATCATCATCATCATCAATGGGTGGAAGCTCCTCAGAGGGAGATCCAGTCATGAACTAAGGAGGGATTTCCTGACAGTGAGAACCATTAATCAGTGGAGCAGCCCTTGGAAATGGTGGGTGCTCCATCACTGGAGGTTTTCAAGAAGAAAGTGGACAGTCTTTTGTCTTAGATGGGATGAGGATTCCTGCTTTGGGCAGTGGGTTGGTTTAGAAGACCTCCAAGGAGTGAAAGTGAAAGGAGACCCTGGAACATGAATAATGTAATGTAGCTGTTGCCTTGCCGGTACAACCGAGAATGCAAACCTGTTTTCGAATCAAACAGATGCTTCCTCAGTGCCAATCTTGGATCTTCAAAGATCTACTGTAATCAGATGAAAACAGACGCTTGTTCTAGGCTTTCGAAACTGCAGAGGTTTTAATCTTTTATTGAAAGGGGGATGTTCCAGTTCTCTTCGGATAGGATCCATTTGGGCAACTTTTCCAGTTCTGTCCCTAGTGTAGCTTCTTTGTAAGATCCTAAGCCTAGTTTTGCAAGGAAATTGGTGAAATTCCTCTCTACGCCTTCCTAAACACTTTCTCCCCCCACCCCACCCTGGGAGAAACAGCTTCCCAAGTTTGTTTGCTAATGTTTTTCTTAACTGAAACTTTCTCCTACCTTTTCCTTCTCTCTTAAGCCAAAGCCCCCAAACATCTGCTGGAGCTTCACAAAATGGGTAAACAAGTTGGAATCGTCAAGTGGCTTATTTTCCAACCAGCTGTGAGCAACTACAGAAAGCTACTCCTGCAAAATGCCCAAGTCTTTCTTCTGTGAATGAAAACAGCTTTGGAAGATCTCCTGGTGAAGTTGGTACCTTCCAGCCCATAAAGGTGTGCTGTGATGGAACTGCTCCTGAGTAAGGCGGAACTAGAACTCACCGTCTTCTGGTGATTGACCCAAAGTCACCCAGCTGGCTTTCATGCCTAAGGCGGCACTAGAACTCACAGTCTCCTGGTAATTGGCTCAAAGACACCCAGCTGGTTTTCATGCCTAGGGCGGGACTAGAACTCATAGTCTCCTGGTAATTGGCTCAAAGACACCCAGCCGGCTTTCATGCATGGCAGATCTATACCATTTTGGACAAATGGCTGTCCATCTCTTCTTGAAAGCCTCCAGTGATGGGGCACCCACAGCTTCTGAAGGCAAACTGTTCCACTGGTTGATTGTTCTCACCATTAGGACATGTCTCCTTAGTTCTGGGCTGCTTCTTTTGTTTGCTGAACTGTCCGGTGGAGAGTTGTCCCATGGCAAGTCGGCCACCTCAAGGTGTCCCCTGCTGAGACCCCTTCCCAATATTTCTAAAAGCATTGTGCCTATAGCAACTGATCATGGGCTAGCTCTAGATCAGGGCTCTTCAAACTTGGCCCTTTTATGACTTGTGGACTTCATCTCCCAGAATTCCTCAGCCAGGCTGAGCCAGGCTGAGGAATTCCGGGAGTTGAAGTCCACAAGTCATAAAAGGGCCAAGTTTGAAGACCCCTGCTCTAGATTTTAGAGAATTAATCCTAGTTACCGTCAAGAATCTCTCCTCCCCCCCTTTTTTTAAAGGCAACTGTTGTTACCGACTTGTATCAACAGCTGAGAGCAAAAAAAAAGATACCAGGAACTTGTGTCTGGGTTTAAGTGCTGTAATTAAATTACATCCATAATGCATAGTGTTTACACTGCAATACATTATTAATAATAACAACACTGACTTGTAAGGTCCATCCTCAAAACAGAAGCTTCCTTGAGATGCTTCATTGGTCTGTTCACACACAATTTTCATACATCTCTAAAGATTACCATTTTAACAGCTTTGGGTATAGATACTGCCAGGCAGTTAGAGTTGACAGTGCATAAATCTATTTCCCTAAACACTCAATTTTCTTATGGCAGTGAAATCAATTTGAATCTGTCTGGATTTTATTCTAAAGTCTATTAATGCCTTATTCCCCCCCCCCTCTCCCCCTCTCCCTGCCCCTCTCCCTCTCCCCCTCTCTCTTTCTCTTTCCCTTTCTTTCATGTCACTTTCAACCACCTCACTTTTTCTGGGATTTAATTCAGCAGACACTGATACAACCTCTCTTTTATCTCCTTCTGCCAACAGAACTTAATTAGCTGTGAAGGGGGAAGTAAAGAGGAATGTACAATTAGCCTTTTGCCGATAAAGGGGAAGCTGATGTGACATTCCGTAATCAGGTAGGTTGTTCTCAGTAGCGGTAACCTTTGCGCAACAAGGTCAGCGGTGTGGTGTGGTTCTTCTCAGGCAAAGAACTCTGAGGAAGTTGAAGCCCACAGGATGCCATTAAAGCTCCTTGCAGTTTCACTACCAGAAGGATGCCTACAAACACATGTTTGTTAACAGTATCTTCTGGGGTAAGATGTCAAGAAGAGATGGCTAGGTGTGGTCTCATTGACACTTTGGTTAGGACAGTGGGGTCCTTGGTACTTTCTGAGCTTGCTTGTTTTCTGGCAGATGTTTCCTGACCCAACCAGGAAACATCATCACTGCTAGAAGGGAGTGGGATTTGCAGGGAGGAGGAAGGAAGGAAGGAAGGAAGGAAGGAAGGAAGGAAGGAAGGAAGGAAGGAAGGAAGGAAGGAAGGAAGGAAGGAAGGACTATGGGGACCTTGGTGCTCTCTGAGCTTGCTTGTTTTCTTGCAGATGTTTCATGACCCAACCAGGAAACATCATCGGTGTTACAAGGGAGTGGGATTTGTAGGGGGGAGGAGGAGGAGGAAGGAAGGAAGGAAGGAAGGAAGGAAGGAAGGACGGACTATGGGGTCTTTGATGCTCTCTGAGCTTGCTTGTTTTCTTGCAGATGTTTCATGACCCAACCAGGAAACATCATCAGTGTTAGAAGGGAGTGGGATTTGCAGGGAGGAGGAGGAGGAAGTTGTGGGGTCCTTAATGCTCTCTGAGTTTGGTTGCTTTCTTGCAGAGATTTCATTACCCAAAGTAAGTAGTATCATCCATGCTAGAAGGTTTGTGGAAGAGGAGGAGGTGGAGGTGGAGGTGGAGGAGCAGGAGGAGGAGGAATTTCCTAGCAAGTGTGACTTTTGCTGAGGACTACGGGAGTTGAAGTCTTCACATTTGGAGGTCAACGTTCTCAAAGATGGTTCTGACGATGATCTCGACGTGACGATCTTCTCAACAGGACAATCTCCTCTGGCGGCCATCTCAGGCTGGCGCACAAAAGGATGAGCTCTTATCGAGAACGGGAGATGGAAGGAACAGGCTGAACTTTATGAATTAAAGGGCCTGGCATTTAACAAGGCTGTGCTTCCAGATGACAAATTCTTAATTCTACTGAAGCTATTCTGAGACCGAGGGTGATGTTACCAGATTTTTCCCACTATGCTGTTCTAACTCCATCCGCTTAGAATGAAATGGAAAATGGGTACATACCGAGGAGATCACTATTGAGAAGGTCACTGTTTCTTCCAAAAAGGAAAAAGCATCTCCATATCTCTGCACGGTGCCAAAGAAGAAGAGCAATGCTCTGAGTTCTTTCTGCTACTATCAATCTGATTGGGCCATTTTTATTCTCCGGAGGAAGCCGGTGAGGTTATGAGATTTAAAAAGATCCATAGATCATGCTGCCTCATTAATTTTCCATTTGGACTCTGGTGTCAAGACGAAGTCTTATTAAGCCATTGCCTGGAGTAATTCTCCATGGCAGACAGATGCAGTCTGACTCTCCTTTTGCATTTTTCATCCTAGAGAAATGGTGATTTTTTTCCACGAGAGGACCTGCCGTGCCATTAATGGATCCTCTTTTTTAAAAAAGAAGAAGTTTGAAGGCCTCTTTGTGGTTTTGCTGTTCCTTGACATCTTCCAGGACAAACATCTCAATGGATATTTATTTTGAGGAATAAATGCATTCCCTTGAAAATAATGAAAAAGCAGGGAGAAATGTGAGATAAGGAAGGAAGGAAGGAAGGAAGGAAGGAAGGAAGGAAGGAAGGAAGGAAGGAAGGAAGGAAGGATCATCAAAGAGAGATCCAACCTAGAGCTAAAAAGGAATTTCCTGACAGAACAATTAATCAGTGCAACATCTTGCCTTCAGAAATTGTGCCTGCTCCATCCCTGGAGGTTTTCAAGAAGAGACTGGACAAACATTTGACAGGGATGGCCTAAGGCTTCCTGCCTGGAGCAGGGGGTTGAACTAGAAGACCTCTGAGGTGCCTTCCAGCCCTATGGTTGTATGTTCTATGTGTGAATCAGGTCAATAGATGGAAGCTGCTTCAGTTCCTTTGGGGTGCCAAGAATAGACTGGAAACACTCACGCTGACAAAACCTGGATTCCGCCACGAAGCCTTGGGCCTTCCCCTTAACGTTCTCAGAGATGACTCTCTGGTGTCTCTTAACAGCTAAGTCATGTGGAGACGCCTTCCAACCCTTTGCATAGCAATACACCAGTGTGGGGGGGGGGACTGACCTTTTACTGCCCTTAAGCTTACTGCTATCCTGTCTGAGCGCCTGCTGAGAACAGCTAAGTTAAACATCGTAAATCCTGGCTCCGAAGGATTACTTTGGGTTTTTCCACTAACAATCTTCTGCGGGGATATCAAGCTTGAAAGAGTCATAAATCATCCACACAACATCTGCCTAACAAGGGAGTAACTTGGAATTGATTCTCTAGGCTTAAGTGATGAGAGAGAGAGAGAGAGAGAGAGAGAAAGTTAGAAAAACAGGGTGAGCAACAAGAGTAGGATGTTCGTTTGATGGAGCTTGTCATTGGAAACAGTGTCAAGAAGATTGTTTAAGGAAGGTAAGATAAATGTTTTCAACCATGAGTGATCTCTCCTGCCTTCTAGTCTCAGCAGGTACCAACCTTGGTTTGTCTGGGCTCAGAAGTTAGGCAGGATGAGGTTTGGTCGGTGATTGGATGAAATGAGAAGATCCCTGGATAGAAGGATGGGGTGAGAAGTTGAAAAAATGG
Organism: Vipera ursinii; assembly: GCF_947247035.1. Taxonomy (NCBI): domain Eukaryota; kingdom Metazoa; phylum Chordata; class Lepidosauria; order Squamata; family Viperidae; genus Vipera; species Vipera ursinii. Next base: position 7,307,583 of record NC_139527.1, read on the forward strand.
TCCAGAAGAAGGCACAGGCTTCTCTCTTGTTACCAGGACAGTTCTGTGCTTGTGTCCATGTGGTCACCAAGGGTAGAGTTCAAATCAAAGAAGTCTTTTTCTGATCCAGCTAGGTGACAGCATCATCAACCTTGGTTGAGAAGAAAGAAAACGAAAACAAAACCCAGACCTAAACTTGGTAGAAGATGATGGCAAGCTCCTTCTGTGGGGTGGGGTGGGATAGAATAGAATGGAGTGGAGTGGAGTGGGGTGGGATGGGATAGAATAGAATAGAGTAGAGTAGAGTAGAGTAGAGTAGAATAGAATAGAATAGAATAGAATAGAATAGAATAGAATAGAATAGAATAGAATAGAATAGAATAGAATAGAATAGAATAGAATAGAATAGAATAGAATAGGTTGGAAGGGACATTGAAGGTCATCTAGTCCAGCCCCCCACCCAAGCAGGAGACGCTACACCATTTCTGACAGATGGCCATCCAGTCTCTTCTTGAAAGCCTCCAGTGATGAAGCTCCCACAACTTCTGAAGGCAACTTCTGTTCCGTTGGTTGATTGTTCTCACTGTCAGAAAAATTCTCCTTATTTCCAGGTTGAATATCTCCTTGATCAGTTTCCATCTGTTATTCCTTGTCTGGCCTTCAGGTGCTTTGGAGAAGAGGTTGACCCCCTCCTCTCTGTGACAGCCCCTCCAATATTGGAAGACTGCTATCGTGTCTCCCCTGGTCCTTCTCTTCACCAGGCTGGACTAAATTAGCTTGGCAAAGCTTGAGCTGATACAACTTGAGCTTGGAGGAGATCAGTTCTGGTCTTCACATAGAAAGGGGACAAGGTAAAACCAAGTAGGAACCTTTAGCACATCCCTCACCATGGGGGGTTGTTTTGAGAGGGGGAGAAACTCTATAATTGCCTTTTGCCCAAGACAGTCAGTGGGCAATCAGCAGATCCACCGACTTGCATCCTGACTCCTTTTGATGGACTGTCGTGATTAGAAATGTGGCTGAGAGGTCAGTAATAGTTCAGTGCTCCTTTCCATCCACTTCACTCCTGTCACACACACCGCTGCACTACGCACACGGCTGGATTAAAAAATGAAGCCAGTCGGAAGTAATGTGATTGGCTGCTCAATTTCAGTCTGAAAGGAAGATTCATTGAGGTGAAACAGAGTCGAAGAGGCCCTGTAGATGCTGGGAGCCAAGGAATTAGGTCGGGCTAATAAAATAATATTTGCATCCCTGCTGGTTTGAGTTGCTAGGATTGGTTTGATGAGAAGACGAGGGTTATATATATAAGCCTTCGACTGAGTAGAGTTTGAGTGTGTCGATTTGAGCAAAGCAGTTGGCTTAGCAATCGTTCTCTGTCCAAGCGTTGGCATTTGGACACCCTCCGAAGTCAGGGGAGAAGCCTTTCATTAAGGTTCATCCCCAAAACATTGAGGGTTTTGGAGAATTAACCTGGGATTTTCACCAAACAGTCCCGCCTCTTTGCACTGAAGGATCACTGTAATTCTGTGCTCTTTAATAAATCTACTGTGTCTCGCTTCAGTCGCGCAAAGTACTAGTATCCCTTTATAACGCCTTGGTAAGGCCACACCTGGAACACCGCATCCTGTTTTGGTCAGCACATTACAAAAAAAAAGATGTTGAGACTTTGGAAAAAGTGCAAAGAAGAGCAACTAAGACAATTAAAGGCCTGGAGACTAAAACATAGGAAGAACAGTGGAAGGATTTGGGAATGGCCAGTCTAGAGAAAAGAAGGATTGGGGTGGGGGAGGAGAACATGATAGCAGTATTCCAGTATTTGAGAGGCTACCACAAGGAGAAGGGGTCAACTTATTTTCCAAAGCACCAGAAGGCCAGACAAGAAACGATGGATGGAAACTAATCAAGGAGAGAAGCAACCTGGAATTAAGGAGAAACTTCTTACAACTTCTTACTTAATTGTCCTGAAACTTCTTACAACGTCTTAAGTAATTGTCCTGACAGCGAGGACAATTAACCAATGGAACAGCTTTGCCTTCAGAAATCGTGGGCGCTCCATCACTGGAGGTTTTTAAGAAGAGACTGGACAGTCAACTTGTCTGAAATGGTATAGGTTCTCCTGCTTGCACAGGGGGCTGGACTAGAAGACCTCTAAGGTCCCTTCCAGGTCTATTCTGATTCCGATTCTGATTAGAGAATATGGACTCAAAACTCTGAATGAAGCGGGCGTATGGTGGAAGTGGATCTGGAATCTGGTTAGCATACAGCTCAGGAACGCCCTGCGGTAGTCCTTTTTTCTGCGCTACGTTAGGAATAACTGCATGTCTGAGAATCTTCCCTCCCGTGCACAGGCCTAGGGAGATTCCAGCCCATCTATTAAAATACCTTGAGCTGGGACAAGGTTTATGCTGTGCATTCCCTTCTTCCTTTGATCACCCCGGTGGGCATCTGGGATTAGCAAAGGTTAAATAGAAACGGCCTGTGGAACAGCAGACTGCGTGCATGATAAAATACACTCCTGTGCAGCCGAGCGAAGCTGTAGCTCATTTGGGTTGCAACCAAGGAGGCAGGTTTAATTCCGAGTGTAAACAAAAGATGGAGAAAGAAGCTCTCTTCCTTTGGGAAAGATTAAACGGGGATATAAGGGTGTAAAGGTGGTACAGATTCACCACAGCCGAATTACAGGAAGCCCTCGATTTACGACCACATTTGAGCTCAACATTTCTGTTGCTAAGCGAAACTCGTTCAGTGAGTTTTGCCCAGTGCTTTTTTTGTAAAAGAAAAAGGTGCCGGAACTCACACGTGTCATACAAACCACCTTGCCTACCCTACAAGGTTCCATCCAAAAAAGGTGCCGGAACTCCGTTCTGAGCGTTCTATGAGAAAAAAAGCCCTGGTTTTGCCCCATTGGACAGCCTGAATTAACTGAATTGCTGCAGTTGTTAAATTAGCAACACAACTGTCAAGTGAAACTGGCTTCCCCCTCTAGACTTTGCTTGGCGTACGGTCGCCAGAGGGGATCCCAGGAACCCGGGGACGCTGCAACTGTCATAAAGACAAGTCAGTTGCCAAGCCTCTGAATTTGGATCACGTGACTCTGGGGATGCTGCAGCGGTCCTAAGTGTGTGAAAAACGGTCATAAGTCCCTTTTTTTCAGTGCCGCTGTAAGTTCGAACGGTCCCTAAATGAACTGTGGTCAGTTGCCGTTTTTAAAACTAAAGGTGGGGAGGAAAAAAAGAACAAGAAAAATCACGGAGAGAATGTCAATCAGAATAACAGAGTTGGAAGGGACCTTGGAGGTCTTCTAGTCCAACCCCCTGCTCAGGCAGGAAACCCTAGACCATTTCAGACAAATGGCTGTCCAGTCTCTTCTTAAAAGCCTCCAGCCACGACTTCTGGAGGCAAGTCGTTCCACTGGCTAATTGTTCTCTCGGTCAGGAAATTTCTTCTGAGTTCTGGATTGCTTCTCTCCTTGATTAGCCTCCGTCCGTTGCTCCTTTCCACCTTCAGGTGCTTTGCAAAATAGGATCAAATCAATCAGAATAGGAGCTGGAAGGGACCTTGGAGGTCTTCTAGTCCAGCCCCCTGCTCAAACAGGAGACCCTATACCATCTCAGCAAAGTGATTGTCCCATTTCCTTCCTAGCCCCCACCAATCCCCCACAAACTCTCCAGGGAGTACAACTCAAATGTCACCCCAGGATGGTGATATTCTTGTCGAAAGGAGATGCTTGTTATCCACACATACATCCTTGTGTCCTAAATGGATTCATGGGGAGGGGGAAACAGCTGCTTTTCCCCCATGCCTTTCCAGCTTGATGAGGTTAATAATAACTTTGAATGCGTATGTACGGCATTAGCTTTCCCAAGTAACATGCATAATTCAACATCCCCTAAAGTACATCTAAGCTTTGAGGAAGCAAACTTCCCTTAATGTAACTGGGCAGAGATCCAGCATTTACCAGCTGCCGAGGCTTGATGCACAATTTTTGGTTAAGTGAATAATTTATCACGCATATTATCTGTGGTGGATCACATCCCCACACAGTCTGTAGGGCTTTGCATATGGCTCTGGAGACGGCAGAACATCGCCATATGTTTTACGGGCCATTACCATTTCCAAGTCTCTTAAGGTATGTCTAGTTTAGTGAAAAGAAGAATTAGGGGGTGACATGGTAGCAGTCTTCCAATAGTGGAGGGGCTGCGACAAAGAAAAGGGTGGGGGGTGTTCTCCAAAACATCTGAGGGCGGGACAAGAAGTAACGGATGGATGGAAACTCCTCAAGGAGAGAAGCAACCTGGAACGAAGGAGGAATTTTCTGACAGAACAATTAATCAGTGGAACGACTTGCCTCCAGAAGTTGTGAATGCGCCATTACTGGAGGCTTTTAAGAAGAGACTGGACAGCCGTTTGTCTGAATTGGTGTAGGATCTCCTGCTTGAGCAAGGGGTTGGACTAGAAGACCTCCAAGGTGCCTTCCAACTCTTGTTACTCTAAAGAAGCTTTACTTGCACTGTTTATTTCTTAACCTGAGTACTTCAACGAGTAAGAGCAGGAGTACTCCTTCGTTCAAGATTGAACTGGTTGTGGAATTCAAGTAACCCAAGCGGTAATTTGGAAAATCTGTCAAACATACCTTGATTTGATATGCTTGGGAATCGATAGCAGTGCTTCCCAAAGTCCGTGCTCTTGAATTGGTCCAGAATAAATGAAACATCTTTCCCAAATACTGAGAAATAACTAGACGTATTCTGAGACTGGAATCATTTTACGGGCCTGATGGCAGAGATTGAGCCTCCCTCTCCAACCTCATGAGATATCCTCTTCCCCCAAAGATCTTCAACTGTCTCCATCTGTGAACTTCTAGATCCTGTCCCTTTCCTCTCCACCCTTCTCAAATCTGTTCGTTCCACATTTTTTTTTCCTAAACAATGTCAGAGTAGCAACTTTGAGAGAGAGGAAAGAGAGAAGCTTTCTGTCCACTGGCTTAGCCGGGGATCAATGGAAGCTGCTGGGGATGAGATTTTGGATACAGCTCTGACTTCATTAATCCAAAACAATGTCGCCAACTCAGTGAGCTTTCCGAATTCTCTTCGCTGAGTAACCGGAAGATGAACGATCAAAGAAACATTGACTCAAAGATCACGTCTGACATCTGGTGGTACAGACCGGATTTGTCAGAATTCGTTAGAATCATTGAAACACAGTCATTTCCAAAACTTGAGGAATCAGCTTTTTCCTTCTTTCCTCGATCACTTTGGGTGGAAGTTGGCAGGCTTGTCAACTTTGGGGAGTGAGAGGCTGTTAAGCCCGTCTCTGATCCTTTTTGAATACATACCACTTAGAGAGGAGTCTCATAGACCAGGGGTCACCAAACCCCGGTCCGTGGACCAGTGCCGGTCCGCGGCGTGCCAGCAACTGGTCCGCACAAACAAGCAAAGCCCTATCCATGAGAGGCAGGCAGCACACAAAACCGCGCACTCTCTGGTCTGCAGAAAAACCTCTCTCCACGGAACGGGTCCCTGGTGCCCAAAAGGTTGGGGACCTCTGCCATAAGACAGTGGCAGACATTGGTTCCTTTCAAAGAAATGAAGCAAGTAAGGTCAGCTTTGACTAACACTAGGATGAAACACCGACATGAAAAAGCCAGGACTGTGAACTTGTCAGCCTTACCGAGTAGAGAAGACAGGAAACATGACTAGTGGAGCTAACTCTGCTTTACTGCCAGGCTACATTTTCTTGGACAGCAAAGGCGACGAACGAGCATAACACCAGACATGTCGCCTGAAGGCAAAATCATGAAACTGTGTCTCACTTCTTTTGGCCATGTCGTACAGGGGAAATCACTGCAATTCTGCTTGGAAGAGTTAGCAGCAAGTAAAAGGAACATGCTGGGCATCAAAGAACATGATGGCTGGACACCATCAAAGCTAGAGTATAGAATAACTCAAAGACGTAGTCAAGATCAGAAGACATGGAGAGACCTGGCCTGTAGGATCGCCAAGAGTCAGACACAGCTGAATGGATAACATCATCATCATAAGGCTATATTAATCGAATCTTGCAAGTTTGAAAGTGCAGTTCTCCCCTGGTCTCCTTTACAGTCTGAGAAGTTAAGGAAGAACCCCCCTGAGCCTCTTGCCATGTCCATTCCTAAGCTGATTTCCATGTACCATTACAGAACCAGAAGGAAAGCCAAAGAAACAATTGCCCGGTCAATAGGCAAATATTTAAGACAAGACAATTCATCATCTCATGATGCTTTTGAACTTTGTTACTGGAGAAGGCTCTAGAGAAGACCATGGACAGCCAAGAAAACAAACAATCATGTCATTAAACAAAGCAACTCAGAGTTCTCATTTGAGGCACACATGACCAAGTTGAAATTGTTCTACTTTGGACACCCAGCTCTCTGGAGAAGGCTCTAATTCTGGGAAAGGTGGAAGAAAAGAGAAGAAGAGGACCACCAGAGAGGTGGATGAATTCAGCTACAGTGCTGATGGGTGCACTGTTGGTAGATCTGAAGGACCAGTTTAGGGACAGATCATCATGGAGAACATCTACCTTTGTGGTTGCTAATGGTCAACACTGACTTGAAGTCATATAATCAGTCAATGAAAGGACTCAATTCTCTGAAAAAGTCACTAATGCTGGGAAAGGTGGAAGGAAAGAGAACATGGAGCATCAGCAGATTTGGAAGGGACCTTGGAAGTCATCTAATCCAACTCCCTGCTCTAGCAGGAGACCCTATAGGGCCTATACCATTACAGACCAGACTCTTCTTGCAAGCCTTCAGTGATGGAGCACCCACAACTTCTGAAGGCAAGCCGTTCCACTGGTTGATTGTTCTCACTGTTAGGAAGTTTCTCCTTAGTCCTGGGTTGCTTCTCTCGATGGTTAGTTACTTTCCATTGCTTGAAGAAGAGGACCATCAACAAGTGGATGAATTCAGTTACAGTGGGGAAGGGTACACCACTGGAAGACCTAAAGGACCAGGTTAGGCACAGATCATCATGGAGAAAACCTACCTATGTGGTTGCTAGGAATCAGCATTGGCTTGAAGGCACATAATCGCTCAGTCACTTACCCAATCAATCATTGAAAAGTCTTGGGTCTCTGGATCTAATGACAGGAAAGGTAGAATAAAATAGGACAATCAGTAGCAAGGTGGATGGATGTAGTTATGG
>NC_139527.1:7319748-7411232 GCF_947247035.1 Vipera ursinii
CTTCTCTTCTCTTCTCTTCTCTTCTATTCCACTAAATATTCTATTCTATTCTATTCTATTCTATTCTATTCTATTCTATTCTATTCTATTCTATTCTATTCTATTCTATTCTATTCTATTCTATTCTATTCTATTCCACTCAATATTCTCTTCTCTTCTCTTCTCTTCTCTTCTCTTCTCTTCTCTTCTCTTCTCTTCTCTTCCACTCAATATTCTCTTCTCTTCTCTTCTCTTCTCTTCTCTTCTCTTCTCTTCTCTTCTCTTCTCTTCTCTTCTCTTCTCTTCTATTCCACTCAATATTCTATTCTATTCTATTCTATTCTATTCTATTCTATTCTATTCTATTCTATTCTATTCTATTCTATTCTATTCTATTCTATTCTATTCCACTCAATATTCTCTTCTCTTCTCTTCTCTTCTCTTCTCTTCTCTTCTCTTCTCTTCTCTTCTATTCCACTCAATATTCTATTCTATTCTATTCTATTCTATTCTATTCTATTCTATTCTATTCTATTCTATTCTATTCTATTCTATTCTCTCACTCTCTATTCTATTCTGTTCTGTTCTGTTCTGTTCTGTTCTATTCTATTCTATTCTATTCTATTCTCTCACTCTCTATTCTATTCTGTTCTGTTCTATTCTATTCTATTCTATTCTATTCTATTCTATTCTATTCTCTCACTCTCTATTCTATTCTGTTCTGTTCTGTTCTGTTCTGTTCTATTCTATTCTATTCTATTCTATTCTATTCTCTCACTCTCTATTCTATTCTGTTCTGTTCTATTCTATTCTATTCTATTCTATTCTATTCTATTCTATTCTATTCTATTCTATTCTATTCTATTCTATTCTATTCCTATTCTATTCTATTCTCTCACTCTCTATTCTATTCTGTTCTGTTCTGTTCTATTCTATTCTACTCTACTCTACTCTACTCTACTCTACTCTACTCTACTCTACTCTACTCTACTCTACTCTACTCTATTCTATTCTATTCTATTCTATTCTATTCTATTCTATTCTATTCTATTCTATTCTATTCTATTCTACAGTTAGCCCTCGGCACTGAAAAAAGCAACCTGTGACCATTTTTCACACTTAACGACCCTTGCAGCATCTCTAGGCTTACGTGATCAAAATTCAGACGCTTGGCAACTGATTCACATGTATGACGGTTGCAGTGTCCCAGGATCACACGATCCCCTTTTGCGACCTTCTGACAAGCAAAGTCAAGGGGGGGGGAGGGAGCCAGAATCTCTTCACCACCACGTGACTAATTGAACACTGCCGTGATTCACTTAACAACTGCAGTAAGAAAAGTCGTAAAACGGGGCAAGGTGGACTTAACCACCGTCCCACTTAGCAACAGAAGTTTGGGGCCCAATTGCGGCCGTAAGCCTTATTCCTTTGCTCGATGTATACATCACCCCCACCCCCCACCCCTCCCTTTCTCTCTTAAGGAAACAACATGTTCCAGATCTGTGGATTTCTTGCTTTCTTCTTCCCTGCTTCATTTTTATTGCAGTCACAAGCTCAAGGGTATAAAGGAGATTGAAGAGCATAGATAAATAAATTGATTAGCCTTCTCCGCCATCTGCCCTGCACAAAGCAGGAAAATGTAATTGAAAAGTTTTTTTTTTTAATCGCTAAATCAACCTAGGGAGATAAGAACCAATAGGGTTTTTTTTGGGAGTTGAAGTCGGAGGAAAGCTTTGTGGGAAGAAACACATGGAGACAGTGTGTTCTTGTATCTTGACAGAAGACCAGTCCTCCTCTATTCTCCTTGTACAACCTTGGATCTGTTGATTGCTCTGTACCCCAACTTCTCTTTAGTTAGAATGTATGTATTTATGTCTCTTATTTGCTTAGATAAGATCTGTGCCCTTGTTTCCTTTCTGTCAAGGACGGAAGGCAGCAAGGCTGAGCAGATCCAGTTCTCCTATGTCTTTATTCAACCCGGGATAATCCAAATGCTTTGGTTGCCAATAAAACCTTAGCCAGAGTTGGCGTCTTAAAATTAGGAGAGAGAAAAGGAAGCGTTTCTTAACTCTTGGTTAACTCACGTCTTTTCTAAATGTTTTTGTTCAATAGGAATGGAGTACAGTTCACTTGGTCTTAAGTCTTGAAAATGAGATTTAATTGATGCTTGGGGCAATTAGAGCTTGCAGTTTTATAATTCAATATGGTCAAATTATTAAATCAATATAGATTCTATTCTATTCTATTCTATTCTATTCTATTCTATTCTATTCTATTCTATTCTATTCTATTCTATTCTATTCTATTCTATTCTATTCTATTCTATTCTATTCTATTCTATTCTATTCTATTCTATTCCACTCCACTCCACTCCACTCCACTCCACTCCATTCCATTCCATTCTACTCTACCCTACCCTACCCTACCCTACCCTACCCTACCCCATCCCATCCCATCCCATCCCACCCCACCCCACCCCACCCCACTCCACTCCACTCCACTCCACTCCACTCCACTCCATTCCATTCCATTCCATTCCATTTCATTCCATTCCATTCCATTCCATTCCATTCTATTCTATTCTATTCTATTCTATTCTATTCTATTCTAATCATTCCATTCCATTCCATTCCATTCCATTCCATTCCATTCCATTCCATTCCATTCCATTCCATTCCATTCCATTCCATTCTATTCTATTCTATTCTATTCTATTCTATTCTATTCTATTCTATTCTATTCCATTCATAAGAACTTGACTCTTTCTATAGACCAGCGTCTAATCAGGATTTCTCCAAGTTTAATGCAGAATTGGACAGCTTTACTCTGTTTGCATTTGACTTTTAAATATTGGCCTATGAAAGTTGGCTGCAGAAAACGTTGCAGCATAGGAGAAAGGCTATGATAAACGTTCAGCCTCTTTGGGGGTGTGGGGGGAGAATTGGTTTATTGCTGAAAGTAGAATTAATTTCAGTCTGCTTACCAGCACAATTTAATTTGAGTAGGATTGGATTGGATAGGATAACATAAGATAGCATAGGATAGAAGTAGTTTAACTTGGGAGGAGTAGGATAGGATAGGATAGGATAGGATAGGATAGGATAGGATAGGATAGGATAGGATAGGATAGGATAGGATAGGATAGGATAATATGGTAGGGAACTTTGCCTTGGTTTAGTTCATTTGTACTTAAATGCCTATAAGTAGACCCCCACTCCTACCCCATGACAAGAAGTGGTGGTGATATTATTTCCCTTCCATTAAAACCCCCAATAATCATCCCAATAAATCTGTGGTTAATCTGTAAGCAATGAAGATGGTTCTCACATAGACAGCCTTTCACATCCCAATTTTTGGCCATGTGTGTATTCCATTGAGCATTGAAAAAGAAAAAGCAATCCAAAGCACGTTGCTTGAGAAGGTAGCAGATGATTTTCAACCTGGGCCTGCCTTGAATCAATCTCTCTTCCCTTGCCAGGGAACTGCTAGCTTTTTGTCCTGATTACTGAACACATCCTGAGGAAGGAAGAAGGGTCTGCACAACAGAGCCACAAGCATATTAAAACCCTTGAAGGGTTTAGCTACAAAGAGAGGTTAAGAGAATGAATTAGAATTCATTAGAAAGGAAGAGAGCTGAGTTGGCCGTGATTGAGTTGTCAAACTGAGTACACCAGAGAGACGTAGATGAGCTTAGAAGGAGAGGGAAGAGCCTTGACAGAAGAAACAAACACGGGCAGAATGGTTGTGGGAGCTGAGCGTGCCCAGTGAAGAGAAGGACTAGGGGTGACACGATAGCAATCTTCCAATTTTCAAGAGGCTGCCACAAAGAAGATGGGGTTGTACATCTGGAGGCAGGACCAGAAGTAACGGATGGAAGATCACCCCAGAAAGATCCATCTAGAATTAAGGAGAAATTTCCTGACAGCGAGAACAATTAATAGCTTGCCTCCAGGAGTTACGGGTGCTCCGCCACTGGAGGTTTTCAAACGTCGACTGGACAACCGTTTGTCTGGGAAGCTATAAGGTCTCCTGTGTCAAGTTTCGAAGCACGGTTTTGCTGGTGGGACAAATATCGCTTCTCAGCTTGCCAACAAACTTGGGGGTGGGGTGGGGGGGGAGAGGAGAGGTTTGGAATGCAGACTTCAAAGTTTAAGAAGCCAGACTGTGAGACTCAAGGATGTTACACCAGGTGTCTGGCCAGATCTGGAGAGGCTTTCTCATAACAATATTTTTCTGCTTGATTGGGCAACATGACCTGGCCCAGAGGGAGGAGGAAGAATTCGATGCTTTTATTATATGGGTTTGGGAGAGTTAATGCAAAACTGGTTTTGTTTTCAATAGTGCCGAAGTGATGTACTCAATAACATTTCACATTAAGAGATCGGAATGTCTTGAAGGTGCTTGCTTGGTTGGGTTCATTAGTCGGCAATCCTGCCTTGAGCAGGGGTTGGACTAGAAGACCTCCAAGGTCCCTTCCAGCCCTATGATTCAATTCCTGCCTTGAGCAGGAGTTGGACTAGAAGACTTCTGAGGTCCCCTTCAGCCCTGTGATTCTAAGGCGGGGGTCTTCAAACTTGGACCTTTGATGACTTGTGGACTTCGACTCCCAGAATTCCTCAGCCAGCGTGCCTGGCCGAGGGATTCTTGGAGTCGAAGTCCACAAGTCATCAAAGGACCAAGTTTGAAGGCCCCTGTTCTAAGGTCTCCTGCCTTGAGCAGGGAGATGGACTAGAAGACCTCCAGGGTCCCTTCCAACTCTATTATTCTTTGATTCCACATGCTGAATCAAGCCCGAGAATTTAATGACACAGTGATTGTGGCATGAGTCTTCCAAGGTTTAAGGCAGGGGTGGGGAACCTTGGCTCTTTTATGACTTGTGGACTTCAACTCCCAGAATTCCTGAGCCAGCCAGGAATTTCAACCTCTGCCTGCGGGGGCGCTCGTCTCAAGCCAATGGCCTATACTAGAGCTGTCCACGGAAAAGCTGGCTCTGAAATTCGGAGTTGGACTCAAACTTGCATAATTCATACCACCTTCCAACCGTATGCAAGCGACGTGCCGCAGCCTGTACTTTGCTGAGTTTTGCAACACGGTTTGCAGCTCATTTTTTTTTAAAAAAATAGTGCATGTATTGATTAAGTTAAAAGCATGAGCAAAAAGGTATAGTGTATCTGGAGGAAATAGGTTGATATGCATTTGCTGGGGGGGTGGGGGTGGAATCGCTTCTGCTGCCAATATTTTTTCATTTGCTCAGAGGGGCCAGGGTGGAGGTTATCACCAGAAATAAGAACAGTCTCTCTCTCTCTCCAGTCCCAGTCGGAATTCGGCTCTTCCTTGCCTTCGGCTGCCTAAAAGAGTCTCCTCTAACTTTGGGAAGTCTAAGCCATCCAAACTGGGTTGGAAAAGAGGTCACTGGCAACCGAAGGCAAAAGTGGCTCTCCTATTGTGGCTGCAGCTGAGGGCGTGTGTTTTGTGAAGCAATAGCGCGCTGTGAAGATGTGGCCCAGTGGATTTAGAATGGGCCTTTGTAAATACCCAGCCATCAGCCGTTTTTTCCCCATTGCCAAACTCATCTATTTCTAAGAAGCGCCAATGAATGGGAGATAATGGTGCCGCTAGCAGCTGCATTGGGTGGCAGCTTTCAATTAACATAAACATTTAGCGAAGATCAGGATGAAACACACAGCATTTTGCTGACGTTCTCTTCTGGCTTATTCTGTTCTCTGTCCAAAAACAGGAACGCGTTTTACTTACAACAACAGCAACATCACTGAGGCTTCCTACACACCCTATGCCAGAATGGGACCCCGAGCTTGCTTGGAACAGAGGGGTTAGCTTCTCTACTCTATTTCATTGACCTTTGGGTTAAGTTGCAATTCCAGTTGGGGCTAGAAGTCAGTTGTTGTTGTTGTTGTTGTTGTTCTTAGTTGCGAAGTCTTGTCCGACCCATCGTGACCCCATGGACAACGTTCCTCCAGGCCTTCCTGTCCTCTACCATCTTCTGGAGTTCGTTTAGGCTCATGCCTACTGCTTCAGTGACTCCATCCAGCCTCCTTATTCTCCATCGTACCCTTCTTCTCTTGCCCTCAACTTTTCCCAGCATTAGGCTCTTCTCCAGTAAGTCAGTAAAAGGTAAAGGTAAAGGTTCCCCCGCACATGCGTGCTAGTCGTTTCTGACTCTAGGGGCTGGTGCTCATCTCCGTTTCAAAGCCAAAGAGCCAGCGCTTGTCCGAGGACGTCTCCGTGGTCATGTGGCCAGCATGACTAGATGCCAAAGGCTTACGGAGCGCTGTTACCTTCCCACTGTAGTGGTCCTTATTTTTCTACTTGCATTTTTTACGTGCTTTCGAACTGCTAGGTTGGCAGAAGCTGGGACGAGTAACAGGTGCTCATTCTGTTACGCGGCACTCGGGATTCAACCCGCCAAACTGCCGACCTTCTGATCAACAAGCTCAGCGTCCTAACCCACTGAGCCACCGCGTCCCTAGAGGTGAGTCAGTACCACTGGGTAATGTTGAGGTTCCAGAAGCCTGCTCTGATTCTCAGCCTCCAGAAATTGTGAGTGCTCCATCGTCAGTGGAGATTTTCAAGAATAGATTGGACAACCGTTTGTCTGGGATGGTGTAAGGTCTTCTGCTTGAGCAGGGTTGGACTAGAAGACCTCCAGAGTACCTTCCAGCTATTATTCTTTGTTCTGTGCCCCAAACCGACTATGGGATTTCTCTCTTTATTTTCTATTATAGGTGATGTGGTTCCATTTTGTATTTTGCTGCCCTTGGAAACCTCAAAAGTTTGGCAGCAGTTATGATCCCCATGCGGTCCTATTAAAAGCACAAAGTAAGGGGTTGAAATCCAAAGTCTTAAAGAAGAATCCCTGCAAAGTCTGCCTATGTTTAGCTTGAGATGAAAAACCTAAGGACAGATAAATGGCTTTTGACGCTCTGAAGGCGGAGCAAGCCAGTTCTTCATGACTTCGGAAAGGATAACACTGGAACTTCTAATTGAAAACTGTGGGAAAGTAGATTCTGGATAAACATCAATAGAAACCTGCGGGAGAAGATTGCTAGAGAAGATGGTGGGGTCTGGTTTCCAAAGGATGCATAATTGAGGTCGTACAAGAGGCTGTAACTGCACAGTCCTGCACCACAATTGGGGCAAACCAGTTCCTCATCTGGCCCTTAAACTCCGTAAATTTGAAATCTGGATTAGAATAAAAGGTGACGAGAAGTTTCATGTTCTTTTTGCCCAGCAGTATTGGGATATGTGTGCTATCCGAGAAGGACAATATAGTCGCACCGAGCTGGAATGTTAAATCACCCTGCATTACGTAAAAGACACGAATGGCTCACTTCAATTTAATTGGTCATTTTTTCTGAGCAACATTTTCATTGATCCTGTTACGTTTTATGATGATGGGAGAAGGGACCGTGAAAAATCAGATGTCACCAAGTAAGTGGATGGTTTGCTTTGGCCTTGATGCAATTCACAGGAAAATCTTTATTGGCTCCCTGGGGGGGGGGGGGGGCGGCGGAAAACACAATTCAATTCCAGGCGATGATTCTTCCTCCAGCTCTGATGCTCCAAAATAGGAAAATCGACACGAACAGAAGTTCCTTCCTTCCTTCCCTACGTATCATAATGTAAGAAGCTGAATAGCTAGGAAACGGGAATTTGCAAGGGCGGGAGGCAAAGGATCCCCACGCCATCTGTCTGGTAAACTCGTAAGATTCGTTTTTCTTGCTATACTCCGAACTAGACTTATGTTGTTTATCTGGGCCACATATGTGTGTGTATGTGGGTATATGCATAATTTATTTTATTTATTCTTTTTTTTGTCCTGTTTATGCAGTGTATATTGGAGGTGGTTATCCTTTGAGAGCTGTATGCAACGAAATCTCATTGTAATGTATGCTGATTAGTGCACATTTAAAGTGACAATATTCTATTCTATTCTATTCTATTCTATTCTATTCTACTCTACTCTAGTCTACTCTACTCTACTCTACTCTACTCTACTCTACTCTACTCTACTCTACTCTATTCTATTCTATTCTATTCTATTCTATTCTATTCTATTCTATTCTATTCTATTCTATTCTATTCTATTCTATTCTATTCCATTCCATATTTTCTATTCTATTCTGTTCTGTTCTGTTCTATTCCATCCCATCCCATTCCATTCTCTATTCTATTCTATTCTATTCTATTCTATTCTATTCTATTCTATTCTATTCTATTCTATTCTATATTCCATTCCATTCCATATTCTATTCCATTCCATTCTATTCTAAAAGAAAGTGAACAGCAGGTGTAATGTCCGCATGACACAACTGCTGTGATTAATGTGCGACTTTCAGGCCTGAGTGCAAATACAGATAATCTTCAATTTATGACCTCAGTTAGGAATATTGCAACTAGAACATAGAAGATAGAATAATAGGATTGGATGGGACCTTGGAGGTCTTCTAGTCCAACCCACTGCTCAAGCAAGAAATCCTAGCTCATTCTGGGCAAATGGCTGCCCAGTCTCTTTTTGAAAACTTCCAGTGTTGGAGCACCCACATCCTCCAGAGGCAATCCATTCCATGGATTAAATGTTCTCACCCTCAGGAAGTTCCTCTGTAGTTCTAGCCTGGGTCTCTCATTGATAAAAAAGATGTTGAGACTCTAGAAAGAGTACAGAGAAGATCAACAAAGATGATCAGGGGACTGGAGGCTAAAACATACAAGGAACAGTTGCTGGAACTGTGCATGTCTATTTTAATGAAGAGAAGGACGAGGGGGGACATGATAGCAGTGTTCCAATATCTCAGGGGCTGCCACAAAGAAGAGGGAGTCAAGCTATTCTCCAAAGCACCCGAAGGCAGGACAAGAAGCAATGGATGGAAACTCATCAAGGAGAGAAGCAACCTACAAATAAGGAGAAAATTCCTGACAATTAGAACAATTAATCAATTGAACAACCTGCCTCCAGAAGCTGTGAATGCTCCAACACTGGAAATTTTTAAGAAGAGACTGGACAGCCATTTGTCCGAAATGGTATGGGGTTTCCTGCCTGAGCAGGGGGTTAGACTAGATGACCTCCAAGGTACCTTCCAACTTTATTATTATTATTATTAAGTTTCCATCTGTACAGCAGCAGCCAACAAAGCTAATACAACACTTGGTAGTATAAACAGAGGCATAGAATCAAAATCGCACAAAGTATTAATACTGCTTTATCATTCCTTACTAAAGCCACACCTGGAATACCGCATCCAGTTTTGTTCACCACATTACAAAAAAAGATGCTGAGATCTTAGAAAAAAAGGGTAAAGAACAGCAACTAAGATGATTATGGACCTAGAGGCAAAACAGTGCTTCTTGTTCTGCCTCCAGATATTCTGGAGAACAGACCAACCCCATCTTCTCTGTGGTAGCTCCTCAAATATTGGAAGGCTGCTATTATGTCCCCCCTCATCCTTCTCTTCTTAAGACTAGACATGCCTAGTTCCTCCAACCATTCATCCTACGGTTTAGCATCCAGGCCCTTCCTCATCTTTGCTCCTTTTCTCTGCACACTTTTTTTTTGTATCATGATGATCAGCAATGGACAAATTAATGTGTGCTGATGCAGCTGTTGTTTTCAAATGGATTCTGTGCATCAGAGACAGATCCCAGCATCCAAATCAGGAGCAAGATCTGGTGTCCTTTGTCATCTGGTGGAAAATGTCTGGTTAGACTTTCTGCTCCTCAGAACTTCCATTAAGGATAACATCTGCTTGTCTCTGCAGAAAAAGACAGGGATAAATTATCTGCTCTGTGCATGGCTGAATACATTGACCATCTTCTGTAGCTTTCTTCAAAGGAGAAGCAAGAAGAGATGGGCTTGATTAAATGATTGAAACTCTTGTTGGCTTTGATCTTTCCAGGCCTTTCTTGAGGAGAAAGATGTGGGGGGACCTTTACCCAAAGCTTTAAGGCCAAATTCCCCCCCCCCCCTTTTTAGCAGAGGTTTTCCATAATTGCTGAAGAGTTAAGCCCTTCCTTCTGTGTTTTCCTAACATTTGCAGCAAATCTGAAATCTGGAGACGATCTGGGGCATGGTTTATTTAAGACTTGAGACTTTACTGAGCACAAGGATTTCATCAACCAGCCCAGCAGAGATACAAAGTTCAGTGCACATACGTCTTTCATATAAAAGTTGTGGTAAGGAAACTAGACTCTTTAAACCACTATTTTGTATTTTCGTGGGTCCCCAAAGAATCTTAAAGATGTTCATTGAAATGAGAGGAACAAGTCTGCTTAGGATTTCTGAGAAAGAGAGAGGGAAGAAAGAACGAACAAGCCAGCATCCCAAACATTCTGTTGAGATCTTATACTTCCTCCCCAAATAACTTTGTTTTTAGATACTGGAATTGCTGGTTTTAGACAATCATTTTGGACAAGCCCCATCTCCATGTTTCTTGGCTGTCTTGACAACTGACAGGGTTTCCACTGTACAATCTCTCAATAATCTTAATTAATAAATTAATTGCCACCAAGGAGCTCCCTCGACAACCAGAAATCAATGATTGAATCAGCAATTAAGAAAAATCCCCCAATTAGTCAACTGCTCGTTACACACGAGCGATACTGCAGGGCGCTGATTCTTTTTTTGGTGTGGTAAGAACAACAATAATAACAAATGTTCTGAAGCAATCTGTCCACCAGTAGATTTCCTTTCAAAAGGGAGACCAAGCCAACTCCTTGCTTGAGGAGGATCAATAGATGTCATTCATGCTGGAATCTTGTGAAGGTTGTTTTTTGGAGAGTTCAAGAAGATTGAAGACTTCTTTGAATCCGATTTAATCCATACGATAGTTGGCAGGAGAAACATCTTGAGGATTTTCTCTGTTACCGTTTTGTTTTCAAATTGCAGTCACCTATAGCAGTAGAGGGACGCCGTGGCTCAGTACCTCAACATTACCCAGTGGTACTGACTCACTTCAAGGGACACGGTGGCTCAGTGGGTTAGGACGCTGAGCTTGTCGACCAGAAGGTTGGCAGTTTGGCGGGTCGAATCCCGAGTGCCGCGTAACAGAGTGAGCGCCTGTTACTCGTCCCAGCTTCTGCCAACCTAGCAGTTTGAAAGCACGTAAAAAGGCAAGTAGAAAAATAGGGACCACTCCGGTGGGAAGGTAACAGCGCTCCATGCGCCTTTGGCGTCTAGTCATGCCGGCCACATGACCACGGAGACGTCCTCAGACAAGCGCTGGCTCTTCGGCTTTGAAAGGGAGATGAGCATTGGAAACGACTAGCACGCATGTACCTTTACCTTATAGCAGCAGAGGCGTCCAACCTTGGCAACTTTTAAGACTTGTGGACTTCAACTCCCAGAATTCTCCAAGCCAGCCAGAACTGAAGTCCGCACATCTTCAAAGTTGCCACGCTTGGACATCCCTGTAGACCGACTGTTTCTCAACCTCAGCAACTTTTAAGATGTGTGGACTTCAACTCCCAGAATCCCCCAGCCAGCATTTTGGTTGGGGAATTCTGAGAGTTGAAGTCCGCACGTCTTAAAGGTACTGTGGTTGGGAACACTGTCATTTACACTCTCTGGTTTCGCCTTATCCCTCTTAAGAAACTTGAAAATCTATCTGTGCTGAATCACTTCCTCCCAGTTATACTGCGGTGAATCTGGGCGGTGTTTTCCAAAGCTTCTTTCCAAATAACTATGTTTCCAAGGACTTGGATAATGTTTTATTTGCCCGAGTAACGGTTTTGCATTTTCCCATGAAGATCATCGGTCTTTCTTACTGTCTGCAAGCCAATTGAAAGACAGATCTGTTCTCCCATTTCAGACCACAATGACAACGGTGGCCAGATTCGGAAAGAGTTAACCGGGAAGAATTCCAGGTAGGTAAGCAGTGAGGAAATTGGTCTTTTTAACAAGAACAGCAACCATCATAACCTTTAGAAAAAAGAAATTTTACCTAAAGGTAAAGGTTCCCCCGCACATGCGTGCTAGTCGTTTCCGACTCTAGGGGCCGGTGCTCATCTCTGTTTCAAAGCCGAAGAGCCAGCGCTTGTCCGAGGACGTCTCCGTGGTCATGTGGCCGGCATGACTAGACGCCAAAGGCCCACGGAACGCTGTTTCCTTCCCACCGGAGTGGTCCCTATTTTTCTACTTGCATTTTTTACATGCTTTCGAACTGCTAGGTTGGCAGAAGCTGGGACGCGTAACAGGCGCTCACTCTGTTACGCGGCACTCGGGATTTGACCCGCCAAACTGCCGACCTTCTTATCGACAAGCTCAGCGTCCTAACCCACTGAGCCACCGCGTCCCTCTTAAATTTTACCTACTGCAAAACAAAAAACAAAAAAACAAACAACAACAACAACAAAAAACAACTAAAAACCTCACCAACGACCTGGGGTTGTCTTAATGGATTTTGACAGTGCCAGGAGACAGATGACATTTTGTATTGCTTTCATCTCAAATCGCTTCAGTCATTTCTTTTCCAGGTCCACAGAGGAGACGAAAAGTTTCATCTTTTCGGGGTGGGTGGGTAAAAAACAAAACAAAAACAAATGTGATTTTTTAAAAAAAAAAAAGAAGAAGAAAAGAGCTCTGTGTTTCTTCCTGGTTTCTGTTTCTGTATTGATTGCTGGGGGAGATGTTTTGTTTCTTAAAGACTTTTTTGATGATTCGCAACTAGCATGGCTCCGGTTATCGAGCACTGCAGCTCCTTGTCATTAAGCTGTGACTATTGCCAGCTGGACCATAAGAAAGGCTGAGCGCCAAAGAATGGAGGCCTTCGAATTCTGGTGCTGGAGAAAGACCCCTGCGAGTCCCTTGGACTGCAAGGAGATCAAACCGGTCAGTCCTAGAGGGGATCAACCCTGACTGCTCTTTAGAAGGCCAGATCCTGAAGTTGAAACTCAAATCCTTTGGCCACCTAATGAGAAGGAAGGACTCACTGGAGAAGAGCCTCATGCTGGGAAAGATTGAGGGCAATAGAAGAAGGGGACGACAGAGAAGGAGGTGGCTGGATGGAGTCAGTGAAGCAGGAGGCATGAGCCTAAACGGACTCCAGAAGATGGTAGAGGACAGGAAGGCCTGGAAGAACGTGGTCAGTGGGGTCGCGATGGGTCGAACACGACTTCGCAGCTAACAACAACATTGCCAGCTCTGTTGGATTTTTTTATATTACTGTTTTCTGATTATCCATCTGTCTCTTTCATTCTTTCCTTCTCTCTCTCTCTCTTTCCTCTCTTTTTCCCTCTCTCCCTCCCTCCCTCCCTCATTCTCCTCTCTCCCTCCCTCTCTCTCTTTCTCTTTCCCTCCTGTCCTTCCCTCCTCTTTCCTTTCTTCCCTCCCTCCCTCCCTCCTTCCTTCTTGCTTTCTCTCTCCCTCTCTCTTTCCCTCCTTCCTTCCTCTTTCCCTCCCTCCCTTTCGCTCTGTCTCTCTTTCTCTTTCTCTCTTGTCCTTCCTTCCTTCCTCTTTCTCTTCCTCCCTTTCTCTTTCTCTTTCCCTCTCCCTCCCTCCCTCCTTCCCTCCCCCCCTTCCTCTCTTTTAACTGGATCTACAGGGAGGAAGAGAACGTCAAGAAACGGGCCAGCGGGGAAGTGCCTTCTTCTGAATGGAGGTAATGCATGTAGATATGTGTGTTTCTTTCTGATGGCTAATGGTTGATGAGATACCCATGAATCTACTTAGTTCCTCACCCACCTTCCTGGTAAGAAGGGTGCGTGACATTTGGTATTCATGAGTGAACATAAGTTGATTTACTGGCTGACATGTGCTGACTTTGAGAAAACAGGGTGAATATTGCATGCCGAGCAAAAGGCAAACACAAGTGAGTGAACGTAGCTCTTCAGTGGCTCGTGTGCATCCAGGCGGATGTAGGACATTGCCCTATTTAATGTCTTCTGTCTCTCCTACTTCTCCTAACTGAGGAATAAAGACATTCAAAGGGCACTGTTCCTACGGTTTTATGTCTTTAAAAAGCCGTCTCTTTCTTAAGATGCTGCCCCCCGAAACTTTTGCATACATTTACAGAGAGCCCTTGACTTATGAACGGTTGCTGAACAAAAATCCGAAGGTACAATAAACCGGCTTTGGGATTACTTACGATCTGGGTTCAAAGTTGACCCCTATCATGGTCACGTGATCAGATTTTGGGTGCTTGGCAACTGGGCTTTCTTGATGTGTTTTCCTTGAAAACACCTCACTTCTCATCCAAGAAGCTTCTTCAAACAAGAAAATCCAGTTGCCTTGGGACAACGTGACCTGCATGATTGGGAATCTCCAAAAACTGTCCCCGCCTCTTGTGGCCTTTTCTAGAACTCTCCAAGGTTCTGATAGTTTGGCCTTCGTTCCTCAAAGACCCCTTGGTGTCCTTCTCGACAGATGGACGTCATCCCAAGGCGGACGTCTGTGAGACTAGAACAGCAACAGAACTTGGGGGGAAGAAGGGAGAGGAACATGACTTCTGTGGTTCTAGATTTCTTGGCTAGAACTCCTGAATCTGGAAGACTGTGAGTGACAGCTTAGCTTTGAAAAACCCAAGAAAGGGGGTCTTCTGCTCCCAAGGTGTCGGCGGATTCCCCGTGGTAGAAGCTGCTCACTGAGCCCCCTGTGTACCATGTGAAGGTGGGCTTAAAAGGTTCTAGAGCAACATTTTCTTCCCATTAAAAAAAAAACTTTGAGCAACGTAGATAACTTTCAGTTGCAAGTTTGACATTGGCTATTGAGAAACGACTCCGATGCAGACTTTGTTAATGATTCGTCAGGGCTTCAGAAATACAAATATGCGATACAAGTCAAGTGCCGGGGAAATCAGGAGATTCAGGCAGTTCAAATGAGCATAAAGATGTATTGCAAGCTTAAGCTCTCTACAAGAATCTGACCAACTAACAGTCAAGGGAAACGAGCGGGAGATAAGAAAGGCATTCAAGGTGGGCTGGACTTAGATCTCTTGCAGGCGCGCAGAGACTCAGCCTGGTCATCTCTTACATCCCAAACATTAATCCTCTTATAAATCACATCCTAATTTTTATTTTATTTGGGGGACAAGCAGCCCATTCATTTCGCACTTTGCGTTTGCTTCTTCCCCCCACTCTCCTCTCCAGAGACTGAGGTCTCTGCAGTGAAAGAAACCTGTTCTTGACAAGTCCCCAGCTCTTTTATTGGAAATGATGTGGACAAATGAAGCAGGCTGAGCCATTTCTGCTGCTTTAGAGGAACCCAGTAAAGCATGAAGACAGCGGCAGGTCAGAGGGAAAGAGGAACTATCTAATGCAAGTCTGTCATCTGAAGGGAAAGCAAAGGACACCCAAAGCTGGCTGCAACTGAAGTGGAAATGACAGGAGTCAAAATACAGGCTTATTACCTCTATCGTTTCAAAATCAGTTTTAGGTTAATGCCAGGAGGCCCAGATTTGGAAGACGGAGGGAAGGAAGGAAGGAAGGAAGGGAGGGAGGGAGGGAGGGAGGGAGGGAGGGAGGGAGGGAGGGAGGGAGGGACAAAGGAAGGAGGAAGGAAAGGGAGGAAGGAAGGAAGGGAAAAAGAGAAGGAGGAAGGAAGAAAAGAGGAAGGGAGGAAGGAAGAAGGAAGGGAGGGAGGGAGGGAGGGACAAAGGAAGGGAGGAAAGGAAGGAGGAAAGAAAGGGAGGAAGGAAGGAAGGGAAAAAGAGAAGGAGGAAGGAAGAAAAGAGGAAGGGAGGAAAGAAGATAGAAGAAAAGGAGGGAAAGAAGGACAAAAGGAGGGAAGGAAGGAACGAAGGAAGGAAAAAAAGAAGGGGACTGGAGGCTAAAACATATAGGGAACGGTTGCTGGAACTGTGCATGTCTAGTTTAACGAAGAGAAGGACTAGGGGTGGGACATGATAGCAGTGTTCCAATATCTCAGGGGCTGCCCCAAAGAAGAGGGAGTCAAGCTGTTCTCCAAAGGACCAGAAGGCAGGACAAGAAGCAACGGATGGAAACTAGTCAAGGAGAGAAGCAACCTAGAACTAAGGAGAAACTTCCTGAGAACAATTAACCAGTGGAACTCCTTGCCTCCAGAAGCTGTGAATGCTCCAACACTGGAAGTTTTTAAGAGTAGACTGGACAGCTACTTGTCTGAAATGGTATAGGGTTTCCTGCCTGAGCAGGGGGTTGGACTAGATGACCTCCAAGGTCCCTTCCAACTTTATTATTATTATTATAACTTTTATTCATTAAACATGAAACTCAGTCAGCTGAACACTCAAATTGACTGGCTCTAATGGGTGACACGGGTTGCTGCCAGCATCCTAGGTATCAACCAGGTATCTCCTTAAAATGTAAGATGTTCCGAGTAGCGCAGTTTTTAGTAGCTTTGCTGGAGTTATTGCAGGAAGCTGCAATTTCTTGTTGTTGTTATTGTTATTATTATTATTATTATTATTATTATTATTATTATTATTATTATTATTATTATTATTATTACTGTTGTTATTATTATTATTGAAAGAAGGGAGAGAGCGAGGGAGGAGACCCCCGAATTGGTGTTAGGCCTAATTGTACTGGATTTTCTAATCACTGAAGAATACCAACTACAGTTAGAAATTTGTTTCCTTTTAGAAAGAGCTTTGTTAATGTGAACGTTGATTCAGCTAACCCGTTTCCCACCCTCTTTCTGCCAACTCTGGTTTGGCAGCAACATTCACATCAGATGATTTCCACTGCTATCCGGCGAACATCTGTTACATTTTGCAGCTCAGAGTCCCTAAATTAGCCATCTTTTGTTTTGCAAGGGCTGCTATTGCCTTGGCTTCCTTTTGTTCCATGCCCCACGCACACGCTCGGCTCGGCATGCAATGAAATATATACACTTTGAAGGAGCAACAAGGCGGAATATCATTGGTGCGGAGACGACTCAAACATAATCAAAATTCTCTTTTGTACAGAAGGCAGTTCTACATTTCTCAAAGCAGTAAAACACACACACACACACAAAAGAAAAAGGAATGGCTATCAATCTGCTTAAAAACCGAGAGATGGGGACTGAATGGAGCAAATTAAAAGATGTAGCAAAAAATAGTTCAGCCTTGGCGTTAAGGTTGCAGTTTTCTGTATTCTAAGTATGCCACAATCTCAGGAAGGCCAGGTTCCAGAATAGCAAGTACTGTAGATGTTATGATTTTTTTTTTAAAAAAAGGGAGGGATTTAATTCTTCTTTGTACTCTCCCTGGATACATTTTCTACTATCTGGGCAAATTTACTTTAATTAAAGAAAGCACTGAATCTGGAAACATAGCTCAAGGGTTACTGTAATGGTATGCGAGAAAAACCTTGGGAGATGGGGAGCAGTCAGATAAGAGACTGCATGGCCCACAGATGGGTAATGGGCAAGGTAAGAACATAGTTTCTTGGACTGTAAAGGAGATGGTTAGGGTATGTGGGAAAGACTTTGGGACACAAGGAGAAGAGAAGTTCCCTAGGGCAGTGATGGCGAACCTTTTAGAGACCGAGTGCCCAAACTGCAACCCAAAACCCACTTATGTATCATTGGGTGCCGGGTGGGCATGGCCCTTTGGGTGGGTTTGGCCAATTGGGTCGATGTGGCCCATTGGGTGGGCGTGGCTGCAGTGGTAACGGCAGACTAGGTGGGACTAAAAAGTTCAATCAATCAATTCTAACTTTGCGAAATCTTTTTTTCCCCGCGAGAAGTTGAAATTGATCGAACCTTTTTTTTTTGTACACGGCGGCAGAGGCCTAAAGCGAAAAGGTTTTATAAAACCCAGCTGAAGGCCTATGACTGGGACGACGGCGTGGGTGCCCATAGAGAGGGCTTTGCGTGCCACCTGTGGCACACGTGCCATAGATTCGCCACCACGGCCCTAGGGAATGATAAGATAAGAGCTCGCATAGCCCACAGCTGTATGTGTTGTGATTCAGCATCAGCCTGTGATATCGGCAGCTGAGTCTGATGATTCTGAAGAGGAGGGGTTTGGAGAGCCTTTGGTGTCAGAGGGAGGCTCTGATGCACTGCAGGACTCTCAGCCTGGCCCCTCCCGTCATGTTCCTCATCAGACGCAGCCGTGTGAGCATGAGGCATTGGATGTAGATGATTCACAGCTGGATCTATTCAGGGACGCTAGGAGCAGGAGGAAATCCAGCAGAGTAGAACAGAGAAAGGCAATGAGGCAATTCGGTGAGAGGAGGAGAAGACAATGAAAAGCCATGCCTTGGGGCTGCTGATAAAAGGGAAAGGTGTGGGAGGTGCTGGTTGCTGAAGGCAACCATTTGAAGATCTTCTGCTAGAGTCCTGGTCTGTTATTCCTGTTTAACTCTTGTTTGAATTTTTGGTTTAACTCTTGTTAGAACTTTTGATTTCTCTGTAAATAAATTTGGTTTGGATTTTCCAGCCTGTTGGCTATAAAAAGGGGTTGTCCCTGACATTCAAACAGGGCCAGTCATAGGCTGGAACAGAACAGTATGATGGATGGAGAAAGATGCTCAAAAGGGACCCTCACTAACTTCTCGGGCTGTTAAGGAGATGACTAAAAAAGCCTGTGAGAAAGACCTTGGGAGATGGAGGGGAGAGATGCTACGCAGGGAATGATCAGGTAAGAGATAGCATAGCCCACAGCTGCGTAATGGGTGGAGAAAGACAGAAGAGACCATCTTGGGCTGTAAAGGAGATGGTTGTGGTATGTGGGAAAGACCTTGGGAGACAAACAGAAGAGAAGCTCTCTAGGGAATAATAAGATAAGAGAGGGCATAGCCCAGAGCTGCATAATAGGTGGAGAAGGATGCTCAGAAGAGACCCTCCCTATAGCTTCTCATCCTGTAAAGGAGGCGGCTGTAACGGGAATGTGACACAGACCTTGTGAGACAGGGGAAGTGATGCTGCCAAGGAAAGAGTCAGATAAGAGACAGCACAGCCCAGAGCTGCATAATAGGTGGAGAAGGATGCTCAGAAGGGACCCTCCCTAGTTACTTAGGCTGTAAAGGAGGGGGCTGTCATGGTATGTGAGAAAGACCGCGGGAAATGGGGAGACGAGATGCTGCCTAGGGAACAGTCAGATAAGAGGCAGCACAGCCCAGAGCTAGATAGAGATAGACACATAGACACATAGATACATAGATAGATATAGATATATAGATATAGATTCAAGTCGAAGTGCTCCACCAGCATAATTATTTCTGAGCTGAGTCAGCTTCTTGACTTCCAAGGTGCCTGTGACCTTTGATCATGAAATTGACATGAGGTCTACTCGAGCTGGAGAGCTTACCACAACCTTTAAAAAAAACTTATTTTCTCCCCCTCTTCCTCCAAGTTTCTTCATGTCAGATTTCGATTTGCAACTTAGGGTAATGGCGAGTCCTTCCCTAGCAGAATCAAATGAACAACAACAGAGAGAGAGAGAGAGAGAGAGAGAGAGAGAGAGAGAGAGAGAGAGAGAGAGAGAGAGAGAGAGAGAGAGAGAGAGAACTCCATTATTTTTCTGCACCAAGATGTGTTCTTCACTTAATCTCACACCTACTTCATATCCCTGCAGGAACCACAGATCAATGGAAACTCAGGTCTTTTTCTTTTAAAAAATTTAGAAGCCGGACTCTACTAGGGATGCTCAGCTTTCAAAATCTGATCCTGTATTCTGTTGGCTGCCTTAACAGAATAACAGAATAATGGAGTTGGAAGGGGCCTTGGAGGTCTTCTAATCCAACCCCCTGCTCAGGCAGGAGACCCTATACCATGGCAGACAGGTGGCTGTTCAATCTCTTCTTGAAGACCTCCAGTGATGGAGCACCCACGATTTCTGGAGGCAAGGCGTTCCGCTGGTTAATTGTTCTCACTGTCAGGAAATGCCTTCATTCCAGACTGCATCTCTGCTTGGTGAGTTTCCATCCGTTGCTTCTGGTCCTGCCTTCAGGGGCTTTGGAGAAGAGCATCTTCGCAAGTCCCTTCATCTTCACCAACCGTTCCTCCATGGGTGGGGAACTGTGGAACCCAGCGGCCCATGGTCTAATTGAGAAAGACCAGGCAGAGATGAAAGGAGTCAGACAGATGGGCAGGAGAAGAAATTTCTGCTTTGCTGATGTTGACGGTCCAACTTCAGTGTGTTTTGATAGTGCTCCACTTCAGTGCACAGAACATATGCTGTTCCTTTCCCAAGAGTCAAAAAAATAAATCCCCCTCCTTCTCCTCTGTTGTCTACGATGCTAGGAAATTAGTTTTCCCCCTCTCCCTTCCCCTGAGCCTTCTCTCCACATTCTCCTTTCCAGTCTAGAGGAAGCTTCATACTCTCAGCATCTATCATAAACCCCATGCTGTTACTATATGACTGCCCAAAAGATCTAAGATTTGGGACCGAGTGACAGCTCTATTAGAAAAACACAACACCATCAGCTAGCTACAAGGTTATAGGTAGTCAGAAAAAACAAAATAACAGAGTTGGAAGGCATTTTGGAGGTCTTCTGGTCCAATCTTCTGCTCAAGACCTCATAGCATTCCAGACAAATTTTTGTCCAATCTCTTCTTGAAAACCTCCAGTGATGGAGCACCCACAACTTCTGGAGGCAAGTCGTTCCATTGGCTAATTGTTCTCACTGTCAGGGAGTTTCTCCTTAGTTCTAGGTTGCTTCCCTCCTTGATTAGCCTCCATCCGTTGCTTCTTGTCCAGCCTTCAAGTTGACCCCCTCTTCTTTGTGGCAGCCCCTCAAATTTTGGAAACGGCTATCACGTCACCCCTAGTCCTTGTTTCCTTAAATTAGACACACCCAATTATTTCAACCGTTCTTCCTATATTTTAGCCTCCAGTTTCCTAGTCATCTTTGTTGCTCTTCTCTGCACACTTTCCAGAGTCTCAGCATCTTTTTTATATAATGGTGACCAAAACTGGATGCAATAGCAGTGTGGCCTTACCAAGGCCTTGTTTAATGTTGGTTTGAGGTTAGGCACTAAAAAAATGGCACTTTTCGCACTTAAAGACCGTAGCAGAATCTTTGTGGTCACATGATCAAAATACAGATGTTTGGCAAGGTTGAGAGTCACTGACCTATTGTGATTGCTATGAATAGAATAGAGCCGGAAGGGACCTTGGAGGTCTTCTAGTCCAGCCCCCTGCTGAAGCAGGAGAACCTATACCATCTCAGACAAGTGACTGTCCAGCCTCTTCTGAAAAATCTCCAGTGATGGAGCACCCACAACTTCTGGAGGCAAGCCGTTCCACTGGTTAATTGTCCTCACTGTCAGGAACTTTCTCCTTAATTCCAGGTTGCTTCTTTCTTTGGTCAGTTTCCATCCGTTGCTTCTTGTCCTGCCCTCTGGTGCTTTGGAGAATAATTTGACCCCCTCTTCTTTGTGGCAGCCCCTCAAATACTGGTACACTGCTATCATTGTCTCCCCTAGGCAACAGAGCAACTTCCATTCCTGCTGGGTAGGAAGTTCAAACCAGGTTTTCTCTGAGACGCTTCAGCAATAGACGAGGTTAGCTGGCTATAACCTCCTTGGTTTCCTCTGGCCATGTTTGTTAGAGGTGGAGTTAACATCTTGGCAGCTTAATTATGTTTTTTCTTTCCTTCTGCTCCAAGGAAAGATCAATAATTAGGGTAATAAAATTGTAAGGATAATTGCAAGCCTCTGTATTAATAGAATTCATAAACACCAGCAGGTTTTTGTTCTCTCGCTCCCTCCCTCTCTCCTGACAGAGAAACGCTTTTCAAGTCCTGATAGCATATGCTAAGAAGAGAGGAATCAGACTTGGGAGGCCATTGACTTGGAAATAATGTAAAATCATAGGGCTGGAAAGGACCTTAGAGGTCTTCTAGTCCAACCCACTGTTCAAGAAGGAGACCTTAAACCATCTCAGATAAATGGTTGCCCAGACCTCTCTTGAAAACCTCCAGCAATGGAGTACCCACAAGTTCAGAAGGAAAGCCATTCTATCAGTGGATTGTTCTCACTGTCAGGAAACTTCTCCTTAGTTCCAGGATGGATCTCCTTCTGATATAGAATAGAATAGAATAGAATAGAATAGAATAGAATAGAATAGAATAGAATAGAATAGAATAGAATAGAATAGAATAGAATAGAATAGAATAGAAATTGGAATATAATATAGAATAGAATAGAATAGAATAGAATAGAATAGAATAGAATAGAATAGAATAGAATAGAATAGAATAGAAATTGGAATATAGAATAGAATAGAATAGAATAGAATAGAATAGAATAGAATAGAATAGAATAGAATAGAATAGAAATTGGAATATAGAATAGAATAGAATAGAATAGAATAGAATAGAATAGAATAGAATAGAATAGAATAGAAAAGAAATTGGAATATAATATAGAATAGAATAGAATAGAATAGAATAGAATAGAATAGAATAGAATAGAATAGAATAGAATAGAATAGAATAGAATAGAATAGAAATTGGAATATAGAATAGAATAGAATAGAATAGAATAGAATAGAATAGAATAGAATAGAATAGAATAGAATAGAATAGAATAGAATAGAAATTGGAATATAGAATAGAATAGAATAGAATAGAATAGAATAGAAATTGGAATATAGAATAGAATAGAATAGAATAGAATAGAATTTGGAATATAGAATAGAATAGAATAGAATAGAATAGAATAGAATAGAATAGAATAGAATAGAATAGAATAGAATAGAATAGAATAGAATAGAATAGAATAGAAAATATGGAATGGAATGGAATGGAATGGAATAGAGCTGGAAGGAACCTTGGAGGTCCTCTAGTCCAGCCCCTTGCTCAAGCGGAAGAACCTATACCATCTCAGACAAGTGACTGTCTAGTCTGTTCTTAAAAATCTCCAGTGATGGAGCGCCCACGATTTCTGGTGGCCAGCTGTTCCTCTGGTTGATTGTCCTCACTGTCAGGAAGTTTCTCCTTAATTCCAGGTTGCTTCTCTCTTTGGTCAGTTTCCATCCATTGTTTCTCGTCCTTCTCTCTGGTGCTTTGGTGAACAACCTGCCCCCCTCTGCTTCCAGCTGTATTCTATTCATATTGAAGAAGGATCCATCTTTAAAAAGAATTCTTATTTAAAAGGCGCATTAAAATGGTCAGGATCTTGAATACCCAAGAACTTAGGATCAGTGTTGAGCTGTAAGAAGCTAGAACTTAAGGATCTTATTTTTTAGAAAATAAGTTGTAGCCTGACCTGGAAGTTTTAATCCTTCTCCCAGGTTAGTGATAAGAATGGAAATTTGCCCTGGAGTCAGCTCCACGTTCTAATGAATGGAATTAGCTCGCGATGACTTACGATGGCTTATAATGGCTTAGGATGCAAAGGCCATCAAGTATTGCTCGGAAGACTTGCTGTCCCTCAAGCAAATCAGTCACGTGTGTCATCGCTTCTCCACAAGTCAACTGAAGGATGCAGCTTCAAGATAAATGTGTTGACTATAAGCCGGTTGAGTTCATCCATCACAATCAGCCCTCATGCGCTGCGTTCATTTTTAGCTTCAGTCTAGTTTGAGGCCGATCAAGCACTGTTAACGGATAAACTATGGTTTAGGGCTTAGAGCCGCATTAGTTTGTGTCCCTGGGGGGATGCTGGAGATTGAAAAGCGATGTGAAGTCAGTGGGTCTATGCCAAGAACACAGTTGGGGGCTTAAGAAGGTTGGTCTTTGGTCTTCTTGACCTTTGAAGTGGAGATCAAAGGTTTATGTTCGTTTCTTAAACTCAGCCACATCTAGGCTACGTGTACACCATAACTGTGAGTCTGCCTCCCAAGCACAGGTAGTCCTTGACGTACAGAAGTTCATTTAGCAACCGTTCAAAGTTACGACGGCACTGGGAAAAAAGTGATTTAGGACCGTATTTCACAGCTAATGAGCCTTGCAGCAACTTCAGGGAGACGTGATTTACTTTCTGATGCTTGACAACTGACTCGCATTTATGACGGTCGCAGTATCCTGGGGTGGTGGTGTCACGTGATCCCCCTTTTGTGACCTTCTGACCGGCAAAGTCGACGGGAAAACCAGAGTCACTTCACCAGCATGTTACTAATTCCAACAACTGAAGTGATTCACTTAACAGCGGTGGCCAGAAAAGTTGTAACATGGGGCAGAGTTCACTTGGCGACAGAACTCTTGGGCACAACTGCGGCTGTAAGTTGAGAACTACCTAGAGTGGGTTATCCCAGGAAGTTAGAACAAAAGAAAGAAGTTGCTCTTGACTTCGCATGTTGTACACTTTGAAACAATTCTGGCTTGTTCAATAAACCATAGTTGAAGTAAACCATGTTTTAGCACGGCACACACCCCCAGCTGATGACTTCTGATGGAATAGGTTGAAAACTGATGCGGACCAGAAATAAGGTAGTTAATTCCCCTTTTTCTTGGACAGACCCTGTATGTGGATCTAACATTTTAATTTTTTATCTCCCGCCGGTTGACGAGTTCCAGGAAGAAATTCTTTGGCATATCTCAGGAAGCTAAATAACTCCTCTCATATTGTTTTGGCCCTGACATTTAGCCTCCTGTTTGTTTGTTGTTTGTTTTTCTCCAACGCATAACAAAAAAAATATCTAGAGAGAAGATCAGTAAAATAATTTGGTTCGGAGAAATTTTTCAATCCCGTCCTCCCTCTTTTCAAGAGACGGGCTTGTTTCTCTAACAGGCTGAATAGGAAACACTTCAACCTAATTGCTTTTAATGGCAAGTTGGATGATAAAATTAAGTTCTCCTGCGGCAATCCATTTTTGAGGTTTTTCCAACTCTGGTTTCTTCCTAAGAGGAACTTGAGAAGCTGTGGCAGGTTTTTTTTCCCCCCTCTTTCCAACAGGGACTCTGTTAAAATGAAATTTGCAGTCAACGGAAAATTCCCAATAAATGAACTAGTGTTTGGGGTTGTTGTTGTTTTTCTTGACTTTTCATAAGGATTCCTAAATGCTATGGTGGGTAGCGAGGATTGGGCTAGTTGCTAAAGGAGGCATGGGCAACCTCTGAGTAAGCAGTGCTCAAGCGTGAAAGGGGCAGACCCAAGAGATGGCAGGGAGATTTTTCGAGGGAAATGTTTAAACCAAGATTGAATGCTTGTCTATTTGGGATTTTGTTACTGGAAATCGGTATAGCCTAGAAACTAGGAGTCTGTGAGTTCTAGTCCCACTTTAGGCATGAAAGCTGGCTTGGTGACTTTGAGCCAATCACCAAGAGACAGGGAGTTCTAGTCCCGCCTTAGGCATGAAAGCCAACTGGGTGGCCTTGAGTCAGTTGCTCTCTCTCTCAGCCCAGCCCACCTCACAGGGTTGTTGTTGTTGTTGTTGTTGTTGTGGGGAAAATAGGAGGAAGAAGCTGTATTAGATATGTTTCCCCTCTTGAGTTATTTGTAAACATAATAAAGGCAAAGTACAAATTAAAAAAGGAAGGAAGGAAGGAAGGAAGGAAGGAAGGAAGGAAGGAAGGAAGGAAGGAAGGAAGGGAGGGAGGAAGGAAGGAAGGGAATAGGGAGGAAAGGAAGGAAAGGAAGGAAGGAAGAGGGAAAATAGGAGGGAGGGAGGGAGGGAGGGAAGGAAAGAAGGAAGGAAGGAAGGAAGGAAGGAAGGAAGGAAGGAAGGAAGGGGGAGAATAGGAGGGAGGGAGGGAAGCAAGCAAAGCTATTAAATTGCGGTTTCAAACATCCGAAGGTCTCCATATGCTAAAGTTGCAACTTGTGTGAGAGAATAAAAGAAACAGAAATTAAAATTCCCATTTCAATATGTCAAGGACTGTTCAGCCGGTTACAGGGATGTTCTCTGCATCGTCTTCTCCCCTGATTCTCTCTCCCCCCCCCTCCGCCATTGGAACACCGGTGTTTAAATTCCCACTTAGCTTGGTAAGGTCCCTCGCAGACCTTTGCCTGGCTTCGACTCAACTTCAAAGGCCCAAAGATAAACTTCTCCCGTCTAAGAACACAACATCCCCGCTGACGGAGACCCAGGTGACCATCCAGCTAATCTTCCCTTGTCCCATTTTAGCACCGGCTTTTCACAAATAACTATTGATCGGTCACTTGCGAGTCACAAATCCTTCCTTAATTCTCCGAGGAGGAGGAGAAGCACCGGGAGGATAGAGAAGAATAGTTGATCTCACCGGCAATACGATCCCCTTTGGAGGCTGCGGGCATTTTTCTTTCTTCCCCGGGACAATCAAATCCATCCCTTCTTCATTCTTCTTCCTCAATCTTCTGCTTTTGTCAGTCTAATTATTATTATTGCAATACAAGGAGTGGAGCAGCATCAATCTATCTGGAAGGAGGAAGGGGGGGAAAGAAAAGCTAATCTGTTTTGTCTCTCAGTTGTTCTCTGTACAGCTAGTCTTCGACTTCAAAACCATTTGTTTAGTGACTGTTGCAGAATCCCCACAGTCGCGCGATCAGAAATTCAACTGGCATGTGTATGTGATGCTTGCAGTGTCCTGAGCTCATGTGATTCCCTTTTTGCAACGTCCTGACAAGCAAAGAAGAAGAACGGCTGCGGGATTTGGGTCTGGCTAGTCTAAAGAAAGGAAGGAATAGGGGAGACAGGATAGCAGCGTTCCAGTATTTGAAGGGCTGCCACAAGGCAGAGGGAGCCAGGTTGTTCACCAAAGCACCAGACGGAAGGACGAGAAACAATGGTTGGAAGCTGATCAAAGAGAGAAGCAACCTGGAATTAAGGAGACACTTCCCGACAGTGAGGACATTCAACCAATGGAACAGCTTGCCTCCAGAAATCGTGGGCGCTCCATCACTGGAGGTTTTTAAGAAGAGACAAGACATTCATCTGGCTGTGATGGTATAGGTTCTCCTGCTTGAGCAAGGGGCTAAACTAGAAGACCCCAGGGTCCCTTCCAGATTCCATTCCATTCCATTCCATTCCATTCCATTCCATTCCATTCCATTCCATTCCATTCCATTCCATTCTATTCTATTCTATTCTATTCTATTCTATTCTATTCTATTCTATTCTATTCTATTCTATTCTATTCTATTCTATTCTATTCTATTCTATTCTATTCTATATTCTATATTCTATTCTGCATTCTGTTCTATTCTGTATTTCTATTCTACTCTACTCTACTCTACTCTACTCTACTCTACTCTACTCTACTCTACTCTACCCTACCCTACCCTGTCCTGTCCTGTCCTGTCCTGTCCTGTCCTGTCCTGTCCTGTCCTATCCTATCACATCCCATATTCTATTCTATTCTATTCTATTCTATTCTATTCTATTCTATTCTATTCTATTCTATTCTATTCTATTCTATTCTATTCTATTCTATATTCTATATTCTATATTCTATATTCTATTCTGCATTCTGTTCTATTCTGTATTTCTATTCTACTCTACTCTACTCTACTCTACTCTACTCTACTCTACTCTACTCTACCCTACCCTACCCTACCCTACCCTACCCTGTCCTGTCTTGTCCTGTCCTGTCCTGTCCTGTCCTATCCTATCACATCCCATATTCTATTCTATTCTATTCTATTCTATTCTATTCTATTCTATTCTATTCTATTCTATTCTATTCTATTCTATGCTATTCTATTCTATTCTATTCTATATTCTATTCTATTCTCCATGGGGAAGCCAGACCCGCTGAACAACTGTGTTGCTAACTTCTGAACGGTAGCAATTCATTTAATAACTGGCAAGAAAGGCCGTAAAAGGGAGGTGAAACCCGCTTCACAACTGCCTTGCTTAGTGGCAGAAATTTCGGGCTCCATCATGCTGAGTGCTACCTGTAGCTGGATTCGCTGAACAACCGTGCAATTCCCTTAACAACCATGGTTAAAAAAAAACAAGACTGTAAAATGGGGTCCAATCATGCGATGACTCTTTTAACGATTGCACCATCTAGTCACCCAAAACTCCCGTCCCAATTGTGGTCGTTAAACTGAGGACTCCCTGTAACGTTGAGTGAGCAGCAAGGAAGATTTCAAGTGCCAATTGGGCTGCTATAAATTTCGCATAGACCAGGAGGGCGTAGAATAGATGTGCCATCTGGATTGGCTCGCCAGCTGCGTTTCTCCCATCCTTTTAGCCTTTGAGCGGAAAACTACACACCTGTGAAAAAACATACATGCACATAACACAATAAATACAGGCACCCACAACTCCAGGAGGGAAGCTGTTCCACTGATTAATCATTTTCACTGCCAGGAAATTTATCCTTATTTCTAGGTTGGGTCTCCCTTTGATGAGCGTCCATCCATTTTGCTTTTTTCAGTCTCCATGTAGGATCAAGTTGGTCACATCTCTGCTGCAGTTTGGGTCAGTTATGAACTTTAGGGTGGTTGTCCTCGGTGAGATCCTTTGGATGCCATATACAGGACATAAAGAAGAGAAGGTCAAAGAGCACAAAGTAGACCTAGAAGAATATGGAGAAAGAAGGAGGAGGAGGAGGAGGGGGAGAAGGAGAAGGAGAAGAAAGAAGGAGAAAGAAGAAAGAAGCAGAAGCAGCAGAAGCAGAAGAAGAAGTAGAAGAAGAAGCAGAAGCAGAAGGAGAAACAGAAGAAGGAGGAGAAGGAGAAGAAGAAGGAGGAGGAGGAGGAGAAGAAGAAGAAGAAGAAGAGGAGGAGGAGGAGGAGGAGGAGGAGGAGGAGGAGGAGGAGAAGAAGAAGAAGAAGAAGAAGAAGAAGAAGAAGAAGAAGAAGAAGAAGAAGAAGAAGAAGAAGAAGAAGAAGAAGAAGAAGAAGAGGAGGAGGAGGAGGAGGAGGAGGAGGAGGAGGAGGAGGAGGAGGAGGAGTTGTTCTGGGTTGGAAGAAATGTGTCCTTTAGAGACTTCCTAATGGCAATCTTGGTTCAAGGACAGACTCACAAGCATTATATTAGCCAACAGTCACAGTCAAAAATGTGCAAAGCTCCTGCTTGATTGGTTTCTGTTACCTCTACAAGAAGTATAGATGCAAAATGCTGCCTGAGCCGGGACATTTATTAACAATTTACTGCTCATTTTGTTCTGAACGATGTTTAGAGAGAGGTGATGAGTCTGGCCTAATGAAGTGATAAACAGCTGGTGAAGTTGAGCTGGTGAAGCATCAAAGGTTTTTAATACCTGCAGAAGGTTACTGCCAACATCTATCAATTCACATCTGGCACCCACTGGCAGTTGCGCTTAATTAAGAGAAGGATCTTTGTGAGATAATTACTCCTGTGCAATCTTGCCCTTTCTCCAAAGGGCTTTCATCAGCAAACAGTCACATCCTGTCCTTGGTGTTCACAATAGCCTTAGGAAATAATAATTGTCCCAATGCAGCTGTGTAAATCTTGGGAACACAGCAGGATTGTAATTGGAATCAAGAGAGCTACAAGCTAGGAGCCCACCTGGCCGATCTCGGAAAACTAAGCCAGGTTTGATCTCCTAGAGATAGCAAGTTATTCTAAGAAGAAGAAAAATAATAATTCTGGAGATCACTTTCGGAGTGTAAAGCTCATTTTTCAAGGTCACTTGTCCAGCTGGTTTGAAGCAGGTATCTATTCATCTGGCCCAAAGCCTTTGTCTACTCATGTCAGAACGGTGGTGACTTTCGATGAACTCCTGGTGATGTTCCTTCCAACCTTCTAATCGTCCTGCCAATCAATTTTATTAGCTGGAATTTGGAAAGAGACGCGGCTCATGAATCACTCTTCCTCCAGGCTATTCATAACTTGAAAATGTTTCCACCATCTTCTTGCCATCTTTCTGCCTTTCCACAAATCAATCTTGTTCACGTTCTACCTCTCTTAAACAAAGGCGGCATCGGGTTGTATAAATGAACTAAGATAGCTCAGTGCCATGGGCTGGTACCTCTTGAGCTATTCTCGACAAACAAAACATTGTGCAGAGATCGAGGAGGAGAAGATTTTGGAAGAAAGACAATTCTGGTCCTGATATTGGAGAGGCTAGCTGGAAAATAGAAGCAGTTGAGAACATCAAGGTGTGTGGGGGGGATAGAGATAGAGGCTGCTTTTCCCCCAGGCTGATGCTTATAGCCTACTTGTCAAGGTAGCATAATAGAACTTCTACTTCTATGCTGAAGAAAACAATTCAAAGGCAATTGATTCTGATACTGTTGAGTTCTGGAACAATCCATATTTTTGTTCTGAAAGAACCAAGGAGAAGGAGAATTTTATTTTATTTTTTATTTTTATTTTAATTCCATTTATATCCCGCCCTTCTCCGAAGACTCAGGGCGGCTTACAAGCTTAGCAGTAGCCTTCATTCTATGTATATGCCTGCTTATTAGGGCTTTCACACACACACCAAGCGGCATTATTACAAAGTCAGCTTAATTGCCCCCAACAATCTGGGTCCTCATTTTACCTACCTCGGAAGGATGGAAGGCTGAGTCAACCTTGAGCCTGGTGGGATGTGAACCTGCACTCATTGCAGGCAGCTGGTGTTACTTAAGGAGGCATTAGCCCACTGCTCCGCCAAGGCTCTTTTGAGGCATATACCCAAGATATGGGAAGTTGTTGAACATTGCCCTATGGAGGGAGGAGGAGGAGGAGGAAGAGGAGGATGATTTGGTGGAGATGATGTGTCTTTTGAGAGTACCACCATCACACACTTCATTTCCCATCTAAGACGGCTTTTACTCTCCAGGACTAAGCCCAATTGTGAGTCCTCCAGAAGCTTTAGAATCACAATGGTCTTACTCTCATTGAGCTCTTCTGCTGACTGGGCAACCAGATGAAATATTTCAGTCAGAAAGAGAAAATAAAAATGGTACAGCAGGAGAAACTGGTTCTCCATTCTGCGGCAATGTTGTCTAATTCCCCATAAATGCATTTGATGTTTGAACAGGTTGAAAAGCAAATTTCTTCTCTCTGCTTTTTTCCCCGGCTGTTAAATTCCTGCTGTGTAAAGTGTTTCCTATTCAAATTACTGCTTGTTTAGGACAATTCAGCCACGGAGTAAAGCGAGCTAATTGGAGCCTGTGGGATTCTTAACACTCTGCTCAGTTTAATTCACTTATAGACAACTACTGAACCACTGTATTGTTTGCCTTTCAGCCCTTCCTCAGAATAACAGAATAACAGAGTTGGAAGGGACCTCGGGGGTCTTCTAGTCTAGCCCCCAGCTCAAGTAGGAGACCCTATACCATTTCAGACAAGTGACTGTCCAGTCTCTTCTTAAAAAATCTCCAGCGATGGAGCACCCACGATTTCTGGAGGCAAGCTGTTCCACTGGTTAATTGTCCTCGCTGTTAGGAAGTTTCTCCTTAATTCCAGGTTGCTTCTCTCTTTGGTCAGTTTCCATCCGTTGTTTCTTGTCCTTCCCTCTGGTGCTTTGGAGAATAACGTGACCCCCCCTCGTCTTTGGGGCAGCCCCACAAATACTGGAAGACTGTTATCATGTCCACGCTAGTCCTTCTTTTCTTTCGACTGGCCATAACCAATTCCTGCAACTGTTCTTCGTATGTTTTACTCTCCAGGCCCTTAATCATGTTAGTTGCTCTTCTCTGCACTTTTTCCAAAGATGCACTGTTGTAGAAAATAAATAAATAAATAAATAAATAAATAAATAAA
The DNA here is from genome assembly GCF_947247035.1 of Vipera ursinii. Lineage (NCBI taxonomy): Eukaryota > Metazoa > Chordata > Lepidosauria > Squamata > Viperidae > Vipera > Vipera ursinii. The sequence goes on from NC_139527.1 coordinate 7,351,179, forward strand.
TAAATAGGAAGGAAGGAAGGAAGGAAGGAAGGAAGGAAGGAAAAAGAGAAGAGAAAGGAAGAAGAGAAAGAAAAAGAAAGAAAAAAGGAAGGAAGGAAGGAAGGAAGGAAGGAAGGGAAAAAGAAAAAAGAGAAAAAGAAAAAGAAAGGAAGAAGAAAAAGGAAGAAAAAGGAAGGAAGGAAGGAAAAAAGAGAAAGGAAGGAAGGAAGGAAAGAAGGAAGGAAGGAAGGAAGGAAGGAAGAAAAAGAAAAAAAATGACAAGACTCTATCTTTCTGTTAAATAAAACATCAAATCTCCATTCATTTTAATTACAGCCAACAGGGAACATTATACCAAAGTTCTACTGAACTTTGATCTGGAGAGTCAGTCTGACATTTGATAGATTCTGATGGTTCAGTATTTGGGGACTCCGGCCAGGGAGCCAGTGCAGAGAGTGAGAGATTCCGTTTGAATCATGCTGACTTTCCAAATAGAAATGGAAAAGTGGGACTGAATCGTTAGATCGGATATCTTCAGCTGGTTTGAGAGTGCCTTTGTGCCAAATACGGATTTCTTTTTTCATTGATTCAGAAACCCAAACCGAAGCCACCCAACTCAACCCCTTTGAGCTGAACCAATTTTGTACACTGCTTCTATCAGGGTCTCCTAAGAGAAGCGATTTAGAGCATAGAGCAGTGGATCTCAATCCGTAGTCCGTGGACCGCTGGGTGGGCTGTGATGTCGTCACAGGGGGTGGGGGATCCAGGAAGGCTTGAAGCAATGGTATGATTTAAATCTTGACTTAAGTCTTGGGGAGTCCGTGGCCACAAAAGGTATTTAAACGGGATCCGTGGTGAAGAAATGGTTGAGGACTGCTGGCTGAGCAGGGGGCTGGAGTAGAAGACCTCCAAGGTCCTCCAGTGATGGAGCACCCACACCTTCTGGAGGCAACTTCTGTTCCACTGGTTCATTGTCCTCCCTGTTAGGGAGTTTGTTCTGTACCAGCCTGCTACCGGCCCTGCAGAAAAGGCAGGGACAACCCCTTTACAAACGGCAAGAGGCTGGAATTACGCCTGCCAAATTTATTCACATAAAACAGAGCAAGACAAGACACCAACCATAAAACACGAGCTAAGAAGCAGGAACAATCCAAGCGGTTGCCTTCAGCAAACCAGCCCTCCCACACATTCCCCTTAAATACAGTTCAGGGCGTGGCCTCTCTGTGCCTCCTTCCGAGGTGCCCCATTGCCTTCCTCTGTTTACTCCTGACTGACTGCCTCCTGCGTCGGGCGTCCTTGAACAGGGCCAGCTGTGGGTCATCTTCATCCATGCTGTCAGGCTCACACAGCTGGGTCTGCATCGTGACCAGATGAGAGGGGCCTGGCTGGGGGCTCTCATCAAGCTGTCCAATCCCCTCAGCAAGCTCTTCAACACCCCCCTCCTCCTCCTCTGAGTCGTCCGACCCGACTGCCGAACCCACAGGCTGACCCTGAATCACAACAGAGTTTCTCCTCCATTCCAGGTTACTTCTGTCCTTGCTTAGTTTCCACCCATTGTCCTTTCCAACCCATTCCGTTCTTCTGTTAAAATTGGATTAGGTCGGCTTTCTGAATCAAACCCTATCTCGCGATGGCAAAGTTTGTTTCGGAGATGACGCTGTGTCCTCTTTTCTCCAATAGCTTCAGCTTCACAAAACTTTTTTTCATGTTTTGATCCTCTTTCAAGATAGCGATTCCCGCCCCCCCCCCCCCCCGCACTCCTTGGATTTGGCACAGCGCCGTACCATGGGCAGGCAAACCGAGAAAAAATTGACGTCTTTTCATCATCTATAGAACAATCCATTTTAATTCCATACTGATTTAATTATGCTTTCTGATCTGTCTCTTTCTCTCTCTTTTGCGTTGTGGCTGATTCCTCTCCCACTGTGCAGGAGGGAGAACATCAAGCAGCAATTTTTTTATTTCCTCTTTTATTTTGTCCCCAAGCCATTAAAAAAAACAACAACACAGCCTTGTAACTATTTTAAATCTTCAGACGCAATTGTACGTTCCTTGGCTGCGCTCATGTAACAAAAGGCCACCATCAAAGAAACAGTTGCCCCTTTTGGCTCAGTTAGCTGTGCGAGACCACAAGATACTGAAGTCTAAAATAGAATTCCTCTTTGCTACACTTCTAACAACGGCAAGAACTGGGAAGATGCCTATAAATATAGAAATTGGAACGGATAAAAAGGAGGAGACGGAATTAAGATTGTTTTCCATAAAACAACATCAGAAAAGCCACTGCTAGGTTCAAGGAAAGAGGTTCGTATCTTAATAACTTACATTTCAAGCAAAGGTATGTTTATGCCTCTTTCTCAAAAAATCAGTCGGAATAGGAGCTGGAAGGGGCCTTGGAGGTCTACTAGTCCAGCCCCCTGCTCAAGCAGGAGACCCCATGCCATTTCAGACAAATGGCTGTCCAGTCAATTCTTGCAAACCTCCCCCAGAAATTGTGGGCACTCCATCACTGGAGATTTTTAACAAGAGGCTAGAGAGTCACTTGTCTGAGATGGTGTAGGTTCTCCAGCTTGAGCAGGGGGCTGGACTAGAAGACCTCCAAGGTCCCTTCCAGCTTCTATTCTATTCTATTCTATTCTATTCTATTCTATTCTATTCTATTCTATTCTATTCTATTCTATTCTATTCTATTCTATTCTATTCTATTCTATTCTATTCCATTCTTTGTGTTATTCTATTCTATTCTATTCTATTCTATTCTATTCTATTCTATTCTATTCTATTCTATTCTATTCTATTCTATTCCATTCTTTGTGTTATTCTATTCTATTCTATTCTATTCTATTCTATTCTATTCTATTCTATTCTATTCTATTCCATTCTTTGTGTTATTCTATTCTATTCTATTCTATTCTATTCTATTCTATTCTATTCTATTCTATTCTATTCTATTCTATTCTATTCTATTCTATTCTATTCTATTCTATTCTATTCTATTCTATTGATGGAGCACCCGCAACTTCTGGAGGCAAGTCGTTCCACTGATCGATTGATCTCACTGTCAGGAAATTTCTCCTTAATTCCAGGTTGCTTGCTCTCCTTGATTAGTTTCCATCCATTGCTTCTTTTCCTGCCTTCTGGTGCTTTGGAGAATATCTTGACTCCCTCTTCTTTGGGTAAAGGTAAAGGTAAAGGTTCCCCCGCACATGCGTGCTAGTCGTTTCCGACTCTAGGGGCCGGTGCTCATATCCGTTTCAAAGCCGAAGAGCCAGCGCTTGTCCAAGGACGTCTCCGTGGTCATGTGACCGGCATGACTAGACGCCAAAGGCGCACGGAACGCTGTTACCTTCCCACCGGAGAGGTCCCTATTTTTCTACTTGCCTTTTTACGTGCTTTCGAACTGCTAGGTTGGCAGAAGCTGGGACGAGTAACAGGCGCTACGCGGCACTTGGGATTCGACCCGCCAAACTGCCGATCTTCTGATCGACAAGCTCAGCGTCCTAACCCACTGAGCCACTGCGTTCTTTGGGGCACCCCCTCAAATAGTGGAATACTGCTATCATGTCCCCCCCAGTCCTTCTTTTCTCTAGACTAGCCATACCCAATTCCTGTAACCGCTCTTCATATGTTTTAGTCTCCAGGCCTTTAATCATCCTAGTTGCTCTTCACTGCACTTTTCCCAAAGTCTCAAACATCTTTTTTATAATATGCTGATCAAAACTGGATGCAGAGTTCCAGGTGTGGCTTTACTAAGGTGTTATAAAGCAGTACTAAATCCTTCCAGTTAATGGCAGCTGAATATTAAGTATTTTCCATGTTGTAGTTGCTTTTAATCTTATTCACTGTCTATCCGGACATCCTTCAAATGCATTCTTCTTTTGCTTGCTTTTCTCAGCGTCACGTTCTTCGTGAAGGCTCAGAAAAGTGGGATTTGATAGAGGAGGTTTAGTGGACTTTAATGAGCAAACTGATTTTCAGGAAATTGAAGCGGGGGCTGTACTTCCACGATAGGGGCCACTTTGCGATTTGGAGAAGACTTCTGTGATTATTTCTGAAAGAAAAGCCCAGACAGGAAAGTTATTAAGGGGAATTACACATGACACTGAAGTTATACTAGTCTGATTACAGCTTGTGGAAAGGATTATTTTAATTTAATTGCTCAATTAAAGTAAATTATATTTTGGCCAAGCACTGGCACAGACTCAGGATGGGGGTGGGGGGGGAGAAAATTCTGATTTTTCCCGAACTCCTTTTAAAATGATTGAGCTGCTGTGAATGAAATCGTAATAATAATAATAATAATGATAATGATAATGATGATGATGATGATGATGATGATAATGATTAATAATGATTAATAATAATAATAATAATAATAATAATAATAATAATAATAATAATAATAATAATAATAATAATAATAATAATGTTGGAAGGGACTTTGAAGGCCACAACCGTTGCTAAGTGAGACATCTGTTAAGTGAGTTTTGCCCCATTTTACAGCCTTTCCTGCCACAGTTGTTAAGTGAATCACTGCAGTTGTTAAGTTAGTGACACGGCTGTTAAGTGAATCTGACAATAACAACAACAACAACAACAATAACAATAATAGTAAAGTTGGAAGGGATCTTGGAGGTCCTCTAGTCCAACCCCCTGCTCAGGCAGGAAACCCTATACCATTTCGGACAAATGGCTGTCCAGTCTCTTCTTAAAGACTTCCAGTGTTGGAGCATTCACCGCTTCTGGAGGCAGGTGGTTCCACTGGTGAATTGTTCCCACTGTCAGGAAACTTCTCCTTAGTTCCAGGTTGCTTCTCTCCTTGATGAGTTTCCATCCGTCGCTTCTTCTCCTGCCTTCAGGCGCTTTGGAGAACAGCTTGACTCCCTCTTCTTTGGGGCAGCCCCTCAGATATTGGAAAGCTGCTATCATGTCCCCCCTCGTTCTTCTCTTCATTAAACTAGACATCCCCAATTCCACCAACCGTTCCGTATATGTTTTAGCCTCCAGTCCCGATCATCTTTGTTGCCCTTCTCTGCACTCTCTTCAGTGTCTCAACATCTTTTTTACGTCGCGGTGACCAAACCTGGATGCAGTATTCCAGGTGTGGCCTTACCAAGGCACTGTAAAGTGGTATCAACACTTCACATGATCTTGATTCTATCCCTCTGTTAATACAGCCTAGCACTGTGTTGGCTTTTTTGGCAGCTGCAGCACACGGCTGGCTCCTATCTAAGGGACTGTCCACTAGGACTCCGAGATCCCTCTCACAGTTGCTACTATTGAGCCAGGTACCCCCTATACTTTACCTGTGCATTTGGTTTTTCTTGCCTAAGTGTAGAACCTTACTTGTGATTTTTTTTTAAAAAAAATTAGGATAGTGCATGTTTTCTTTTGATCGGATGGTTTTTTGCAGTCAGTTGTAATGCTAGACCGGTAACATCGGCTTCATGAAATCTAACCAATCCTTTTATGTCTTTTGGATGCAGCAGGAAGCACCGTTTGATGATGTTTACGTGCAAACATTTAAGGTGATTAGAAACGAAGTCGCGTTGGGGGGGGACTTAGTTCTGGAGTTAGGGTTTTATCCTCCATCTGTTTGAACATCTTGTGTTTCTCCGTCTTTGCTTATTTGGGCCCAGTTGATTTCTTGGCAAGCAGATGCACCAGGAGTGAGTTCAAAATGTTGGGAGTAAAAAGGAGGATTAGAGTGTTAGAAAAGAGACCTTTAGGTAATTGTGAGAGTTGAGCCATCTGTGGAAAAAATCCCCTTCGCTTCTGCATTGTCTCATGTTTTGAAAAGGAGACCTCAAGGTGACTTCATCTTTCAAGTCTGCGCAGGTAAATGACTTAAAATAAACTCTTCCTTGCCCTTTCAGAGGTCCCGGTTTGCTCAATTTGCTGTCTTAATGCATTAGGAAGGGTTCCACTGAATGGAATGAAATATTCAGCTGTGCGAAACATTGCAAGGACACCCTTCTGGATGGAAAAAAAATGTGTGAGCTTCAGGTTCTCCCTCTGCTGAATGAGTACAAACTCTACTTCCATCGTTTTAGAAAGAAATGTTGCGCTTTTTTTTTTTTTACTATTTTACAGGAAGGACTAGGGATGACACGATAGCAGTGTTCCAATATCTCAGGGGTTGCCACAAAGAGGAGGGGACCAAGCTATTCTCCAAAGCACCAGAAGGCAAGACAAGGAGCAATGGATGGAAACTAACCAAGGAGAGAAGCAACCTGGAACTAAAGAGAAACTTCCTGACAATAGAATAGAATAGAATAGAATAGAATAGAATAGAATAGAATAGAATAGAATAGAATAGAATAGAATAGAATAGAATAGAATAGAATAGAGGATGGGATGGAATAGAATAGAATAGAATAGAATAGAATAGAATAGAATAGAATAGAATAGAATAGAATAGAATAGAATAGAATAGAATAGAATAGAATAGAATAGAATAGAATAGAATAGGAGTAGAGTAGAGTAGAGTAGAGTAGAGTAAAGTAGAATAGAATAGAATAGAATAGAATAGAATAGAATAGAATAGAATAGAATAGAATAGAATAGAATAGAATAGAATAGAGGATGGGATGGAATAGAGTAGAGTAGAGTAGAGTAGAGTAGAGTAGAATAGAATAGAATAGAATAGAATAGAATAGAATAGAATAGAATAGCGAATGGAATGGAACAGAACGGAATAGAATAGAACTGAATTGAACTGAACTGAACAGAATAGAACTGAAAGGGACCTTGGAGGTCTTCTAGTCCAGCCCCCCGCTCAAGCAGGAGAACCTATACCATCTCAGACATCTCAGTTTAGAACCGTGGACCACCTTGCCTTCAGAAGTTGTGGGTGCTCTAATACTAGATGTTTTAAAGAAAAGATTGGACAACCATTTTCCGGAATAGTATAGGATTTGCTGCTTGAGCAAGGGGTTGGTCTAGAAGACCTCCAAGGTCCCTTCTAAATTTGTCATTCCGTTAAGATTCTTCCACATTTGCGCTAGTCAAATTCAAGTGAGGCTGTTCTAAGTATATTTAGAAAATGGTTTTTACTGGGTCTATTAAAATAGGAGATTTTCACTAGGGAGAAGAAAAGGCAGAAAAACAGATGGGGAATCCCTAAGTTTTCTTCTCTAGCTTCACGTCATTGAAATGAAAACATTATTTCATTTCAAGATGAACTAAGTGAGTGTCATCCTAAAATTTTGCTTTTGCTACTGTTTTGTGGCTAAAAGTGGTCCTCAGTCTCTTGATGAGATTGAAGACTACTTCACATATCCAAGGTGGAGCGTTTTTTCCCCCCAGACTTTTGGAGAACATCTTTGTGTTTTTAACCATGATAGAGCCTATGCTACAAGGGACGCGGTGGCTCAGTGGGTTAGGACACTGAGCTTGTCGATCAGAAGGTCGGCAGTTTGGCAGGTCGAATCCCGAGTGCCACGTAACAGAGTGAGCGCCTGTTACTCATCCCAGCTTCTGCCAACCTAGCAGTTCGAAAGCACATAAAAAAAATGCAAGTAGAAAAATAGGGACCACTCTGGTGGGAAGGTAACAGCGTTCCGTGTGCCTTTGGCATCTAGTCATTTGAATTTGAATTTTGAATTTTATTGAATTTATATATGCCAGCCACATGACCACGGAGACGTCCTCGGACAAGCGCTGGCTCTTCGGCTTTGAAACGGAGATGAGCACCGGCCCCTAGAGTCGGAAACGACTAGCACGCATGTGTGGGGGAACCTTTACCTTTACCTTTAGAGCCTATGCTACCATTTTCATTTGTCTCTTTTCTGTAAATGGGTGGAAATTAGATCATCAATTTTCCAGAGTAGGCACACCAAGGCTTAATCTCATCCCTACTTACCTGCTATGCCAACAAACCAGGACTCTGCTCTATGGATATTTCACTGTTCATAATAGCAATAGCAATAAGGCTTACATACCACTTCACAGTGTTTTACAGCCCTCTCTAAGCGGTTTACAGAGTCAGCACATTGCCCCCAACAATCTGGGTCCTCATTTTACTGACCTCAGAAGGATGAAAGCCTGAGTCAACCTTGAGCCGGTCAGAATCGAACTGCCAAACTGTTGGCAGTCAGCTGTCAGCAGAATTAGCTGCAGTACTTCATTCTAACCACTGTGCCACCACAACTCATCAGTATTTCTTGGTCTCTCCAATATCGGTCCAACGTCCCCATGAAATTTCCTTCTTGCAAGAGCACTTTAACCAGAGTTGGCTCTGGGCGGCAGACCCAACCCTGTGCCTGTTCCTTAAATGTGGATATCAGTGGCAGCTGATTTATGAAAAATGCATAAGTGTGACTCGGGAACAGCTTGTGCTTTCATACTCGATAAAATGAAAAGAGAGAATAGAGAACTGAAAATGTCTGTGAATCTATTTGGGTAAACAAATGACTGCTATAAATCTTTCTGCATGACTGCTTCCCTTTGTGGTACATCCCTGGGGGAAATGCTGCAAGGAGGAGACACCCCCGCCTCCCCAAGGTTAAAGTAAACGGCCTACAACCTACTTACACAAAGCAAAGTAAAATGGGAAATACCTATTTGCCGGTTTAATTATGGAGTTAGTACAGTATGTGTTTGGTCTTCAAGAGAAAGAAGATCAACACAGCCCTTGAGTGTAGTGAACAGTGATGGATGAGCTTCTGCAAAGTTGCTGCAGGTGAAATTGGATTAAGCCAAGCTATTTTTCACTTGCCCATTCACACGCACACGCACACACACACACACAAAAACCAAAACAGAAAAACCATAGAAGTTTACTTACTTTACGCATCTCAATTAATCCAGAACTCATGATGAGCGTGACAAATAGACATCTTTCTTAAAGCTTCAACTCCCAGGTTGCAACAGCCATTTCATCTTCATCACTCAGAATGACTCTCCCTTTCTCATCCTGTTTATTCCAGCGGGGATGCGCAAGGTGTAACTTGTAAGATTTTCTGCAGCCCCTGAAACGCCATCTGAACAATATAGTTGGCTATTTTAAGGCAGGAAGTTTACAAGAACAGCAGTGGGAAGGCTTAAAGAGGCTTGATGTCAGAACCCACCCCAATCCACATCTTAGGAAAGAAGTACTCTTGGAGACAGGATTGTCCAAACAGGAACTTTTACTAAAACATGGTTGACAGTGGATAATCTAGACAGGATCTGGAAATTGTCTCACAGATCGATACTTTTAAATGTCTCCAAGTAACAACCCCTCCCCTCAGTCCATTTGGTCAGTCGGGATCAGTCAAGTTTCAGGTGTCAACCTCCTCGTGGGAAAAGAGAAACACCAGTATCGTTTGCAACATTATTACTTCCTCCCCTTCACATTCCCATCGGAGATACAAACCAGAGTTCCCCCCTCTCCCTCTTTCTTTGTTCTTCTTAGTTCAAAGGGTTTCTTCCCTGGTCTTTTGTGATAGCCTCCAGGCAGGCTGAATACACAAACTTTGCATCTAAGGGATAGAGATGGCTCTTAACAACCCTGCCTTCTTTCCCCCTCCTTGGAAAATGGCAGAATCCAGTAAGATTTGCACAGTTAGAAAGGGAATATAAATGGATTCTGACACTTGATGTGGTTTTTAAAGAGCCGAGAATAAGTCTCATGGGAAAATATTTCTGAACTTCATCCGTGGCACAGCCCCACTCCCCACTAGAGGCATCATTCTCCTACCTGGTGTAGCCCGTGGCCCCCACCTACCCAAAACCTGTCCATCACTCCTCTAATACAAGATGGATAAACTGAGGAGGTGCCTGTTTTATTGGGTAAACCAAACTCAAACCAGTTAAGCTAATTCTACTTTAACCTAAAGCTACATTAGCAGAATCTTGCCACTCTGAAAGTAGAGCTCTCCAACCATCTCTTTTATAGACAGAGAAACAAGAGTGGGCTTCTCCTAAATCTCTTGCCCCACCCATTATGCATTTGTGGGCCATGCAATGTTTATTCGGCTATTCCCCAAGTCTGTTTGCTCCATCGCCTAAGGTCTGTCCCATGTACCATTACAGGAAGTCTTTTCGGCAAGAAATAAAAGTGAATCTTTTCTCAGCACAATTCTCACCAAGCTCTCTTTAGCAAGTTGAGAGGGATCTCAGAGTCCTAATGGACAATCACTTAAATAGGAGCCAGCTGTGTGCTGCAGCTGCCAAAAAAGCCAACATAGTTCTAGGCTGCATTAACAGAGGGATAAAATCAAGATCACGTGAAGCATTCATACCACTTTACAATGCCTTGGTAAGGCCATACTTGGAATACCGCATCCAGTTTTGGTCACCATGATGTAAAAAAGATGTTGAGAGTCAAAAAAAAGAGTGCAGAGAAGAGCAACAAAGATGATCAGGGGAGCAGAGGCTAAAACATATAAAGAATGGTTGCAGCAATTGGGTATGTCTAGTTTAAGGAAGAGAAGGACTAAGGGTGATATGATAGCAATGCTCCAATATTTGAGGGGCTGCCCCAAAGAAGAGGGAGTCAAGCTGTTCTCCAAAGGACCTGAAGGCAGGACAAGAAGCAACGGATGGAAACCAATCAAGGAGAGAAGCAACCTGGAACTAAGGAGAATCTTCCTGACTGTTAGAACAATTAACCAGTGGAACTCCTTGCCTCCAGAAGCTGTGAGTGCTCCAACACTGGAAGTTTTGAAGGAGAGATTGGAAAACTATTTGTCTGAAATGGTATGTGGTTTTCTGCCTGAGCAGGGGGTTAGTCTAGAAGACCTCCAAGGTCCCTTCCAACCCTGTTGTTCTGTTCTGTTCTGTTCTGCTCTGCTCTGCTCTGCTCTGCTCTGCTCTGCTCTGCTCTGCTCTGCTCTATTCCATTCCATTCCATTCCATTCCATTCCATTCCATTCCATTCCATTCCATTCCATTCCATTCCATTCCATTCCATTCCATTCCATTCCATTCCATTCTATTCTATTCTATTCTATTCTATTCTATTCTATTCTATTCTATTCTATTCTATTCTATTCTATTCTATTCTATTCTTGAATCAGACTTGTGCAGATGAAGTTGCAAGAATTCTACCAACTGAACTAAATTGTCGCTGTCTTTTGGTATCCTGGTTATTCTACCCATCGTGCATTCAGATCGTGCTGTTACCGATTTGTGCTTGATAAACCTGTCTGAAGACCTCAGATGTGCTAATCTAAGCAGGAACATCTCATTTCGCCAGGAAATGGAACACCATAAAAAAAAAACTCCTCCGTGTTTATGACAATGCATCTCCCTCAGAGTTCAGTGTCTGAAGCCGGTAAAACCAACTGATGCTGAACCAAAAAGGTACGCTGCCACGTTCCTTACAACCAGTTAGGATGGATCTATTCATTCGTCTTTTTCCCCCCCTTTTTCGATACTGCCTACCAAAGCTTTTTGCTGATCTCTCAGAAACTGCAGTAATGAAACATGAGACCTTCTGCATGAACTTGGCCATCTAGCTCTGGTTCTCCTTGCGTGGTGTCTTCCAAGGCAAGGTAATCACTTTGCAAAGAGCTGCAAACATCTTCCTTAATGGACAGTGGAGGACGAAGGAAAGGTGCGTGCGGCAGAATTATTCATTAGAAGCACAGCAAGTCGTTGGCTTCCAAATGTTTTGAAGTCATGTGTTTCTGGTGGTTGAACTTTCCTGCTGCTCTGGACATCAAGTTAAATGCAGCTGGTGCAGTTCCTGAATTTAGCTGATGGATGCATTCTCTCGGTAGAAACCTCAGAGGGAGTCAAGAATTCGGCTTTCTCTCTCTCTGAAAGTGGATGCTCTCCATTTCTGTCTCAAAGTTGGTGGACCAAACCTTTTTTCCCCCCCAAAAAAAATGTTATCCCTGCTTCAAGGAACTCATGAATTGTTCATTAGGCACGGCGCTGAGAATTCTTTCCATATTTTCTGTCCCACAAATGAATGGAATGAAGGACAAGCCCTGCCCCCCCCTCTCCCGCAATTTAGGACATTAGCTGCAACTATGCCAGACTGAATTTCTGGGTGGGTGATTCATTTTGGGTGATCCATTGTAGGTAGGTAGGTAGGTAGGCAGGCAGACAGACAGACAGACAGACAGAAAAATAGACAGACAGACAGACAGACAGACAGACAGATAGATTAAAGTATAGAAAGGAGTGAGTGATTAAGGAAGGAAGGAAAGGAAGGAAGAAGGAAGGAAATGAGTGAGGGAGGGAGGGAGGGAGGACAATGAGGGAGGGAGGAAGAATAGGAAGGAAGGATAATGAAATGGAGCGCGAGAGGGAGGGAGGGAGGAAGGAAATGAGAGTGAGGGAGGGAGGAAGGAAAGGAGAGTGAGAGGGAGGGAGGGAGGGAGGGAGGAAGGAAGGAAGGAAGGAAGGAAGGAAGGAAGGAAATGAGAGTGAGTGAGTGAGTGAGGGAGGGAGGGAGGGAGGAAGGAAGGAAGGAAGGAAATGTGAGTGAGGGAGGGAGGGAGGGAGGGAGGGAGGAAGGAAGAAAGGAAGGAAGGAAGGAAGGAAGGAAGGAAGGAAGGAAGGAGAGACCCATACACACACCAGAAACATAGACAGTACATACACACAGACACCACAATAGTAAATAAGGACCAGGAGACAAGAGGGGTGACAGGCATAGCAGGGCCAAGTGACAGCAATGTCAGGAGTAAGAGAAATTGGAGAGGAACAAGGGCCTGAAGGAAGAACTAGAGAAGGTAGGAAGTGAAGGCCAGCATGGTCCCAGCGATGAGAAGAGCACCCAGGGCTGTGGCTGCTTAGTTGGGCAAATGGTTCCCACAGATCAAAGGAACAACCTCAGATCTCTCTGTCCCGAAGACGAGAATGCTAAGATCCTCAAACTCTTGGGAAGCGGTGTGACTTCCCTTGCATGAACCGCTACAGGAAACACATCTCCCAAACTGCTGCTTAATGCTGAAACGTAAATAAACGTAAACGTAAATCTGATTCTACCACTTTAATCAAGCGAGATCGTGATTCCATAAGCCTTTTTTTTTTTTTGCCTGTACGTGTTTCTTGAATTACACTCCCGGCTTCGGTGGCTGGTGACGAGCTCTCTGTCATGCCGATATCTATAAAAAGGCTTAATTAAGCATTTATGTCCGGCCATTGGCAAATAAATTTATCAAGCAATTAATGATTCTTACCCATCCACCCACCAATGCATCACTGTTCACCCTGTTATGATGATAAATATTACTACCATCATTGCTCCAATATAAAACCAAATGAAAAAAAAGAACGGCAGAGATCTGGGGTGTGTGTGTGTGTGTGTGTGAACGGAATATAATCCTATGTATTTGTGGGTGGGAAGGATGTGGTTGCATGTCTTCGGTTCCTAAATAAAGGTAAAGGTAAAGGTTCCCCCGCACATGCGTGCTAGTCGTTTCCGACTCTAGGGGCCGGTGCTCATCTCCGTTTCAAAGCCGAAGAGCCAGAGCTTGTCCGAGGACGTCTCCGTGGTCATGTGGCTGGCATGACTAGACGCCAAAGGCGCACGGAACGCTGTTACCTTCCCACCGGAGTGGTCCCTATTTTTCTACTTGCATTTTTTACGTGCTTTCGAACTGCTAGGTTGGCAGAAGCTGGGACGAGTAACAGGCGCTCACTCTGCTACGCGGCACTCGGGATTCGACCTGCCAAACTGCTGACCATCTGATCGACAAGCTCAGCGTCCTAACCCACTGAGTCACCGCGTCCCTGGGTTCCTAAATACAGTTCTGTAATTAAACTAATTTGTTTTGGAATTAGATAGTGCCTTTTAGTTAATATTATTGGTGGATGTGACAGCACTGGTGTACGATGAGGCTACCTTTGGTTTGGCTTGAAGCAACCGGTCCTCAATAAGAGACAATCTCTGTAGCTCAGGGTTGAACGGTGGATATTTGGTACTCTCTGAGCTTGGTTGTTTCCTTGCAGACGTTTCAGGACCCATCTAGGTAACATCATCAGTGCTAGAAGGGAGTGGAGTTTGCAGAGAAGAGGAGGAGGAGGAGGAGGAGGAGGAGGAGGAGGAGGAGGAGGAGGAGGAGGAGGAGGAGGAGGAGGAGGAGAATGACGACTGTGGACTCTTTGCTGCTCTCTGAGCGTGGTTGTTTTCTTGCAGGCATTTCATGAACCAGAATGGGAAATGACTCCTACTTGAGCAGGGGGTTGGACTAGAAGACCTCCAAGGTCCCTTCCAACTCTGATATTCTATGTTCTACTCCAAGTGAGAGAGAAAATTAGGATTATAACATTGTCTTGTGACTGACAAAGCACCGCAATCTGTCAGACTCATCTTTCCAGATGTGAATTTCAGTGCCCTCTACAATTCCATATGAATGTTCGTGCTTTGGATTCCCCGTGGCTTATCCTTTTCCGCAGAAGTGGGCCATTAATGTTAGATTTGGTTGCTTACGGTGCAATCGTACAGAAAATTGGAGTTATTCACCAGCCCCAAAGAATGGAGAACACACTTTAGTCGAAAACCTTTTCCTTTTTTTCTCCCCCTTGCCTTGTTGAGATGCTGTGCATTCAGAGAAGTTATGATCGTGCCATGTAAGGAAACCAGAGTGAATAATATTTTCCATTAAAATACAGCTGTGTAATAAGATAAAATGTGCCAAGCCATTACTCAAGGCAAAATCCTCAGATAAATAGCTTTTCCCATTTCTTTTCAACAGGAAACACTTGAACCCATCCAGAATCGGGTACTTAAAGTCAGAATTGTCATAAATCAGCTAACATAAAGTTTCAACTGACTCTGCTGACCTTGAACCTCAGTGGGGAACTTTGAAAAACAGGGGCTTTGGACAATCTAAAATTCAAATCTGCTGCATGCAATGAGTAAATTTTTGTTTTCGCCAAGCTAACGGACATTTGGATCCTGTATCTGGTGAAATAGATCGCTCTTTGAAATCTGTTTTTGTTTATCTGTGTTGCTTTCCCATGCAGAGAGTCAAGCCATCTGCTTGGTCGTCTCACTGTTAGTAGCGAAGAGAATATTTCCGGGAGGAAGCAAATACGGATTGTCCTCAATTTATGGCCACAACCGCTACTAAGTGAGTCATCTGTTAAGTGAGTTTTGCCCCATTTTACAGGCTTCCCTGCCTGCAGTTGTTAAGTTAGTGACACGGTTATGTGAATCTGACAATAACAACAACAACAACAATAGTAAAGGGACCTTGGAGGTCATCTAGTCCAACCTCCTGCTCAGGCAGGAAACCCTATACCATTTGAGACAAATGGCTCTCCAGTCTCTTCTTAAAAACTTCCAGTGTTGGAGCATTCACATCTTCTGGAGGCAGGTAGTTCCACTGGTTAATTCTTCTCATAATCATAATCATAATTGTAAAGTTGGAAGGGACCTTGGAGGTCATCTAGTCCAACCCCCTGCTCAGGCAGGAAACCCTATACCATTTGAGACAAATGGCTCTCCAGTCTCTTCTTAAAAACTTCCAGTGTTGGAGCATTCACATCTTCTGGAGGCAGGTAGTTCCACTGGTTAATTCTTCTCATAATCATAATCATAATTGTAAAGTTGGAAGGGACCTTGGAGGTCATCTAGTCCAACCCCCTGCTCAGGCAGGAAACCCTATACCATTTCAGACAAATGGCTGTCCAGTCTCTTCTTAAAAACCTTCAGTGTTGGAGCACCCACAATTTCGGGAGGCAGGTTGTTCCACTGGTTAATTGTTCTAACTGTCAGGAAGTTTCTCTTTAGTTCTAGGTTGCTTCTCTCCTGGCTAGTTTCCATCCGTTGCTTCTTGTCCTGCCTTCAGGTGCTTTGGAGAACAGCTTGACTCCCTCTTCTTTGGGGCAGCCCCTGAGATATTGGAACACTGCTATCCTGTCACCCCTCGTCCTTCTCTTCATTAAACCAGACATGCCCAATTCCTGCAACGGTTCTTCGTATGTTTTAGCCTCCCGTCCCCTGATCCCCTTTGCTGCTCTTCTCTGCACTCTTTCTAGAGTCTCAACATCTTTTTAAAATCGTGGTGACCAAAACTGGATGCAGTATTCCAAGTGTGGCCTTACCAAGGCATTGTAAAGTGGTACAGTTTGCTGGTCAGAAGGTTGCAAAAGGAGATTGCATGTCCCCAAGAAACCGTAAACGTCATATATGTCACCCATGGGGATGCTGCAACAGTCTTAAATGCAAAAAACGGTCATAAGTCACTTTTTTCCCAGTGCCATTATGACTTTGCATGGTTACTAAATGAACTGTTGCAAGGACTGCATCTTGCACAAAAATTGTCCACCGTTAGTGTTGATACTTCCTTACTGACATTACCAAAAAAGCCAAGTGTAAAAATATTTTGCTGTAATATAGAAAGACATGACTGCAGCTGGTCGAGCCAGTGGGAGAACTGTTCGTCTTGCGATAGTCACAACAAGCTTTGGCAATTCTCTTTCTGCGTTGTGGAGCAGAACCTCTCCAAGTGGAGAGGGCTAATAAGTATGCCACGAAATGGGCTGCGGTTCTCCCCCTTCTTGATTTAAAACCCCTGGATATTCAAAAGGAGGCATAACGGCTTCCATAAATTTTCACGGCCCTGGAATTAAAATGATAATCATGTTTTCAATATACTGTTCAGCATGGAAGGGATGAAAAATGGGTATTTCTGGGGCTCCTTCACCCTCAGCCAAGATGTTTAGGAACTGAGCATCACAGCGAAGGAAATTGAATCCGTCTAACCAATGTTTTCAATACAGATTAGCAGCTGCTTTCTGAGGAGTCAGAAACATTTTTGGCACAACCTGCACATACCAAGGAGCAAATTGGGAGTAGCTGTATTCAGATGAGATCACAATAACAGAGTTGGAAGGGACCTTGTAAGGTCATCTAGACCAACCCTCCCCCCCCCCCCGCAGCCCAAGCAGGAATTCTTGGAGTTGAAGTCCACGAATCATAAAAGAACCAAGGTTGGCTACCCCTGCCCTACCTACACCATTTCTGACAGATGGCCATCCAGTCTCTTCTTGAAAGCTTCCGATGGTGAAGCTCCCACAACCTCTGAAGGCAACTTCTGCTCCATTAGTTGATGGTTCTCACTGTCAAAAACAATTCTCCTTATTTCTAGGTTGAATCTCTCCTTGATCAGTTTCCATCCATTATTCCTTGTCTGGCCTTCAAGTGCTTTGGAGAACTGGCTGACCCCCCCTCCCCTTTGTGAGACCCTCTCAAATATTGGAAGACTGCTATCATGTCTCCCCTCGTCCTTCTCTTCACTGGACTAGCCATGCCCAGTTCTTGCAACCGTTCTTCACGTGTTTTAGCCTCCAGTCCCACGATCATCTTTGTTGCTCTTCTCTGCACTCTTTCTAGAGTCTCGACATCTTTTTTTATAGATGTTTTTTTAATAGATCAGAGAAATTGATGCTCAAGTCTGCCCTTTGACTGGGCACTGGGACCTAGACCAAAGTGTTTTCAGTAAATAGGACAATGTTAAGAGGACAATTACGTGAGCCCCTAGAGGACCGTCCATTGCCAAATTTGGACCTGCACATTGGAGAAGAATGGTGGCACTGCAGGCTAATTCTGCCGACTGCCAGCAGTTCAGTCCTGACCGGCTCAAAGCTTACTAAGCCTTCCATCCTTCCGAGGTCGGTAAAATGAGGACATAGATTGTTAGGGGGCAAAAGGCTGACTCTGTAAACCGCTTCGAGAGGGCTGAAAAGCACTGTGGAGCGGTATAAAAGTCTTAAGAGCTAGTGCTCTACCGGGTAGTATCCTCTGCCACCGTCTGCAAAGCTGCAGAAAAGTTGGTTAAATAAGACTCTGAAAGCCTTCTCTTTCCAGACCTCCAACATCTGGGGTAGCTGGAAATAAAACAGCTGCAAGACTTGAAACTCAAAAGCTCACAATGGGTATTGGTTAAGAAGACTATCAGGTCTGTGTAGGCTGGAAGGCAATAACCCTGCAGGTTTGATTTATTTCTGCTTGCAATGCTGAATCAGGGTGTGGCTGTGGCCTGCGGGCTGCCTCAGTGTCCATTGGCATCCGTGATGTAGCTTGAGGGCCTGTCACCCAGGTGTGATCATGTGCTTGGGAGAAAATGGGGTTGTGCATTGTAGATCCACAAAGAAGCCTTAGGTCTTTCATAATTTGCAGCATTTCTAAATCTTATGAAAGATGCTTCCCTCTCTATCAGACCCAACCAAAGCCTGCCTTAAATTTACTCCTCCTCCTCCTCCTCCTCCTCCTCCTCCTCCTCCTCCTCCTCCTCCTCCTCTTCTTCTTCTTCTTCTTCTTCTTCTTCTTCTTCTTCTTCTTCTTCTTCTTCTTCTTCTTCCTCCTCCTCCTCCTCCTCCTCCTCCAAAGCTATTTTTCTCCCTAATTTTAGGATCTCTCCCTTCTTTCACACCTTCTTGCCCATGTGAAGAACGAGGGTTCTTTCACCCCAATTCCTTTTGTGTCTTGCCCTTACTACTACAGTTCTACTCTGTTGTTGAAATGATCAACAAGTAAACAGAGAACCACAGCAGCTAATTGACACTGGTGGTTAGACCAAACAATTTATACTTAAGGATGGACAAATATCCTACCTCCTACCTCTATGTTTGAGGGGTCCTTGGCGCTCTCTGAGCTGGGTTATTTTCTTGCGGACATTTCATGACCCAACTAGGTAGCATCATCAGTTCCAGAAGGGAGTGGGGCTTGCTTTACTATATAAAGAGATCGTAAATCTCATTTCCTCCTAGAACTGATGATGTTACCTAGTTTGGTAATGAAATGTCTGCAAGAAAATAATCAAGCTCAGAGAGCACCAAGGACCCCATAGTCCCTCCCTCCCTCCCTCCCTCCCTCCCTTCCTTCCTTCCTTCCTTCCTTTCTTCCTTTCTTCCTTTCTCCCCCCCTCCCTCCCTCCCTTCTCCTCTCCATAAATCCCTTCCTAATTCTGATGATGTTACCTAGTCTGGTAATGAAACATCTGCAAGAAAACCACCAGGCTCAGAGAGCACCAAGGACTTAATCACCATCACCACCATCTCCTCCTCCTCCTCCTCCTCCTCCTCCTCCTCCTCCTCCTCCTCCTCCTCCTCCTCCTCCATTCTAGCACTGATGATGTCTGGTAATGAAACATCTGCAAGAAAACCACCAAGCTCAGAGACCACCAAGCAGCCCTCATTTCAACCCGGAGTTACAAATATTCTCCTTTATTACTACCCCTATGTTTTTCTGAGAAACTCAAACGATACAGCCACAGTTTCACCTTAATTTGACTTTGCAACACACCACGCCTGAGCTTCTTTTTGGAAAATAAAGGAGAGCAAATATTGATTGTACTTTTCAGCCAGAAAAAAAAAGCCCCCACCCCATCAAACCATAAAACAATTTACTACTAAAGTAAACATGACATTGACACGAAAATGACTCTGGGTGGAGAACTGTGTTTTAAAATTATTCCTCGATATTCACCAAGCGTCGAACCTGGCTTGAAATAAAGCTGCTTTTTTTCTGCTGATATTTTCCTGTTTCAGCGTTATTTATATCCGCTCAAGTATTTATCCGTATCTCTGCAGTCTTTTAATGACTTCACAAACATAGATCCCAACGTGAACTTTTGAGCTAAGTTGGAGCAATAAAGCAAAGGCTCTCATTTCAAATCTTTTCATTGATCTCAGAGACATTCTCCGGAGCAAATTGGTTCTGGATTAAAGCCTCAGGACTGGGGGAAAGAAAAAAAAAAGAGCCTGGCGATGCTTTTGATGCATCAGAGAGAACCGGGGAAAAAAAAAGTGCTTTAGAAATACCAAAAGTTGCTCCTTGTCTTCCCCCCCCCCCCGTCTTTTATTCTCCCCGCGATTTCTCTCCGATGCTCTTAGCACAATGGGGGAAAAAAATCTCAGAATTGTTGAGAATCCAAATGCTATTTTTTTCCCCCCTCCTACCGCCTTCCTACCTTTCTAATGGAAAATTAATTACAGGTTATAGTCCTTGACTTACAACTGTTCCTTTAGGGACCGCTTAACGTTACAAGGGCACCGGAAAAGGTGACTTTTTACAACGGTGGCAGCATTCCCATGGCCACGTGAGCAAAATGTGGGCGCTTGCCAACTGGCTTGTGTTGGGTGGTTGCCAAATCCTGCGTTCGCCACTGGTTGCCTTCCCAGCAGGCAAAGTCAATGGGGGAAAAGCCAGATTCGCTTAACAGCTGCACAATTTGCTTAGCAACTGGGGCAAAAGGGCTGTAAAAGTGGGGGGGGGGGCGAAACTCACTTTAGCAGCCGCCTTGCCTTAGCAACAGAAATTTGTATAAGTCAAGGACTTGGTGTATACCATATTCAACTGTTGTCCCTGATGCTCATTATGCTTTCTATTCTATTTGGAGAAATCAATAGGGTTTTCCCGCCCGCCGCCCCCATAGGAAATGCCCTGCAGTCAGAAATCTAGTATATCAAGGAGAGGAGGTCAGCCATGTTTTCCCTCTGATGAGCTACTGTGCTCACATGCAAGGGAAACCTTTTAAAACAGGTTTTCAAGTATTGCATCCAACTGACTTAGGTTGCAAACAAATCTCTCGTTTACAGCTGCGTAAACTCGTTGCTATGCACAGAAGCAATCTGCGGGCTTAGCACATTTACCATAGGGAAGCCACATTACCAGGCTTTTAACGAAAACACCACCAGTAGGTGATGCTCTAATAATATATCAGGAAACAAAAAATATAGGACACTAAGCCATTCAATAAACGTAAGACATCTGCGGGCTGATGAAGCGTGTTTTCTGCTACCAAATGCATTTTTCCCCCCATTGAAATTGTATTCATGTGACAGTTGGTTCCAACTGTTGTTATCTTGGGGTGATAAAAGAATCAACAGAAGTCGTATCTGTACGTGTTGTGTTCATTTTTTTACACAAACACGGCATAGAACAGCTAAGGGCCATCAAAGCTCATTGTGTAACTTCACAGATGACATTGAATTGTGTTTGGTGTTTTTTTTGTTTTGTGTTTTGGAGCGGCAACTTAGGGTAGCAGCTAAGACACCAAACTGGGTGTCTGGGAGAGTGTGAGTTCTAGTCCCACCTTAGCTACAAAGCCACCTGGGTGACCTTGAGCCAGTCACTCTCTCTCAGCCCTAGGAAGGAGTCAATGGCAAACCACTTCTGGGAAAACCTTGCCAAGAAAACTGCAGGGCTTTTTCCAGGCAGTCAAGAATCGGATGGGATGGCATGAAAAAAATTGCAGCGGTCCAAGTCATACAATACGTTAATCGCGGAGTCCTTCCTGCTCTCTGAACTCAGTTATTTGCTTGCCGACATTTTCATTACCTGACTAGGTAACATCATCAGTGCAAGAGAGTGTGGTCCTGGCTTCCCCACTTACATACAGTATCTTCTCTTGCACTGTTCGGGGTGTGTGTGTGTTTGGTTTTATCCTTGGTAATACCTCGACTGGAATATTACTTTTTACTTGATTGTTTGTCTGATGCTAATCCCTGCTTATCTGGGTGTAGCCCGATGGAAATGTGTTCTGATCTTTTTTTGTTTCATTCTTGGCTTTTTTATTGTCTCTTTCCAATGTTATGTAAATGTGGTTTATCTTTATGTGCCTATTGAGGGCTGATTTGTATGCAGCACTTTTGGATTTTTGCTTGGTTTAGGATGCTCACAGTTTCCCAATTGAAACTGTGATTGAGTCTGTCCATGCGTTATGAGATTAAAATGGTTTCGTCACGCCTTCTGACTGCTGTCCTACATAGTGACCATTACAGTCATTACACTTTACGTTGGAGAAGATTCTTATTTTTTTTTCTTCTTCATGGGTTACTGGGTCTGTTGGTTTATTTAAGATGTTTTGGAAGGCTTTAGTTGTTTGGTGTGCTACGGTGCTGTCTTGTGGTTGTAACAGTCTGTTGATTCTTTCTGAGATGTTTTGATAGTGTCACCCTTTTCATTGCTTGTGTTGGATATGCTCTACTGGTTTGAGGGGTTAGACACTTTCTGATAAAGTTGTGTGGGTATCAAAAAATGATACGTATAAAAACAAAATGGTGGGTCTCAAACGTGATCAAGCGTGCCTAATATTTTGATTAAAAAAAAATAAATCAGGGAAACCACATGATTCCGCAATGGCTTAGTGAAATATCTGAATCTAGCTGTGCTCTCTGTACTAATCCATGGCTGTGAGAGATGATATGACTGACCTAGTTGGGGAGAAAATTACTTTGCCCGAAGCATATAATCACAGATTCTCCCAGCTCAACTCATAATGGACATTTGGATGACTTTCACTTCCTTCTTTTTTTAAAAAAATTGCAGAAGAAATGTACAAAAAACTCTGGTGGTCCCAATCAAGGGAGGGTTACCAACCCCATTCTTCTCCTGTCCCAGATCTTATTATGTAGACACAATAGGGGTGAAATGTCCCCCACAGAGAAAGAGGCAGAAAGTTCCTAGAACTGCCCCATTTTTTGCTGGGCTGGTTTAGCATTTCATCTCTCTGATAACAGCTGCAAGAGAGGGATTAACACTCCATCTTTCAGGACCGACCAGGAGGATCAGCTTAACCCAAAGCAACCCAAAACTTAAAACTCGGCTGACTGGTTGGCGGCATTCACAGGGCACGCTTACCTTGCCCGCTTCCCGTTAAGCTCATTATCTGAACGCCACAGAGCAACATTCGGTAGAGAGCCTGCAGGAAACTTAGCAGCAGCTCAAATTTTGGAAAGCTTAATGACAAAGTAAAGTAAAGAAAAGAAAAACCCAAAGGGGGCTATGAATGTATTTCGATGACGGAGGATTTGTTTAATATCCCAGGGCCAAACGAGCAACTCGATGGCTTTTGTGCCACCAAATTCAACCCCGGGAGCTGCAGCGCAGAAACGATGTTGGCCACCGATTCAGCCACTGCATGAAGGAATTGGCGGGGGTGGTGGGTGGGTGGGGGGTTTCACAGCGTTGGCGAAGGGAAAATACCCTTTGCATGCTCAGAGGCTTGGGGTTTGGACATTCAAAGCTGTTGGAATCAGGGTTTGGCTCGGGCGAGGAAAGGGGTCCCCATCGCCCCACACGCATGGAACAAAAGCATTTGGTGTGTGTGTGTGTGTGTGTGTGTGTGTGTGTGGGATAAACACGGGTTAACAGGGGAGTGAGCAGATAAGCCCACCTCCCTCTTTGTCTTGGAGGGGAGATTCGCCCAGCTGCCTAGGGAAGCCGGTGGCCGCGCGAATGCTGGGGAGCTCTCCTTCCTCCATTTCCCCCAACCCCTCCCCACAACCACCCAATACACCACGTGACTTCGCCCCTGCGCCGTGCGCGGGGGAGCGAGGCAGAGAGGGCCGGCGAGCGACCCGATTGCAACAACCGCGCACGCAGGCGTGCGAGGACGCGCGCAGGGCAGGCAGGCAGGCAGGCAAGGCAGGCAACCATCGCGCAAGATCGTTTCCCCTTCTCACCTTCTCCGCCACCACTTCCACCACCACCCCCCACCTCCCCAAACCCTGAGACTCGTTACAACTGTGTGGCGCATCCCGCTCACTTTCTCTTCCCCTGCCCAAGCTGGCTGGCCTGCCTCGGCGCTGCCTCCTTGCTTCTGGCTGGCCCCAACACCCCACCCCACCCCGCCCGGGCGTGCCTCACCCCCATCGTCAGCAGAGGGGGTCCTCACCTCTCTCTCTCTCTCCACCCCCCCCCCCACCTTTCTAGAGCCGCCAACCGAGAGACTGAGGAACAGAAAACCCCGAAGGAGGTGGAGGTGTCAGCCGGCGGCTGCTTGGCACGCCGTGGTGCTGAAACGGACAGCTCCTCGTCGCCGGCAATGCCTTGACTTGGCATCCAGAAGTCGTGGGAAAGGGATATCTCAAGACTTCCTTCTGCCCTCTTTCCCTCCCCCTCCCACCCCCAGGTCCTCTACCCCACCCCCACCCTCACCCTCCCGCCAGGTCCTTCCTTCTACCATCGGCGGGCAGGGACTGCTTGCCTTCGATGCTGCCGCAGCTCCCGGAACTACCATGCCTTGACGCCCTCCTGACCCAGCAGCTTCCATGGCGGTTGCAAGGAAAATCAAAACTTTATTGACGGTGAACATCTTGGTTTTTGTGGGCATCATCCTCTTCTCAGTCTACTGCAGGATCCAAGACCGCTCCCAGGAGCTGGTGCAGATCGTCCAGAGCGCCGACCGACGGATGAGGGGACGGAATGCCAAAGTGGGCGCCCTGCTGGACAGGGAGGCCATCCTGCAACGGTTGGACCATCTGGAGGAGGTGGTGTACAACCAACTCAATGGTGAGGAAGGGAGGGGAGCATCAGGGCAGTTGGCTGGGGGAGGGGATAATTTGATTATTGAATAGCGTTCCCTAATAGCTAGTGAAGACGAGTATGCGAGTCAGAGGCAGGGTGATCATATGCTGCTTAGACCTTGTAGAGTTTTCTGAATCTTGGGCAGATCGTAACATCTTCTATCGAGTCACTGTCTTTACTAAGATTGAGCAAAACATGGCAATTTCAGACCCATGTCTCTTCTGGGCAGTATTTATTCTGGAATTCCATGTTGAGCTGGTGCCAGAGGGCTTGCTGAACTTTTAACAGGAGAAAGTTGGAGCTAATGCATTACTTCAGACTTACTATCAATTATTTTTAAATGCCTCTGCAAACAATCTGGATAACCAACACAACTCAAACTGTATGTAGCCAATAGAAAGCTCTACATACAAATCAGCAGCAGGTTTATTTTGCAATCTCAGTTTGTCCCAAGGGGACTTTCGTTCAATTTGGCCAGAGGACTAGAGTTATAACGCAGATATCTGTGGTCGGCTCTTTACACACTATAGCAGAGGTCGCCAACCTTTTGGGCACCAGGGACCGGTTCTGTGGAGAGAGGTTTTTCCGTGGACCGGAGGGTGTGTGGTTTTGTGTGCTGCCTGCATCCCGCAGATGGGGCTTTGCTTGTTTGTGTGGACTGGTTGCTGGCATGCAGCGGACCGGTACTGGTCCACGGACTGGGGGTTGGGGACCCCTGCACTATAGGGTCCTGACTTTGATGGCCTCACCTGGTGTAAATGTATAACATCTCCGCCTTCATTTCCTCTCTGTAAAATGAGCTTGTACGTAAAGGTGCACCCCTTGATTTCTCATTGCATGGACTGTGTACATCTGGATGAACTGAGTTTGCAGAATTGAGAGCATGTTTGGAGAAGGGAAGACACTGAGATCCTGTATTCAGTTGTGGAGACAGGCTGTCTTATGCTGTTGATCAGGGCAGCTTCCTTTGGGGGTGGAAGATAGAAGGGAAAGGATGGACCCATTTGATTTGGGTGTGGTCCTATACCATCAAGTCTCATCAGATTGTTGCTTGTTGGTGAAATAAAGAACAGAGGGTGTTTCTTGTTGGGACAATGATGTACTTGACTGAGGAACTATTGCCTTGACACTTTGCTGAAAAAAAGAGGATACAAATTTTGGCTAAGCCCCTTCCCTCGAAGTGCCAGCTACTCCTTGGTATTTACAATTTTTTTGCCAACACCATAGAGGACCCATCTGTTTGAAGCAATGCAGTAGGATTACTTGGTGGCATCTCCTTCACGTGTCTTAGTAGTTGGTGGTTTGATGCTGTAAGATGAACCAAACAGTGTGTGAAAACAGCTGGTCATCGTTAAAAAGTTGGAGGTGATTGCAAAAGCCAGACTCCGTGGTTGTCCCAATTAAGTGGATGCTTCACCCAAGTTGCTTGAACTGAAGCCCAGTGAACTAAAAGGAAGAAATATTGTAAAACTTTTCAATAAAAAAAAATCAGTTGCAAGGTAGATTTGATGAATCCCGAGTGCCGCGTAACAGAGCAAGCGCCTGTTACTCATCCCAGCTTCTGCCAACCTAGCAGTTCGAAAACACATAAAAATGCAAGTAGAAAAATAGGGACCACTACAGTGGGAAGGTAACAGCGTTCCATGCGCCTTTGGCGTCTAGTCATGCCAGCCACATGACCACGGAGACGTCCTCGGACAAGCGGAGATGAGCACCGGCCCCTAGAGTCGGAAACGACTAGCACGCATGTGCGGGGGAACCTTTACCTTTTTAAATGATGGGTACGGCTCTCCAGTGAGTTACAAAACAGGAAGGATTATTGAGTTACTAATGCGGAAAGTCTTAAGACTGTTTGATGACCTTTCTCTTATTTCTGTGGCTGTGTGCACTTCCCATGTGAAACAAAGCAATCTTTTTGATCGAGAAAGGGTTTGCATCCCGTGGTCCTAAACCCCACCCAAATGGGGAAAAAAATGGGCTGAAACATTTCAGTCATGCTCCTTTTAATAACCGATGCCTTTCAGCATCCTGGAAGCAACCTGGAATTAAGGAGAACCTTCCTAACAGTGAGGTCAATTAACCAGTGGAACAGGTTGCCACCAGCAGTTGTGGGAGCTTCATCACTGGAGGTTTTTAAGAAGAGGCTGGACAGCCACTTGTCTGAAATGGTATAGGCTCTCCTGCTTGAGCAGGGAGCTGGACTAGAAGACCTCCAAGGTCCCTTCCAGCTTTATTCTAATTCTGATCCCTTTAGAAGATCAGAAGGAATTTGAAGGAGGCCTCTGAGCCCCCGAAAAGTTCCCCGTGAATAGGGAGTGTGCCATCTTGCTTGTGTTCATTGTCTTTGGTTTCTATCAGTTCTCTGTGGCTTATACTCTAGTTGTAGAGACTGAAATTTGCATTCTTACATTTGGAGAGTTATACGTTATGACCGTCTTTCACATTTACGACCATGGTTGCATCCCCAGCTCATGCAATCAAAATTCAGACGCTTGACAAGTGGCTCATATTTATGACCATTGCGGCTTTCTGACCAGCAAAGTCAAAGGGGAAGCCAGCTTCAGTTAACAGCCGTGTTACTGACTTAACAACGGCAGCGATTCACAGTTATCAAATGTGGCAAGCGAGGCTGCAAAATGGGGCCAAACTGACTTAGCCAATGTCTCACTTAGAAACGGAAATTTTGGACTCCACTGTGGTTGTAAGTTGAGGGCTGCTCTATTTGCTTTTACCTTGCCGGGCCAGTTATTTCCTTTCCTCTTTTTTTTTTTTTAGTTGAGCGACTTTCCGCTTCGATTTCTTCTCCCTGCTCAACTTATTTCTAATTCAAACCCTTGCTTTATTGTGTTTATTTTGCTTTTAATTGCAGCAAACTAGCCTGAGCAATGGAACACAGTTGGAATGGCAAGGGAAGAAAAGGGAAAAAAAAACCAAGATAGAATATGTTTCCCCTAAACTGTGTTTGTTAACCACAGGCATCTGTTTTATTGTTGAGAGATTTAAACTCCTCTTCCTGCTTTGACACAGATTCACTCAAACCAGCTTGAGGCAAGTCGCTAATTCTTAAGTTAGTTCTCTCAATGAGGAATAAAAAAAGGCAGAATTTATAAAAGATTCCCCAGCATATATATATATATATATAAACCAAAATACTATACCCACCCCAAATTTCCCCCTTAATTTATTTTACCCTCCACCTCCAATGTGTGTGTGTGTGTGTGTGTGTGTGTGTGTGTGTGTGTGTGTGTGTGTTTATGTATATGTATATGTAAGGTTTTAGGATAAATAAAGCAAGCAGTATTTTTTCCCCTCCATGTAAGCAGATCGCTAATGGAAACAGGCTTGATTTATATTGTTTAGGTGTAATTTGCAGACTGGGTAGAAATGTCTAATTTTGAGCCTGCAGAAAAAGTTGAGCTGTTTGGCACATTGCTTCGATTCTGCTAACTCTTCACACTTCAATCTCCCCAGTTCTTAATTTCTGCCATCTGCAGAAAGCTGAGGATGTTCCTCCATTTTGTTCTGTCTCAGGCTAACTTGGTGCTCTCTGAGTTTGGTGGTTTTGTTGCAGATGTTTCGTTACCCAAACTACATAACATCATCAGTATTAGAAGACAGTGGTGTGTGTGGAGAGGAGGAGGAGGAGGAGGAGGAGGAGGAGGAGGAGGAGGAGGAGGAGGAGGAGGAGGAGGCCTCTGGGGTCCTTGTTGCTCTCTGAGCTTGGTGGTTTTGTTGCAGATGTTTCGTTGATGGAATATCTCTCGGCTAGCACCATCTGCCTAGGCTGATTTGGGACCTTAAGCAATTTTTTTGCCAGTGATTGATCTTTCATCTCTCACGTTCTTTGCATATTCGTCTATCAGAAAACTTCTGAGATGCTGTAGTGGGTGCTTGGCTGTTGCCACCAACGTGATAGTAGGTTGAGTGGTGAAAAGCATGTTACCGATTCGTCTGGATGGAGCCACGGAAATTGCCTCTTCTTTCTTTCTTTCTTTCTTTCTTTCTTTCTTTCTTTCTTTCTTTCTTTCTTTCTTTTTCAACTCTGCCTGAATTTTGCACAGCAGCTCCGTCTAGTACACTTCATCAACCTCTCCATTGGTTAACACGCTGTGTTTGTCCTTTAAATAGAAAGGGAGAGTTGAGTGACCACTGTGGGGGCTCCCAAGGCAATGACAAGATCATTTTACCATGGCTCACACAGTAGGCTTCGACCTTTGGGAGCAAGGCTGTTTAAAGACGGATTATTTATGTTATCCAAACAACCTTCCTCCAACTCCTGCCTTCCTTCCATCTGAGGCAGGGCAGCAGAATCGTAACAGGTCCTTTAGCTTCTTCCAGTTTCATCAGAATGAGATGTGTAAACATTTGGGGGGGGCATGGAGGACATAGAATGTGGTATGTGCAGGTCTCATCATAAATTGGATGCTGGCCTGGAAATGCCTCACTAAAATTCTTTGTCTTTCCTCCAGTGTTTGCAGTGGGAGTCAAAGAGGAGGAGGAGGGAGGGAGGGAGGGAGGGAGGGAGGGAGGGAGGGAGGGAGAGAGAGAGAGAGAGAGAGAGAGAGAGAGAGAGAGAGAGAGAGAGAGAGAGGGGCGGGAGAATTAGTGCAGGTTCGCATCCCACCAGGCTCAAGGTTGACTCAGCCTTCCATCCTTCCGAGGTCGGTAAAATGAGGACCCAGATTGTTGGGGGCAATTAAGCTGACTTTGTAATAATGCCGCTTGGGGGTGTGTGAAAGCCCTAATAAGCAGGCATATACATAGAATGAACGCTACTGCTAAGCTTGTAAGCCGCCCTGAGTCTTCGGAGAAGGGCGGGATATAAATGGAATTAAAATAAATAAATAAATAAAATGATAATGTAGGTAGAATTCCAGAAAAGATAGATAATACACATAATTGCAATGTCTGCAGTGGAAGTCAAAGAGATGAGGAGGAAACGAGAGAAAAAGTCTACATCGAAAGTCTATAATGAATCTGGGCCAAGCATGAAGACATCACCTTGTGGTGTTTACTTTCAGTTTCCAATTAAAAAAAAGTGTCTATTGGCAGTTCGGTCTAGTGGTTAAGGCACCAGGCTAGAAACTAGGAGATTGTGAGTTTTAGTCCTGCCTTAGCCATGAAAGCCAGCCAAGTGACCTTGGGCCAGGCATCAGGAGATGCCTTAGCCTTGAAAGCTGGCTGAGTCCTTTTGGGCCTGTTTCTCAGCCCAGCCCACCTCACAGGTTGTTGCTTATGGGGAAAATAGGAGGAAACAGGTGTGTTGACTATGTTCACCTCCTTGTGTTATTTGTAAAACTAATAAAGGTTTTAATATATTTATTAGTTTATTAAAACAAATGAACTAATAGATATAGATATCTATATCTATTTGTCATCTATCTATCTACCTATCTATCATCTACCAACTATCTATTATCTATCGATCGATCGATCTATTGATCTATCGATCTATTGATCTATCGATCTATCATCTATATCTATCATCTATCTACCAACTCTATCATCTATCTATCTATCTATCTATCTATCTATCTATCTATCTATCTAATCTATATCTATCATCTATCTATCTACCTATCTATCATCTATCGCCTATCTATCTATCATCTATCATCTCACCTATTATCTATTTATCATCTACATCTATCATCTATCTATCATCTCACCTATTATCTATCATCGACATCTATCTATCTATCTATCAACTATCTAGCATCTATCATCTATCTAATCTATATCTATCATCTATCTATTTCTATTTATCATCTATCTATCATGTATCTATCATCCATCTATCTATCTATCTCTATCTATCTATCTATCTATCTATCTATCTATCTATCTATCTATCTATCTATCTATCCATCTATCTAAATATTGAGGACAATGGGTTCAGTTAATGACTGTGATGTTTGCTTAACTACCATCACCACCCAAAAAAAAGTAATATCAGGTTGGTCACATGATGACCCATTTAATGATCAGCACCACTTACAGTCGTAAGTCAAGGACTACCTACAATGTCACTCAATAACTTAGTGAACTCACAGCTTCATCAAAGAAGGGAAGGCGGTAGATAGTTTTGTTGACTTGGACTCAAGACTAGATGACAGTAGGGAGCTGGGGTCTTCCTAAAGTGGGAAGCACAAGGCTTCCAAAGAAATAAATTCAGAGAGGTCACCAAAGCTACTCTTTGGTCCCTGGCAAATGTCCAATCACACCCATCTTCAGAGGAGCTTCCAGCTCATGGGATAGATATGTCTTGCGGACAACTTCTGTAGAAGAAGCGACTCGCAGTGAAGTGTGATTCTAGCCATGGTTATTATACCTGCCGTACAACGAGGGCCCATTTATCAAGAAATAAGTCCTACTGAGTTCAACACAACTTAATCTTTTCTCTAATGAGTTCACATCAACCCGGAGACATAATTGACTAGATTACAGATTTCCGCAGATAACCGCATAGACAATAATTTAAAACGAAGAGTTAGGGGTGAAAAATAAAGGTTTCATTTCCCCGGTGAGTGCACTGTCCTTTGATGCCAAAAACTATTCAGAGGGTCAGCTTGCAATTTTACTGTAATTGCTTGTCTCTCCCCCCACTTTTTTCTCTTTTTTTCCAGCCATCTCTTCCAGTAATGCACAACAATCAATATGGCATGTAATTAGATTTCATTCAATCCGAAAAAGATGAGGACAGTTTTCATCTTCTTATTATGCAGATGCTTCGCACGTTGTCCTATGTGTCTTTTTCTTATTAGACCTCGTTGGCCTATTAGGGGTGGCAGGCATTTCAGAGAATAAGTTTTTTAAAAAGAGAAAAAAAAATCTGGCAGATTATCATTCTTTGCACATCATAATAATTTGATTGTGTTCTCTTTGAGAAGATTAAATACAGCAGTAATTTTAGGCTTGATGAATGAATCCTGTTCCTAAGTGACAGCCTGGCTGTGTGGAAGGAGAAAAAAACAACAACAATTCAATTCACAGCACCAGAAGCATATTTTACAGCACGCCACTGGTTCCACGTAGCCAAAAGGAAGGGAGGGGCTTAAAAATGGAGGGCCAAAATGTATTTTGTGGATAGAAGGTCTTAAAATAAATTTAAACTAGTTTCAAGACTGTAAACAAGGGTAGGTTGTTGTGTCTTTGAACCTGGACTGATCTCCCTCAATCTGGATGATCTCCAAAATGTGGACTTCAACTCCCAGAATTCCACAACCAGGAATGCTACTGCTGAGAATTGTGGGAGTGGGAGTCCACACATCTGGAGGGTTTGGAGAAGTCTCAAAACTGAATCTAAGACAGTGTGGGAAAGGATTCAGGTGAAGTTCAGAGTTCAGAGTGTCTCTTCTTCAAATTTAGTAGACAAGTCCCTAATTAGAGGACCATTTTTCCACCACAAAAACAAAACAGTGCACAGTCAGGAAAGGATGCTTCAAAGTCTACAACTCACCTCGGCAGGACAGCCTTGTTTTTGCTTTCAACTGCCCTCTGTAAGCTGTAACTCTCTGCTGAGGTATCATCTCTATATAATTATGGGCTGTTTCCTCATGATGACTGTTCCACCGCTAATTGAACCATGGCTTAATCAGTTTAATCCAATTGTTTTTGAGCTTTGCACAACACACGGGACTATAAATTAATCCCAAGTTGGGTTCACACAAGATGCAAAGCTGCAGCGTGCTTGTCTAGTTTGTGTTTCAACATGTCCTCCGAACAGGGGCAAGACAAGAAACAATGGATGGAAACTAATCAAGGAGAGAAGCAACCTGGAAATAAGAAGAAATTTCTTCTTAGAACCATAAACCAACAATAAACAGCTTGCCTTCAGAAATTTGGGTGCTCCATCACTGGAGGTTTTTAAGAAGAGACTGGATAGCCATTTGTCTGGAATGGTATAGGGTTTCCTGCTTGAGCAGGGGGGTTGGACTAGAAGACCTTTGTTATTCTGTTCTGTTCAGGGTCACTAAGGTAAAGGTAAAGGTAAAGGTTCCCCCGCACATGTGTGCTAGTCGTTTCCGACTCTAGGGGCCGGTGCTCATCTCCGTTTCAAAGCCGAAGAGCCAGCGCTTGTCCGAGGACGTCTCCGTGGTCATGTGGCCGGCATGACTAGATGCCAAAGGCGCACGGAATGCTGTTACCTTCCCACCGTAGTGGTCCCTATTTTTCTACTTGCATTTTTACATGCTTTCAAACTGCTAGGTTGGCAGAAGCTGGGACGAGTAACAGGCGCTCACTCTGTTACGCGGCACTCGGGATTCGACCCGCCAAACTGCCGACCTTCTGATTGACAAGCTCAGCGTCCTAACCCACTGAGCCACCACGTCCCTTCAGGGTCACTACAAAAGAACAGAATGCACTCAGATCAAGCTCTCCAGTTGCTCTCCAAGGTCCTGATCTGGCTGAAATGTGTAGCTTTGTTGACTTTAGCATATTGAAGGTCTTCAGGATTGACGGTACCTATTGTATCTATTAGAGCCTCCGCAGCGTAGCTGGAATTAACCTTGATGAAGAGCTTTGTGGACACTTTTCGTTGTGAGAAAAAGGGCCATAATTGGCCCTGACCAAACATGTTACATCACGATTCAATCACGACTAGCCATTTGAACAACAGAAGAAGCAGAGAAGCTGTTTCCCTGAAGTTTCTGGTAGCTAATTTGAACTTCACTTCCATCTCCCGGAATTGCCGGGAGAGAGCAGAGACTAAGTGATGCACGACCACAAAGAAAATTGAATCAGTCTCAACAGAGGAAGCAGAGAGGGAGTAAGACGCAAGTATTCGCTAGTTCTCCTTTCCTTCTGCCCCCTCCCCAAAGAGGATTGCACCAGCCTCCCAGTGGAGCCGTCACAAAAGGTCAAGTCGATACATCCATCCAGACAAACATCTCTCTGTGTTCGTGTCCCCCCCACCCCCAGGGATTTTACAATCCCTTTGGAGCAAATTTATAACAAATACTTGGAGTGGCGTTTTGCTGATTGAGCAGTGAAATACAGGCAGTCCTCAACTTACAACAGTTCGTTTAGTAACTGCTTGAGGTTAGGACGGCACTGGAAAAAAAAGGGACTTATGACCCTTTTTCACACTTACGACCATTGCGGCATCTGCGTGGTCACGTATTCAGAATTCAGATGCTTGGCAACTGATTCACATTTATGACGGGTTGCAGTGTCCCATGGATCACGTGATCCCTCTTGCTCTGACAAGCAAAGTCAACGAAAAAGCCAGATTCACTTAACAACCGTGTTACTAATTTAACGACTGCAGTGCTTCACTTAACAACTGTGGCAAAACTCACTTTAACAAACGTCTCACTTAACAACAGCAATGTTGGCCTCAGTTGCGCAGATCGCTTAAAGGCAAGAGTTTGGACACTTTGTGAATGCTAGTCGAATAAGGGGGAGAAACCCATTTTTCGATGTGACTTCTAGTGAGCCTTTGTGTTGTGTGCATGTGTGTTTAATTGCAGATTCCAATTTAAATGGGATGGGAGAAAATTGAGTAACAAACATGAAATGGACCAGCTGCAGACTAATCTGTATATTTATTATCCATGATAAAGCTCAGAAAACTATTTCCCAGCGCAATTTAGTTCTGGGAGGTGGAAATTTTGCAAAATAACACCTGCAGAGAACTTTCTTCCTCCACTAACCTGTTTTATAATTGTGACAGCTGTATTCCCCATTAACTTTGAATGACTCATTTTATAAACCACACAATAGAAATAAGCAATAGATCTGTTAAATCAGGCAATATCAAATTCACATCATAGCTTTGATTCGAGTGTGCAACTAACTTTGATTTGGATCTTTCTTTTTTTTAAAAAAAAAAAAGATCCCACCTTTAATATTTGCATTGATCCGATTTCAATACTCCAAATGAAATTATGAAATTGATTTGAGTAAGACTTCCAAATACATTAAGAAAAATGCTTTTTTGACCAAGCATGGATGTGACCAAATTATCCAAATTTATCCAGAAGTATCTGATTCAATTCAGTCCAACTTTCTGATTTGATTGAAAAGTTTGATTGGATTAAAATTGAACCAAATCCCTCTGAGTTGAATCTCCAAATTGAATCTTTATCTTTAATGCAAGGTAATAATTTCTCCTTTTATTTGATTGTTGTCAGTCATTAAAGCAAAATTAATACCTTTTTGGCTGCAGAGTTGTTGGAAGTTGCATAGCATATATAACAACAACAACAACAAGAAGAAAAACAATATCAATAATAATAATGGGCAGACACTCATCTACCAGTCAAAGGATTGGTGATGGTGAAATTTAATTTGCATTAAATTTCAGTGATCATTTGGGTGTAACTCTATCTGTATACACCCACACAGAGGTGTAAGAGAAACTTCGCTGACTATAGAAAGTGTTCATTTCTTCAGAAGTTTGGCTCATTAACATTCTGGTTCAAGAGGGAAGGTGTAATTGTGGGTTTTGCATAAAGGAATTAGCCTGGATATTAATTTTGACTAGATTCACTCAGGAACTGATGCAGCTGCTTAATACTCTCTAGGTTTGGTGGCTTTCTTGCAGACATTTCATTAACAACCTAGGTAACATCATCACTGCTAGAGGGTGAGGGATTTGATGTCAGTTTATATACAATAGTTGACAAGGCAAGTCATTAATATATAAACAGAGAGCAAACTCCACTTGCTTCTAAAACTCATGATGTTACCTAGTTGGGTAATGAAATGTCTGCAAGAAAATTGCCAAGCTCAGAGACCACCAAAGGTTGCACAGTCCTCCTCCTCCTCCTCCTCCTCCTCCTCCTCCTCCTCCTCCTCCTCCTCCTCCTCCTCCACCACCACCACCACCTCCTCCTCCTCCTCCTCCTCCTCCTCTTTCCAAACCCACTCCCTTCTAGCACTGATGTTGTTACCTAGTTGGGTAAGTTCTGCAAGAAAATCGCCAGAGACCCCCAACTCAGAGACCACCAAGGACTGCATAGTCCTCTTCCTCTTCCTTCTCCTCCTCCTCTTTCCAAACCCACTCCCTTCTAGCACTGATGTTGTTACCTAGTTGGGTAATGAAAGGTCTGCAAGAACACAGCCAAGCTCAGAGAGTATCAAGGACCCCACAGTTCAACCCTGAGCTACAAATATTCTCTTCCGTCCATACCAACTGCTTAATATAATGGTCTGCATTGGAAAACCCCCAAATAACACACAATTATTTGCTACTCAGCTATGTAAGGGATGAAACTGTGGGTAGCTGCTTCAGTTGCTTGCTAGCTGCACCTTGGTGTTCTTGCCTTAGCCTTCCTTGCACACGCAGGAAGATCAAATTGTGCACTGACTGTCTAAAGAGTTGAGGAAGCACAGCTTCCCCAAGGAAGGAGAAATCGGTTGTTAGGAGCAACGCTTGCTCCAAACACCTTCACTCCAGGGTGCATTGTGGCATCTTCAAGGTGTCTGAATATCAGACCCAGATCTCAGCCTTGAAACCTCAGTTTGCTTGCAGCGGGCTGCACCTAACACCTTTCTCTTAACAGAAATGTATTTTGGGGTCACCCAGGTGGAGAAATGAGCTGACAACAATGCAATCTGACATCTCTCTAGAGTACCAGAGACAGGCAAATCTCCAGAGTAATTGTGCGCCCTGCAGGTTCTCAGGTGCTGGCAAAATGCTTCACAACAAGATCTCCTCTGGTTACTTGGAGGGCTCTCGATAAAATGAACTGGAATTTAGCTGGCTATTTTTTATATATATCCTGCCCCCTTTTTTATTATAAATAAATCAAGGTGGCGAACGCCTCCGACACGCCTTTTTCCTCCTACTTGCCCCACAACAACCCTGTGAGGTGGGCTGGGCTGAAAGAGAGGGACTGGCCCAGACTCATCCAGCTGGCTTTCATGGCTAAGACAGGACTAGCCCTCCCAGTCTCCTGGTAATTGGCCCAAAATCACTCAGCCAGCATTCATGGCGGGACTAGAACTCACCATCTCCTGGTGATTGGCCCAAAGTCACCTAATTGGCTTTCGTGCCTAAGGTGGGCCTAAAACTCACCATCTCCTGGTGATTGGCCCAAAGTCACCCAATTAGCTTTCGTGCCTAAGGCTGGGCTAGAACTCACCATCTCCTAGTAATTGGCCCAAAGTCACCTAATTGGCTTTCATGCCTAATGCAGGAGTAGAACTCACCGTCTCCTGGTGATTGGCCCAAAGTCACCCAGTTGGCTTTCATGCCTTAGGTGGGACTAGAACTCCTTGTCTCCTGATGTTTGGCCACCCAGCTGCTTTTCATGCCTTAGGTGGGACTAGAATTCACAGTCTCCTGATTTCTAGCTTGGTGCCTTAACTACTAGACCAAACTGGCTAGACCCAAAATTTCAAGCTTTATCAGTGCAGATTACCTTCAACCCAAACTCTGCTTTGCTAGCAACTGGCAGATTATTGATTGAGACCAGCATGCCTGGCTGAGGAATTCTGGGAGTCGAAGTCCACAAGTCATAAAAGGACCACGTTTGAATTTAATTTAATTTTTAATTTTTATTACATTTATATCCCGCCCTTCTCCGAAGACTCAGGGCGGCTTACAAGCTTAGCAGTAGCCTTCATTCTATGTATATGCCTGCTTGTTAGGGCTTTCACACACACACCCCAAGTGGCATTATTACAAAGTCAGCTTAATTGCCCCCAACAATCTGGGTCCTCATTTTACCTACCTCGGAAGGATGGAAGGCTGAGTCAACCTTGAGCCTGGTGGGACTCGAACCTGCACTAATTGCAGGCAGCTGGTGTTACTTAAGGAGGCATTAGCCCACTGCTCCACCAAGGCTCTGACCCCTGATTTAGACCCCTGATTTAGACTTTAAAAGAGAGCAATTGGCTGTGGGTGTTAGGGGTTGCTTGGATGCCGGAGGCTGAGATGCACCCAGAAGTGGAACAGGGTTTGCCTCTTAATACTGGTTACCTCATTCGGATGTCTCCCTCCCACCTCCTCCATTCTTTGTGAGGCCTCTTGACGGCATGAAGATCAATCCATCCTTATGAATAATCATGCTCTTTGATGAAACATCATTAAAGATGGGGGGGGGAAGGCAGCCTTAAGTGTTTCCTTGGGTTGATTCCCAGCATTGTTTAACCAGTTTTTGTATACTTAATAGGAGCTCTGTCCACATGGTGTGTTTGTGGGCTCTTTGTAACATCATCATCATCAGAATCAGAAGGGACCTTGGAGGTCTTCTAATCCAATCCTCTGCTCAAGCAGGACACATTGTACTGTTCTGGACAAATGGCTGTCCAGTCTCTTCTTCTTAAAAGCCTCCAGTGATGGAGCACCCACAACTTCTGGAGGCAAGCCGTTCCACTGATTAATTGTTCTCACTGTCGGGAAATTTCCTCTTAGTTCTAGGTTGCTTCTGTCCTTAATTAGTTTCCATCCGTTGCTTCTTGTCTTGCTTCTGGTGCCTTGGAGAATAAGTTGACCCTCCCTTTGTGGCAGTCCCACAAATATTGGAAGACTATTATCGTGTCACCCCTAGTCCTTTCCACTGGACTAAACATACCCAATATCTGTTCTTCATATGTTTTAGCCTCCAGCCCCCTAATCATCTTAGTTGCTCTTTTTGGCACTCTTTCTTAGAGTCTCAACGTTTTTTTATATCGTGGTGATCAAAACTGGATGCAATATTCCAAATGTGGTCTTACCAAAGCCTTAAAAAGCAGAACTATGTATAGCAGTACTCTCTCTCTCTCTCTCTCTCTCTCTCTCTCTCTCTCTCTCTCTCTCCTGTCTGTCTGTCTGTCTGTCTATCTATATATCTATCTATCTATCTATATATCTATCTATCATCTGTTTGTCTGTCTGTCTGTCTATCTATCTATCTTTCTATCTCTATCTATCTATCTAT
Source organism: Vipera ursinii (assembly GCF_947247035.1). Classification (NCBI taxonomy): domain Eukaryota; kingdom Metazoa; phylum Chordata; class Lepidosauria; order Squamata; family Viperidae; genus Vipera; species Vipera ursinii. The sequence goes on from NC_139527.1 coordinate 7,389,231, forward strand.
CATCTGTTTGTCTGTCTGTCTAGCTATCTATCTCTATCTATCTATCTATCTATATCATCTGTCTGTCTGTGTCTGTCTATCTATCTATCTATCTATCTATCTATCTATCTATCTATCTCTATCTATCTATCTATCTATATCATCTGTCTGTCTGTCTGTCTATCTATCTATCTATCTATCTATCTATCTATCTATCTATCTATCTATCTACCTATCTATTTATATATATCTATCTATATCATCTGTCTGTCTGTCTGTCTCTCTCTGTCTCTCTGTCTGTCTGTCTGTCTGTCTATCTATCTATCTATCTATCTATTTATCATCTGTCTGTCTGTCTATCTATCTATCTATCTATCTATCTATCTATCATCTATCATCATATGGCTATTATCTATCCCTATCTATCTATCTATCTATCTATCTATCTATCTATCTATCTATTTATCATCTGTCTGTCTATCTATCTATCTATCTATCTATCTATCTATCTATCTATCTATCTATCTATCTATCTCTGTCTCTGTCTCTCTGTCTCTCTCTCTCTCTCTCTCTCTCTGTCTCTCTCTCTCTGTCTCTCTCTGTCTCTCTCTGTCTCTCTCTGTCTCTGTCTCTCTCTCTCTATCTATCTATCTATTGGGCTTTGTGAATCCGAATGAAATATATGCTGTTTTGCAGTGTTTTACCCATGCAGGCCCAGACAAACACTGCACAAAAACATCTGGAAACTGTTGTGTATGTAAACCTACTTCCTTGACTTTCTCACCAACCATTACTTAAGAGGGGAGAAAACAACTACAGTAATTGGAAATATTCAAAGCTTGAGTTGCATTTTGGCAGGAGAAGGAGGATGCCCCAAAGCCTGTTACTCAAGGTTGGGTTCTAGTTGGCAAAGATGATTTATTTTGTCTAATTCATCCGGATCTCAGGTTGTTGTTTTTTTCTGGAACAAAACCTGGAACCGTTTTTCCCCCCTCCTCTTTCCACATTTAATTGGCTGGAAAAAAGGAGAATTTGATCCGTTCTACCTCCGAAGAGCCACCTGGCTCATCTGAAAATACTTGCTAACATTTTGTTCCGAAGCAAGTATATTTATGGAAAAGAGCAGAACCTGTGTGTTTGTGTATGATTTTTTTTAACCCTTCTTTCCCTGGCTTTCTTCATTCTATAAATATGCTTAGGAAGAATTTTAATCGGGAGCTGAGGATAATATCAGTTGGTGGCTGTGTACTGTCAAAGAAATAACGGAAGTAGCTAAATCTAGAAACCAAGTCAGTCTCCTCCTCCTGCACGGAACCTGGAATTACGTTTATAAAATCTTTCTCTGAAAAGGAAGCCACCATGGGAAAAGCGGCCTTAAATTCACATTTTAGAACTTCCTCTTTCCACCTATCCGTGCTTTCTTCCTGAAAAAAAATATATATTATCCCAAAATTTGCCTTGGAAGAATGCTTTGAGGTTTGCATTGGGGAAATTTGAGATCATTCAAAATTCTGATTATATTTACGTAGTTGCAAATACATTCCCAAATAGTCCGTCTGTCTATCCATCTCTATCCATCGATCCTTCTCTATTCACCCATTTATCCATCTCTGTTGCTGTGTCATCTGTTTATCATCCATATCTATCTGTCTGTCTATCTATCAATCCATTGATCCACCCATCCATCCACCCATCTCTAATCCATGTCTTTCTCTCTTTCTCTCTCTCTCATCTCTTATCTCTCTCTCTCTCTCTTGATTCACCTATCCATCCACCCATCTCTAATCCATGTCTCTCTCTCTCTTTCTCTCTCTCATCTCTTATCTATCTATCTATCTATCTATCTATCTATCTATCTATCTATCTATCTATCTATCTATCTATCTCTTTCTGTCTGTTTGTCTATCTCTCTCTCTCCATTCATTTTTAACTTTGAAAATGCACATAACTAAGCCTAGGAAAAAATTATTTTAATGAAACATTTTGCTCAGTGGCTGTGTTGGCTGTGTTGGCTTCTACCAAGTTATTTTCAGGTGGTAAAAGTCAGTGTCAATGCTGCTAACATCGAATGTTATTGCTTGACAGGAGATGAAGAAGTAGCTATTTCATATGTTAAACTTGTGTATTGCTTTGGGACGTTTAGTTTAAGGTTGGGAGGGGGGACGAGTAGGATTGCACCTTTCAAGGCCATCTCTAATTAAGAAGATAAGACCTTGGTGGGTTTTCTAACAGAAGGGAAATTGATTTTTAAATTAATTGGAGAATATGATTAATGACAAAATTAGAAAGGTGGAGAATTGTGTTTTAATATATTGTGCAAGGGGGCGGAGATTTCAGATTCCAGCTTCCTTCGAGCAAGCATTTGCCGGTGTATTAGGCTAATAAAGGACTTTTAAGGTAAACAATGCCTCGGAGTAACTTGAAAAGCCCACACGTCGGAAACTTGACAGTCAGCTCACTTATTGGCAACCCCACCAGGTAGACCAGCCCAGGAATGAACTTCGATGCACATCTGGATCTAATGGGACAGTCAGCCTTCTGCTTTCTCCTGTCATGTTGGCTTTTGAACCTCTCTCTCTTTCTTTCTTTCTCTCTCTCTCTCTCTCTCTCTCTCTCTCTCTCTCTCTCTCTCTCTCTTGATTAGGTTCTCTTTCGAATTTGCATTATCTTGGCTCTATCTACCACTTAGCCTGCGTATCTCATAAAGCTGGTAATACGTATAACAAATTTCGCCATAGCTCTGAGATAAGGGGAGAAAGAGAATGCCGGATGATGAGCTGTTTCTTAAAAGATCAGCTTGTTGTATCTCTCTGCATTGCCTTTGTCCGTTCATTGTACTAACCATCATCTTGCTCAATACCCAAAGGTGAAATTTAAAACCTTTTAGGACTTAGCCGTCATTCTCTGCCCTAGTTTGAAATTTCCACCCCAATTGTCTAGTCTATTTGAAACCTCCAATGATGTAAGAGACCCTTCCTCTTGATCCCACTAGATGGACTTCTTTAGGAAAAGGAACTTGTAACATTCCCTGTCTCCCTGCTCTGGTAGGTTGGGTGGCGGGCACGATAGCCGTGTTCCAATATCTCAGGGATTGCCCCAAAGACGAGGAGGGGGTCAAGCTATTCTCCAAAGCACCAGAAGGCAGGAGAAGAAGCAACGGATGGAAACTCGTCAAGGAGAGAATCAACCTGGAACTAAGGAGGAATTTCCTGGCAGTGAGAACGGTGCAACAGTTTGCCATCAAAAGTTGTGGGTGCTCCATCACTGGAGGTCTTCAAGAAGAGATTGGACAACCCCTCGTCTGGAATGATACAGGGTCTCCTGTCCCAGCTGGAGGTTGGACTAGAAGATCTCCAAGGTCCCTCCCAGCTCTGCTTATTCTGTAATTCTGATATTTTATTCTCCAAAACACCAGAAGGCAGGAGAAGAAGCAACGGATGGAAACTAATCAAGCAGAGAAGCCACCTGGAACTAAGGAGGAATTTCCTGGCAGTGAGAACAGTGCAGAAAAGGATCTCCTGCCCGAGCTGGAGGGGGCTGGACTAGAAGACCTCCAAGGTCCCTTCCAGCTCTGCTTATTCTATTCCGTTCTAATTTAACTTCATTCTTACACTAAAGAAATATGCAGTCTTAATAGTTTATTGTTGTTTGCATACGGTAGACTATGATTGTTTGTACTTTTATACCTTGTATTTAGCTCTGGGGAGGGGGGAGGGGGAGGGAGGGAGGGGTTGGGGAGGGTTGGGGAGAGGGGAGGGGGTTGGGAGGGGTTTTGTTTTGTTCTGTTAAAATATAATGTACTGTAAAACTTTTCAATAATAAAAAAAGAAATATACAGTCAATCACAGACCCACCCCTCCCCCCACCCCCACCCCCCCCAAAAAAAAATGTTGTTGCCTTTTCTTAGGCTGCACAAAGGCTTTTAGCAAGCTGGTGGGGTTAATTGCATGTTTTCGCCAAGTTCCCTTCTGCTGTTTTATACGTTTGGCTTGCGAAAAGTCTGCACTGCCCTTTTGGAAATGGATTTCATTTGTTATTGTTTGCGCCACTCTCTGATGCCTGTGGGGCACTATGCTTTTTATAAATAAAGATGTATTTTTATTATACTAATTCCTGTTCCAGCTGGCTCAGTCTGCTGAATGAACTGGCGTATTCTTTCCCAAGGATGCTGACTCAAGAAGAGCGATTTGAAAAATTAAGGCCAGTTGAGAAGGAATTGCGTAACCCAATTGTAAGGTTGGCTTTTTTAAAAAAAATAAAAATAAATAAAAAGGTGGAGTAGGTTCCAAATGAACTCCCCAGATATATATATAGGATGCAAGCTCCAACATTTCTATGTTAACCTGTAAAAATTGCTCAGCGAAGGAACAGCCAAGAGGGAAATTAATAATAAGGAAGGCAGGAATTGATCTGAAACGGCTCAATTTCTATTTTGTATGCTTTTAGTCATCACGCTGAAGATTGAGTTTTATTAAATGTTCGCGCCTTCTTATTAATGTTTCAATCTATTTAGGAGTAGGAAAAAATAGGACTGTGTTTTTCCCCCCCCCCAAGTAATTGTTTTATTGCATTTCGAAAAAATTGATTACGTCTGATCAAGCTGTTTTCGACACGTGGTGACAACATAGATAGATTTTCTCATTGGGAATATATTGCGGATTTTTTCCCCCCCTTTCAAATCTAATGAAATCTACCACTCATCCCCGCGGTAACTAAGCCCATCCCCTTTGCTTGCCCATTCTCTTTTTTCCTTTCACTTTTCCCAAAACGTTGAGCCTCTTCCCATTGACTGACTGAGTCACGGATTGAGTGATTGCGGCTGGTCCTCAATTTGTGACGGCGGCTGAGCCCCCAATAGCGAAACATTCATTAAGTAAACTTTGCCCCCATTTCACAACCATTTTGCTGCCCTTGTTAAGTGAATCCCTGCAAGTTGTGGGGTTACCCACACTGAACAGGCCTGGCTTCCCTGCTGACTTTGCTTGTCCGAAGGTCGCTAAAGGGGATCATCCTGTCCGCAGGGCGCTGCCACTGTCATAAGTATGAGTCAGTTTCCAAGCATCTAAATTTTGATCACGAGACCATGGGGATGCTTCAACAGTTGTTAAGTGTGAAAAACGTAAGACACAAGTCACTTTTTTCAGTGCCGTTGTATCTTCAGTCGCTAAACAAGCTGTTGTAAGTTGACGACTACCTGTGTGTGCCTTCAAGCCAGTCCCGACTCCCACATAGGTAGATTTTTTTCCATGATGATCTGTCACTCACTTCGTCCTTTATCATCTTCCAACAGTACATCCATCAACATCATAACTGTCCATGAACTTTCTGGTTGTCTCCTTCGCCTCTTTCTTTCCTTCCATCCTTCCTAGCATCGGAGTCTTCTCCAGAGTGTTGGCTCTACCCTATAATGTGTCCAAAGTAGAATAATTTAAGCTTGACCATTTGCACCTTGAATGAGAACTCTGGGTCCGTTTGTTCAAGGATCCATTCGTTTCTTGACTGTCTACGGTATCGTCGGGCATCTTCTTTGATTTGTTGTACTGTTGTACTGTACGTTGCCAATAATGCATGATGGAAAACTATTAATTAGACCCTTTGTAGACCAGATGAAATTCTTACATGATTTTGACCTCCCAGTAATAGCGTGTGCTTTCCAGCAAGCTGGGCTGATTCGTACACAAGTTGAAATTGTGTTCCAATTCTTTCAGGCATCGTTACTAGCCGGGTTTAACAACAGATAGAATGTTTATCTGAGGAGGAAGGAAAACAAAGGCATAAGAAAGAGAAGCCTCAGGAAAATGCAGTTGGAATGAGCAATCATCAGCTCCTCTCCAGTTCAGCAAGTTTTATCCTCTTCGTTTTCCATGTCTGGATGAACCGTTTCTTATTCCATGTTCTCTTTCTTTCTTTCTTTCTTTCTTTCTTTCTTTCTTTCTTTCTTTTCTTTCTTTCCTTCTTTCTTATTTATCTATCTATCTATGCATCCATCCATATCTGCATATCTATCATCTATCTATCCATCCATCCATCTGTCATCTATCTATCTATCTATCTATCTATCTATCTATCTATCTATCTATCTATCTATCTATCTATCTATCTATCTCACCATCCATCCATCCATCCATCCATTTATCTAATCTTCCACCCATCCATCTCTACCTGACCTTCCTTCCTTCCTTCCTTTCTTTCTTTCTTTCTTTCTTTCTTTCTTTCTTTCTTTCTTTCTTTCTTTTTTTAATCTATGCTTCCATCCATATCTGTATATCTATCATCTATCCATCCATCCATCTATCTAATCTTCCATCCATCCATCCATCCATCCATCTCTATCTGACCTTTCTTTCTTTCCTTCTTTCTTTCATTTATCTATGCATCCATCCATATCTGCATATCTATCATCTATCTATCCATCCATCCATCTCTGTCATCTATCTATCTATCTATCTATCTATCTATCTATCTATCTATCTATCTATCTATCTATATCTATCTATCTATCTATCTATCTATCTATCTATCTATCTATCCATCAATATCTGTCTATCTATCATCTATCTTATATCTATCCGTCCATCCATCTCTATCTGTCACCTCTCTCTTTCTCCCTCCCTCCCTCCCTCCCTCCCTCCATCCATCCATCTCCTTTCTGTCTCATCTATCTGTGCAAAGTCCCTTCAACCTGACGCAGGGCTGCAGGACGGTGGCCTGCAGTCACCACAAGGGCAGAGAAGAACTGAGCACTGCCTTTTTCTCATTGTGTAAGAGCTCAGCTGTAAGGCTATTCGCTCTACAGCTGATAGATATACCCGCTCCTCTCTCTGTGTGTGCTTTAATTCTCACAATATGCTTTAATTCTGAAATGCTTGGCGGCCTTGGGCTTGGTGGTTATTTCCTCATGCACTGACTTGCGGGCAAGGCTGACTTCGCATGCTAATGTGGACATTCAAAGAGAGAACGGGACCGAGAGGAACAGGTCTCTGTCATCTTCTGCAAAGCAGAAACCATCATGTTGGGGTAAATAGACCCCACAATTCTGGAAGGGGAGCCTTCACTGATCTCGCAACCTCCCGACGGCGTTATTTGCAGAATCCGTTGTCAGCATGGCTAATTTCTCCATGTTGTGGTCTCAGCGTGTTTGGAGAGCAAGGCTAAGCTGGTGCAATCTAAAACAGCTTTCTCCATTGCCTTGAACGCCTTGTTATCTGGCCCAAACAGCTACACGTAATAAAGCAATGCCCCCTCGTTAGCTGGCCCTTTAAAAAAAAAAATCAGGCACGCAGAATCAAATTGATGCCCCCCCTTTCTTTTCTGCAGCCTGCCCAACTCTCCTACTACCGTCTCTTGCAATAAATTAAATCATAATTTTAAACAACAGTAATAACAACCAAACCTTACAAGAATGAAGAATAACCAGAGGCAGGCCACCCCCAGCTGCTTATCTGCAGATAAGGCTAGTAGGTGGGTGCACAAGGGTAAGATAAGAGAAGAGAGATGAAGGAAGGCAAAGGAACAGAGGAAACGAGAAGGAAGATAGAGCTAAGGAAGAAAGAGATTAAAGTCCTTTGTCAAAATTGCTAGCAAAAATCTGCCAGGCTCACAGACACCCAGATGTGTTTCCTTTGATCTTGACAAGCCTGCAAGTGTTAAATATAGAGGCTGTTTGAGGAAATCAGGATACCGAGTGATTGCTAGTGAAGTGAAAAGACAGTTGTTGGTGATTAAAAACAAACGTCTGCATGGGAAAAGGCAGAGTTGGAGATGGAAGGTTGTCATTGCGAGTCTTCGGAGAAGGGCGGGATATAAATGGAATTAAAATAAAAAATAAAAATAAAAAAAAGAAATCCTACAGCATTTTGGTGGCTTCCGTTTAATTGAAAGAGGTGGTTATTATATATTGTTGTTCCACATGTAACCAGCATGGTCTGCTTTGGAAGCTAAAGCTAGGTTAGACTTTGCTACCAGAGATAGTCCTTGACGTACAACTTGCTGGAATACGGCAACCAGTTTTGGTCTCCACACTATAAAAAAGATGTTGGGATGCTAGAAAGAGTGCAGAGAAGAGCAACAAAGATGATCAGGGGACTGGAGGTTAAAACCTAGGAAGAACAGGAACTGGGCATGGTTAGTCTAGTGAAGAGAAGGACCAGGGGTGACATGACAGCAGTGTTCCAGTATCTGAGGGGCTGTCACAAGGCAGAGGGTTGTTCACCAAAGCACCAGAGGGCAGGACGAGAAACAATGCTTGGAAACTGATCAAGGAGAGAAGCAAGCTGGAATTAAGGAGAAACTTCCTAACAGTGAGGACAATTAACCAGTGGAACAGCTTTGCCTTCAGAAATCGTGGGTGCTCCATCACTGGAGGTTTTTAAGAAGAGACTAGATAGTATAGGTTAGGGTTAGGGTTGAGCAGGGGACTGGACTAGAAGACCTCCAAAGTCCCTTCCAGCTCTATTCTATTATTCTATTCTATTCTATTCTATTCTATTCTATTCTATTCTATTCTATTCTATTCTATTCTATTCTATTCTATTCTATTCTATTCTATTCTATTCTATTCTATTCCTATTCCCATTCCATATTCTATTCTATTCTATTCTATTCTATTCTATTCTATTCTATTCTATTCTATTCTATTCTATTCTATTCTATTCTATTCCTATTCCCATTCCATATTCTATTCTATTCTATTCTATTCTATTCTATTCTATTCTATTCTATTCTATTCTATTCCTATTCCCATTCCATATTCTATTCTATTCTATTCTATTCTATTCTATTCTATTCTATTCTATTCTATTCTATTCTATTCTATTCTATTCTATTCTATTCTATTCTATTCCTATTCCCATTCCATATTCTATTCTATTCTATTCTATTCTATTCTATTCTATTCTATTCTATTCTATTCTATTCTATTCTATTCTATTCTATTCTATTCTATTCCTATTCCCATTCCATATTCTATTCTATTCTATTCTATTCTATTCTATTCTATTCTATTCTATTCTATTCTATTCTATTCTATTCTATTCTATTCTATTCTATTCCTATTCCCATTCCATATTCTATTCTATTCTATTCTATTCTATTCTATTCTATTCTATTCTATTCTATTCTATTCTATTCTATTCTATTCTATTCTATTCTATTCTATTCTATTCTATTCTAAAAAAGCGCCTGAAGGCCAGACAAGGAATAGCGGATGGAAATTGATCAAGGGAATAAGGAGAAATTCTCTGACAGTGAGAACAATCAACCAGTGGAACAGATTATTGTGGGAGCTTCATCACTGGAAGCTTTCAAGAAGAGATTGGACTGCCATCTGTCAGAAATGGTGTAGGGTCTCCTGCTTGGGTGGGGGGTTGGTCTAGATGACCTACAAAGTCCCTTCCAACTCTGTTATTCTATCCTACTATCACAATTGGAGCCGGAGTTTCCATGGCTAAGAAAACAGATGTTAAGTGAATTATGCCTGATTTTAAGACTTCAGGGTTTTTTTGTTTTTTTCCCATGACTGTCATTACGTGAATCCATCTTCCCCCATTAACATGTTGGAAGCTGGCTGGGAAGGTCACCAGTGGCAACCATGTGACCCCAGGAGGCTGCAACTGTTGTAAACATGTGCCGGGTTGCCAGTTTGGGATTGCTGCGATGGTCCTAAGTGTGAGGACTGATTGGAAGCCACTTTCTTCGGTGCCTTTTGACAGTCACTAAAGGAATGGTTGGAAGTTGAGGAATACCTATGTTTAGATGAGAAGGTGATTCTAATTGTGTCTCCTTGTCCAGCACAAGCCACCAGATCCACTTGTTGAAAGTCCACTCAGCCACTTTATTGCTTTCTACCTATATTACAAGAATCTCCCCAGACTTCTTGCCTTTCCTTGGCAGCAAACAGATATGGTTTTATGGAAGGACTCAAGGCTAGTTCCCCACTTGCCTCCTCCTCCTCCTCCTCCCCGGCCTTGCTGGGAATTTCCCAACACTGATAAGGCTCTCCAAATGGTTCATGGTTGCTTCACGTTGTCCTGAGGAACATCTCCAGCCAACTGGATTTTCTTTGGTTTTTTGCTTGAAGACGTTTGGCTTCTCATCCAAGAAGCATCTCCTGAACGAAAGAAGCTTCTTGGATGAGAAGCAAAACAACTTTGCTCAGAGAGCAAATGGTCTAATGGCAAGAAGAGTCCTTAGTTTCCTTGACTGACAAAGTGAGGAAAGAAAGAAACATGGTTGATACGGTTGCCTAGCAGCGGTACAGATGCCATATCATTAACATCTTCTCTCTCTCTCTCTCTCTCTCTCCCTCTCTCCCTCTCTCTCCCTCTCTCTCCCTCTCTGTCTGATCTTTGGGTCATCTGTCATCTCAGGAGTCTCCAGCCTGCATTTTTGCCTTCCCAAATCTGCTGAGAAAATTTAGTTATAAATATCCCACTCTTCTGATTGATATCTTGAGGTGGGAGTCTTAAAATGAGAGAGAGAGAGGAAGAGAGAGAGGGGGGAGGGGGAGGGAGGGAGGGAGGGAGAAGGAGACAGTGTGGATTTATTCAACATGTATAGAACTTTCTCTGGTTCTTCACAACGTGGATCTTGCAGATCGCAGGTGACAAAAGAGAAACAGGATTGTAAACATGTGAAGAGGGAGGCCTAACCTTCGCCCACCCCGTAGGAAGCATTTCTTGATGATGCAAGCATTCAACAGTGGAACAGATGCGAGGGTTTTACCTTTCTGACAAGTGAAAAGAAAACACCCATCTAAGCAAAAAATTGGAAAAAAAAACAGTGATCAGAAACCATGTAGCCACAGGGTTTTCTTTTTTTTCCTTTTTAGCTTAAAAAAACGAGACAAGAACAAAGCGGGGATGTGATTGTGCATAATGCGAACATTACGAGAAACAGAAAGGAATGGATTTCATGTAGTCAAACTGAGATACTGCTGCCGCCACAGTGATCTTGGAAGCAGACATTACCTAGACATTTTTCCAAGGGCCAATTGGAAAGCCATCTGGACCGAAAGGTTTGGCACTCTTTCCAGGTGGATCACTTTAGGTCAGTTTCCTACTTGTTTGGTGTGTCACTAGGGTGTCTAGGGTGTCCAGTGGTGGATGGATGACACATCCCAAATGTTTGCAATGTTCAGAATCACCTTCCTGGTTCTATAGAGAGAAGTTACTTGATACCGATAGAAGAAAATATTTCAAAGCTCAGTCAAAGAGGGTCTTTGATCCTCTTCTGAGCTTGGTGGTCTTCTTGCAGATGTTTCCTCACCCAACTCGGTAACATCAGCAGTATTGGAGGGAAGTAGGTTATGTGGAGAGGAATTGAAAAAAGAGAAGGAGAAGATCTCTCAGGTGCTTGGGGTCTTCTGAGCTTGCTCATTTTCTGGCAGATGTTTCATTACCCAACTTGGTAACATCATCAGTGCAAGAGAGGAGTGGAATCTGTGGAGTGGAGAAGAAAGATGAGGGGGAATAGGGAGGGGGGAGGAGGAGGAGGAGAAGGAGGAGAAGGACTGTGGGTCCCTGTTGCTCTCTCAGCTTGGTTGTTTTCTTGCAGATGTTTCATTACCTAGCTAGGTGACATCATCAGAATGGGATTTATGGAGAGGAGGAGGGAGGGAGGGAGGAAGGGAGGGAAGGAGAGGGGGAGGAAAGAAAGAAAGAAAGGAAGGAAGGAAGGAAGGAAGGAAGGAAGGAAGGAAGGAAGGAAGGACTATGTGGTCCTTGATGCTCTCTGAGCTTGGTTGTTTTCTTGCAGATGTTTCATTACCCAAGTCGGTAACATCATCAGTGTTAAAAAGGAGTGGGGTTTGCTGTCTTTTTCTATACAAGTGGTTTCCCATGTCAATGTTGATAAGGAGTATTTAGTGACTCCTTGATTAGACTGTTGTTTACTGTTTGCTTGTTTGTTTGTCTGAGCTGGTAGTTCCTTGATTGGGCATTGTTGGTCTTCTGTTAATGTTGGTGTTAAAAGAGAGCAAATGCTACTCCTTTCCAATATGGATGATGTTACCTAGTTGGGTAATGAAACATCTGTGAGAAAACAACCAAACTCAGAGAGCACCAAGGACCCCAAAGTCATCTGGATGGGCAGTTGAGTCTTGGACCCTGGGACAATATCGTCCATTGCATTTGAAGGCCAGTAGGGAGAGAGGACAGCTCACACAAGCTCTCCTTCATCACCCTACTTCTATCTCCCAAACGTTGCCTCTTTATTCTCTTAATATGGCCAATCCACCCTCAAAACACTTCACTTCTCGGTGTCAGTAATGATAGGTGAGTAATATTTAATCAAATCTATGGTTGCTGTTGCTGCGAAACCTACTTCTAGCACCTTTTGGGTTGATTCATTGTTGACCTTGATGATCTTCTGTTATTTGTTTATCTTCTCTCAAATTATCTCTTGTAATTAGACTCCATCTCCTTCTCTCCAGGGGAAGCGGGCTTCAAATGAGGATTCCTTAAAAGCAATTACATTTTGATATTGGAGATCTCTACACATAAATGTAGCATCACTTCCAATTAAAAAAAGTAATGAATTTTATATCCTGAGAGACAGAAGGGCTAAGCCATGCTATTGTGTCTACCAGCACTACCGGTGTACAAGAAGACTGCAGCACAAAGCTATCTGCGAGCTTTTTGTTGTTGTTGTTGATGTCTCTGGATTCTCTTGCAAGAGCAGATAGACCAGCAACCAAGGTTCAAATTCTGAAACCCATTATGCATTCTGGGATCTAGTTGGGGAACATGGGAAGGATTTCTGAATCTAAGTGAAGATTGATGTCATGAAGTAAGGAATTATTACTTAGGAGTCCCAAAGGGCTTTATCTAGAGGTAACTGGACTTTCTTTGTTTCGCTTCTTATCCAAGAAGCTTCTTCTCAACGTCTTCAAAGAAAAACAAAGAAAGTCCAATTAAGTCTTGAAAAGGCACCTTTGGGATAACCATGACTTGGATAACTGAGAATCTCCATAGACTTCCTTCCTCCCTCCCTCCTTGCTTTCTTGTCCAGTTGCCTCTTCAGAAATCACCTTTAGGACAACCATGACTTGGATGACTGAGAATCTCCATAAACTAACTTCCTTCCTTCCTTCCTTCCTTCCTTCCTTCCTTCCTTCCTTCCTTCCTTCCTTCCCTCCCTCTCTCCCTCCTTGCTTTCTTGTCCAGTTGGCTCTTCAAAAATCACCTTTGGGACAACCATGACTTGGATGACTGAGAATCTCCATAGACTCTGACTTACTTACTTACTTACTTACTTACTTACTTACTTACTTACTCCCCTCCCTCCTTGATTTCTTGCTTTCTTGTCCAGTTGGCTCTTGAAAAATCACCTTTGGGACAACCAAGATGACTTAGATGACAGAGAATCTCCGTAGACAGTTACTTAGGAGTGATGAGCAGTAGGAAACCAGGTTTCCTCCTACAATGACAAAACCATTGGTTTATTCAATTAGCAGCTCTAAGATCCACAAAAGAGAGAAAGTATTATGGTTTGTTGCACTATCAGCTAGACATTTAGATTGAATTTGGCATTTTTATCCAGCTACAGAGTGAAATTGATGCGATTTTGGTTTAAGCAAAGTTTCTCCTGGGATGGGACAACAGAGAAGGAAGTGGTGGGGTTTGACTGTCTATGTGTAGGAGATGACCAGGATGAGTCTGAGGGTGGGGTGAAATGCATCATCAGTCTGGAATCCCTTTGTACCCACAAGAACAGACCACCTTGAATTCCATTGACTCTTACCTACCACCAATTTGCTTTGGCCATTAGTAGGTCAGATTCTTGTAGAGAGCTGAAGCTTCCAATAAACCTTTATATTCATTTGAATATAAGCCTGGACTTCCCTACTTACTCCACTTTTAATACTCTATCTCTGACCCACTGCCTTGATTTTCTAAACTAAGTGCATCCGTATTTTCTTTTTTTTTAATTCCCAGGTCTAGCCAAGCCAATGGGATTAGTTGAAGGCCCAGGAGGATTGGGCCAAGGAGGAATGGCTGCCACATTGAGAGATGACAGCCATGAATCTGAAATGAAATATGAAGAATATGGTTATAATGCGCAACTGAGTGATCGGATTTCATTGGACAGATCTATTCCAGACTATAGACCCAAAAGGTAAGGAAGCTCTCTGCATGACCAACCATTGGTGAAAATTACTCTGTTTCCTGTACTTGGTTTGGATGGATTCTAAGAGTTGCAGAAAACTGAATTAATTATAGAATGGGAAATTAGAACTTTTTGCATATGGATACTGAAAAAGTATAATCTGAATGGGATTGTTAAGATTCTCGTTTTTCTCATTTGTTTCACACTGTTTAATGCCTTTCTTTTGTTCTTTTTAATTCCTGTCTTTATTTACAAGGGCATGGATTGCAAACTAAGCAACTATGGATGGTTCCTTTTGAGGAGTTTAACACACCCGTGTTACTTCTGTGGGCTAAAATGCCTTTTATCTAATCATTGCCCTGGCTGTGGCTTTTCATTCTGTCTCCCAAGCTGATTCCCACATAACTATGCGAGAAAGAGGGGGTTGGCGTCAAGAGAGGAATCAACCTGGAATCCTTATGTTCCCACAAATGGCTTAAATCCAAATTCCATTAACTCTTATCTAACAATAAAGGGTGGTCCTGATTCTTATTTATTTATTTATTTTTATTTATTTTATTACATTTATATCCCGCCCTTCTCCGAAGACTCAGGGCGGCTTACAAGCTTAGCAGTAGCCTTTACAATATTTACAGTATTCCCCAAGGCAAAACAGAGAAAAATACGTTTAAGTCAAGGTTAGCCTTGAATAGCTGGCAGTTACACACCGCTGGTTAAATATTTGGAAGAGAGACTACCCAAAACACCAGGGACGTATGTCCTGAAAAAAATATCAACATTCTGCGTGAAAATAATAACAAACCACATTTGTACTGCTACCAAGGAAACAGCATGGATATATCCACAAAATCACCAGGAGTCTAGATCAACTTGGTGGTTTAACTTTCCTGTTTTCAAAGGCAGAACACAACGTTCCACATTGTTTTATTCCTGTGACTTTATTCCTTTCCATCCTCAAAGACGTGCTGGGCCTAAGCATTTGTATTTTGTGGTATCTCACTAAGACAAGGCGCAAGCCTTGTGTAGACCCAGATTTTAGCAGCTGCCCTGGTACAGTAGATGAAGCCTGGACAGTTTTAATTTTGATATTGCAAATTTCCCACGCTCATAGCTTTGATGCAACTCTGCTCTTTTGCAAATTTCTTTTCCCCACGCCTTCCTTTACATTAATTTTCCTCGGGCTGGCTTTTGAGAACCTAAACCTCATGATCTAAGACACACACACCCTCCCTTTGTGGGTGTTTTGTTTTCAAAAAAAAAAATAAACACTTGTTTGGTCTAACCACCTTTCCAGAACAACTAGGTCTCACTTCGGCAGCCATCACAGATGGTTACCCTCACTTGAAGTGAGGTGTAGAAAATGTTATTACAAAGTGAAACAGGAACATCAAACAGGAGAAGGAACAGAGCATCTCATTACGCAGATAAGATTCCCCTCTAGAGCAGAGGTCCCCAACATTTTTGGGCACCAGGGACCAGTTCCGTGGAGAGAGGTTTTTCCGCGGACCGGAGAGTGTGTGGTTTTGTGTGCTGCCTGCATCCCATGGATGGGGCTTTCTTTGCTTGTTTGTGCGGACCGGTTGCTGGCATGCTGCGGCCCGGTGCCAGTCCACGGACTGGGGGTTGGGGACCCCTGTTCTAGGGGGTTGGAAACAGCCTCCTTTGTTTCCCACATACATCTACTCCTATGTCTTTCCCCTTCCTTGTCCCTGATATCCACAAGCTTTTCCATTAGCTCTAGAGCAGGCATGTCAAACTCACGACGTTGCGTGACGTCGTGAGACGTATCACGACTTTTTCCCCATTGCCGGCAATGTGGAGGGCGCGGTTTCGTCGTGATGCATCCGGCCCGCGGGCCGGCAAGTTTGACATGCCTGCTCTAGAGGAATTGAAAGCTGTGACACGTTGGATTTGTACTGGTGTATTCAGAGGCAGCTGTTTGCAGGTTTGGGAGGAGATTTCCGGGGGTGGGAGGGCAACAATATAAATAATTATTATTATTGATCATTGCACAATCAGCCAGATGTTCAAACTGGATTTGGCATTTTTGTTTACCTATCGAGTCCTTACTAAGGACCTGGGATAGGCAGATGTGGATGCTTCATGGTATTACAGATCTCGTCGCAGGATGGAAGCAGTTCCTAGTAAGGCTGCCTTTTGCAATTGACTGATGGCGAATTTGTCAATGCCGATGATGGTGTTCAAGTGGTGCTCCAGTTGTTTTGGGATTGCACCCAAGGCGCCTATTACTATTGGTACCACCCTTGCTTGCCTTTGCCACAGTCGTTCTATTTCTATTTGTAGGTCTTTGTGTTTTGTGATCTTCTCCAGTTCTTTCTCATCTATTCTGCTGTCTCCAGGTGCTGCCACGTCCACTATCCAGACTTTTTTGTCTTTCTTATTGACAATTGTTAAATCCGGGGTTGTTGTTGTTGTTGTTATTATTATTTTTTTATTATTATTATTATTATTATTATTATTATTATTATTATTATTATTATTTGTATTTGTATTTGTATTTTGTATTTTATTAAATTTGTATACCGCCCTTCTCCCGAAGGACTCAGGGCGGTGAACAGGGCATATATAAATAGAAAGTACAAAAATTATTATTATTATTATTATTATTATTATTATTATTATTATTATTATTATTATTATTATTATTATTATTTATCATCATCATCATCACACAATCAGCCAGATGTTCAGACTGGATTTGGCATTTTTGATTAGTCCTTACCAAGGGCCTGGGATAGGCAGATGTGGATGCTTGATGGTGTTACAGTTCTCATTGCAGGATGGAAGCTGTTTGCAATTGACCAATGGCGAATTTGTCAATGCCAATGGGTGGTCCAAGTTGAAGAATTTCACGGTGAGGTTTCAGTTGACACAGAAGTCAAGGGTTAGCTCTGAGCTGATTTTTTTGATACCATTTCAAGTTTTCCTGTATGTTTCCCTTATCCTTGCTTGGCCCATTAGATACAAAATTGATTTCTCTTCCTTTGGCCCTGGCTAGGCTTTCTAATTAAACACTGAGTTTAATTATATCACAAAAGGGTGCAATGTAGATCTTAATTACTACCAGCAGCCCTTGGGGAATAACAGGGAGATAATGGGCAAATGAAAATTCAATAGAATGGTAGGAAAAAAAGCAAAAACCGAACGATACCCTTTGTTCAAAATCAAACGCGAGATTCAAAATGTGCTTCATCCCGCATTGATATTGGAATCCAGCGGATCTTATGACTGTAGGTTTCATTGTCAGCCAAGCTGGGGAAACTGAAGGAGAATTCAATTCCTTTACAACATTTTCCCTGTTGCCTTCTCCAAAATATCAGGAGGAGGAGGAGGAGGAGGAGGAGGAGGAGGAGGAGGAGGAGGAGGAGAGGATAGAGGAAAGAAAAGGAGGAGGAGGAGGAGGAGGAGGTGGAGGAGGAGGAGGAGGAGGAGGTGGAGGAGGAGGAGGAGGTGGAGGAGGAGCAGGAAGAAGAAGAAGAAGAGGAGGTGGAGGAGGAGGAGGAGGAGGAGGTGGAGGAGGAGGAGGAGGAGGAGGTGGTGGTGGTGGAGGAGGAGGAGGAGGAGGAGGTGGAGGAGGTGGAGGAGGAGGAGGAGGAAGAAGAAGAAGAAGAGGAGGAGGAGGAGGAGGAGGAGGAGGTGGGTGGTGGTGGAGGAGGAGGTGGAGGAGGAGGAGGAGGAGGAGGTGGAGGAGGAGGAGGAGGAGGCTGTGGGATCCTTGGTGCTCACTGGGTTTGGTTGTTTTTTTGCAGATGTTTCATTACCCAACTACATAACATAATCAGAATTAGAAGGAGAGGGGTTTGTGAAGAGGAGGAAGAGGAGGAGGAGGAGAAGGATGGGAGGAAACGGAGAATAGGAGGAAGAGAATGGTAGGAGGAGGAGGAGAAGAGGAGGAGGAGAGGAGGAAAATGGGAACACGAGGAGCAAGAGGAGAAGGAGAAGAAATAATCACGATACCTCTAACGCCATAAAACATCAACATCTGCCTATCCCAGGTCCTTGGGAAGGACTCTAATAGGTGGACAAAAAATGTAAAATCCAGTCTGAACATCTGGCCAACTGTGCCACAAACCAATAATAATAATCTTCAGTTTATCTTTAGCATTTGAGAAGTTTGGAAAAGAAAGCTGCAAAGGGCTTCGTATTTTAGTGACACTAAACTGAGCCAGGCTGAAGTGGTTTCGCTTTCTGCTTCTCCAAGTTCCTTGACTATACACCCAGGGCTCTCAAATCCAGCTAGGAAAATTGCTTCCCCAAATGGAGAAAAGTCATCGTGCTCTTCGTACCCCCCAAACGGTTATAATTACCCGAGCAGTCTTGGCTTTTAATTTTACGTAGAGATAGTTATACGAGAGTTTTGCTGGACCTTCTCACGGAAAAAGCTGAAATTCTGAGACGTGCGTGGGATTGTATCATGAGCTATTTTAAGCTCTGTCTGTCTTTTAATGGAACAGAATTGCCGAACCAATGAAATGATTTTTTTTTAAAAAAAAGAGAATGCATATTTGTTTTGCTATTCACAGTTGACCTGGGAAATTCACACATCCAAAGCTTTTCTCTGAACATTTTAATCTGCATATTTTTTTAAGGAGCTACAGTTTCATCGGCATTATGTTTGGAAGTTTAATTGGGCCTGAAAGTATAATTATAAAAGCACACACACACACACACACACACACACACACACACACACACACAAACAAAATCTGAAAAGAGAATTAAAAAGTAAAAAAAAACAACTACTGCATATCCAATATTTTCAATGTGAGCCTATGAATACTTGATAAACAGGACCGGGTTTTCTGCCGGAATGGACTTGTTGCCAAAAATAGTTTTGTTTCGTGTTTTCCTAGAGGTCGAGGTACAATTTTGCAAATCAAATCTTGTCAATTGAAATGGAAAATAATAAGAGACTAAGAAGAACGTTGGTGCAAGTCACATGACAGTTAGTCCTCAGGTTACAGACGCAACTGAGCCCGAACTTTATGTAGCCAGGTGAGACATTTGTTGAGTGTTGCCTTGCTTTATGACCTTTCTTGCCACCGTTGTTATGTGAATCACTGCAGTTAAGTTAGTAGCACGGTTGTTAAGTGAATCTGGCTATGACCTTTCTTGCCACCGTTGTTATGTGAATCACCAGTTAAGTTAGTAGCACGGTTGTTAAGTGAATCTGGCTATTGACTTTGCTTGTCGGAAGATCGCCAAAGGGGGATCACGTGACTTTGGGACACTGCAGCCGTCATAAATACGACTCAGTTGCCAAGGGTGTGACTTTTGATCACCTGACCAGGGAGATGCTGCAACAGCCGTAAGTGTGAAAAATGGTCCTAAGTCATTGTTTCAGTGCTGTTGTAACTTTGAAAGGTCACTAAACGAAGTGCAGTGAGACTGCCTACCATATCACAAAAAAGATGTTGAGAGTTCGGAAAAAATGCAAAGAAGAGCAACTAAGATGATCCCAGGCCTGGAGGCTAAAACATATGACGAACGGCTGCGGGACTTGGGTTTGGCCAGTCTAAAGAAAAGAAGAAATAGGGGAGATATGATAGCGGTGCTCCAGTATTTAAGGGGCTCCCCCAAAGAACGGGGGGGTCAATTTATTCCCCAAAGCACCAGAGGGAAGGATGAGAAACAGTGGTTGGTAGCTGATCAAGGAGAGAAGCAACCTGGAATTAAGGAGAAACTTCCTGACAGTCAGGACAATTAACCAGTGGAACAGCTTTGCCTCCAGAAATCGTGGGCGCTCCATTGCTGGAGATTTTTAAGAAGAGACTGGACAGTCACCTGTCTGAGATGGTGTAGTGTAGGTTCTCCTGCTTGATCAGGGGGCTGGACTAGAAGACCTCCAAGGTCCAGCTCTATTCTATTCTATTCTATTCTATTCTATTCTATTCTATTCTATTCTATTCTATTCTATTCTATTCTATTCTATTCTATTCTATTCTATTCTATTCTATTCTATTCTATTCTATTCTATTCTATTCTATTCTACCTGTACTATAACATTCACAAAAATAGCCTCCAGTGGTGGCACTTTATTTTAGAATGTTCTCTTTAAAAAAAAAAAGAATTATTTCTTAATAGTGACAGTAAGACTCGAATACCATACAGGTAGTCCTTGACTCACAGACCACAATTTCTATAGCTAAGTAGGTAGATATGCCTTTTAAATATCATTAGAAACAAATCACTATTAGACTGATAGATCATATCAACAGTTGAAGAGTAACGTTATTTAGAGGAAAAGAAAGATGAATTTAGCAAGGTATGCAAGGCAACGAACAACATCTCAGCCCTGGGACAGGAGCAAAAGAGAAGAAAGACACCTAAGATATCCTTTCTTTAATTCTGTTTGATGTAAGAGGGGTTGGAAGGCACATTTGGCAGGCTGTCAAAATGCTGTTATTCTACTCGACAACAAAAAAATTGTTCCTGTGATCCTTGCAATATCTGTTTCCTAGCCTGGCCTACTTCAAAAAGTTGACATATGCGTTCTTGCAATAGTATAATAGAGTTGGAAGGGACCTTGGAGGTCTTCTAGTCCAACCCCCTGCTCAAACAGGAGACCCTAGACCATTTCAGACAAATGGCTGTCCAGTCTCTGCTTTAAAAACTCCAGTGATGGAGCAGCCACAACTTCTGAAGCTGTTCCACTGGTTAATTGTTCTGTCAGGAAATTCCTCCTTAGTTCCAGGTTGCTCCTCTCCTTGCTTAGTTTCCACCCATTGTTTCTTGTCCCGCCTTCAGGTGCTTTGGAAAATAAGTTGACCTATTGGAACACATGCCGGCCACATGACCACGGAGACGTCCTCGGACAAGCGCCGGCTCTTCGGCTTTGAAACGGAGATGAGCACCGGCCCCTAGAGTCGGAAACAACTAGCATGCATGTGCGGGGGAACCTTGACCTTTTCTTTTTTATCATGTCAATAAAAGATAGGCAATGATGTTCTTGGGGATGCAAATTTCAAACTAAGCGGGAGACCCTAGCATGCCAGACCAATGGATGCCCAGTCTCTTCTTGAAAACCTCCAGTGATGGAGCACCCACAACTTTTGGAGGCAAGCTGATCAACAGAATAACAGTTGGAAGGGACCCTGGAGGTCTCCAAGTGACCTAGTCCAACCCCCTGCTCAGATAACCCCCATCACAGACAAATGGCTGTCCACCTCCAGTGACGTCCACAACGTCTGGAAAGCAAGCTGTTCCACTGATTAATTGCTCTAACCATAAGGAAATTTCTCCTTAGTTCTAGGTTGCTTCCCTCCTTGATTAGTTTCCATCTGTTGCTTCTTCTCCTGCCTTCAGGTGCTTTGAAGAATAGGTTGACCTTCTCTTCCCTTTGACAGCCCGTCAAATATTGGAGGACAGCTATCATGTAACCCCTAGTCCTTTTCTTCATTAGGCTAGACATACCTAGTTCCCTCAATTGTTCATCGTATGGCTTAGTGTCAAGACCCCTTATCATCTTTGTTGTTCTTCTCTGCACTCTTTCTAGGGTCTATTCTATTCTATTCTATTCTATTCTATTCTATTCTATTCTATTCTATTCTATTCTATTCTATTCTATTCTATTCTATTCTATTCTATAAGATTCTATTCTATAAGATTCTATTCTATAAGATTCTATTCTATAAGATTCTATTCTATAAGATTCTATTCTATTCTATTCTATTCTTGCCCTCTGGTGCTTTCCAGAATAATTTGATCCCTGCTTCTTTGTAAAGGTAAAGGTTCCCCCGCACATGCGTGCTAGTTGTTTCCAACTCTAGGGGCCGGTGCTCATCTCCATTTCAAAGCCGAAGAGCCAGTGCTTGTCCGAGGACGTCTCCGTGGTCATGTGGCCGGCATGACTAGACGCCAAAGGCGCACGGAGCGCTGTGACCTTCCCACCGGAGT